>NC_045435.1:120642558-120730341 GCF_002776525.5 Piliocolobus tephrosceles | reverse complement strand
AAAAAAAAAAAAAAAAAAAAAAAAAAAAAAAAAAAAAAAAATTAGCCGGGCCTGATGGCAGGCGCCTGTAGTCCCAGCTACTCGGGAGGCTGAGGCAGGAGAATGGCGTGAATGCAGGAGGCGGAGCTTGCGGTGAGCCGAGATTGCGCTGCTGCACTCCAGACTGGGCGACAGAGCGAGATTCCGTGAATAAATAAATAAATAAATAAATAAATAAATAAATAAATAAATAAAATTAACTCAGCACTTATTGTTCTTGTGGCAATACGTGATACGTGTGCGGTCGGGTCCGTGGAGCTAGAGATTCAGTAATTCCATGTAACCAGACTTCCTATCAAACATACAGAAACTCCAGAACAGTTTATCTTATAGAGCATTTCTTCATCTTGACTTTTCTCTTGGGAAAATGGAGAAAAATAAATCTCTTTCTTTTCTCTTCTAGAATGAATAGAAAGAACTCCTAATTCATTCAGGAGCCTTTCTCTTAATTATTCAAAAGGCTCAAATGCACATTCTTTTCCTTTACACTTCCTAAAATTTTTCCTACAATGGATTGGAAGTGGTGGGGTGCTATCTGTAGTGATTATAGTGAAGTACCAAGGTCAGTTATTTAGCTGCTGAGTCATTTTGGGTTACAGCATCTTGATGCAATTGGTTTTCCTCTTTAAATCATGGGTTTTTTAGTGCCCTTCAGACTTCAACTTCACATATAGAATATGGAATGTATAGAATAATATCTTTATAAAGTTATAGTACACTACAGTTTAAGAGCTTTAAAAATTTATTCAATAGTAATGATAAAATAATATGCATTCCTCGCTTGTTGATTCTGAAGAATAGTTTGTTCACTTTTATCCTATTTTTTTATATTCACATATGATTACCTTTCTAATTTTTTACTAAGATAATCTATTTTCCTTGCTTTTTAGAGTGTGTTTCTAACAACAACTATTTTATATTATACAAAATGCACTGCATTTAGTGCCAATGCTGCACTTATTCTAAAATAATAAGATGTGCCTGAAAAATTTGTAACAAGAAAGTGACATATCTTCTATCTCACATTGACCCTGTTTTCAGGATCCAGTTTAGGTTCTTCCCATAGTACAAATGAAAGAAAAATATATGTACTTATAACTACATTTATAATACCTAGGAGAATCATATTGCATGAAATAGACTCATAAAATTCAAATAGCAACTATTCTTATGATTTTTTTTTAGCAACAGATAATTAACTTACAAACAGATAACATAAAATTGGTTTCCAAGCAAGAAAATAGGTGTACCTGGAAAGAATGTAGCTTTAGACTCAAGAATGAGCCAAATATTTCCCAAATATCAAAACTAGTTAGTATAAAATTAGGATTCTTTGGGCTCCATTTACTACTCAATAAAAAAAAAATAGTATCCAAGGAGAATTTATTCTAAGAATATTGGTGACTTCCTAAAGCCAAAAATGAGACTGTTAATAAAAAAAAGTCAAACTCTGTAAAGTATTTGGAGATTTATTCTGAGCCAAATATGAGTTAGCAATGGCCTGTAACACAGTTGTCAGAGATCCTGAGAACATGTTTCCAACGTGGTCGGGGTACATCTTAGTTTTTTAAGGGACATTTAAGGGACACATGAGACTTCAATCAAATACATGTAAAATGTGCATTGGTTTGATCCAGAAATGCAAGACAAGTGAAAGCATCTGCTTCCAGGTCATAGGCAGACTCAAAGATTTTCTGATTTGTAATTTGTTGAAAGAGTTAACTTACTGTCTAAAGACTTAAGACTGTCTAGGTTAAGATAAGAAGTTGTGGAGACCAAAGTTTTACTTTGCAGATGAAACTCCAGGTAGCAGGCTTTGGAGAGAATAGATTGTAAATGTATCATTTCAGACATGAAGACTCTGTTCTATCCTTAATTACAAAAGGGTGGAGGGTGTAATGAGGCATGTCCAACTCCCTCCTTCCCATCATGGCCTGAATTAGTTTTTCGGGTTAGCTATGGAATTCCCTTGACAAGAAGAGAGGTGCATTCAGAAGATTGGTAAGAGGGACTTAGAATTTTATTTTTGGTTTACAGAACTATAGCTGGAAGAGGCTCAGGGAAATCTGAAATCAGGGAAGAGTACAGAAAGTTTCTGACTTTTCCTGAATTTAATGTTAGTATTTGTTCATGCTTTTCAGTGTCATTTTTTTTTTTCTCAAAGAAGATCATCATTCTCCCCATTGAAAGAGATGATATCTATAGAATTTAAATCTTATTATTATTTGAACTTTTAGGACTTTCCTACAAGGCAAAGTTGATAATCTTTAATGGAAGATTTCATTTTCTATGTGGAAAAATCTCTGAGAAGGGACTCAATGGTCTAGTCTCACTTACATTTCACTTATTCCCAGGACAACCAAGTTGTTTAGGAGTGCAGAGCAAAATAAGAACTCGACAGTGCCATACTGAAATTACTGGATGGAATAGGAAGAAATGCAATATAGAGATGAAAAGGAGAGCTACTCTGATTTAATACTAATAGTATTACATGTAGATGTTAAATGTGCACTATCCTATTGCTCCTGCCAGGAGTATATTTGGATTGAGAGAGCAGCAATAAAGGCAGGCAAAAATTAGTTACCAATAAAAAATGATAATAACTGAGGCTGTTCTGTTACTGTGAAAGTTTTGAAAAGGGTAAATATAAAACCATGTTGCCCCTGTCTGAAGAAGCCTACTTGGAGTTAAATGACTAAAACACTAATTGTGTAGTCAAATTATATGCAAATCATAGTAGGAGTACAAATAAATAAACAGTTAAATCTATTTCAGACATGAAAAATGAGGGAAGATGGCTTTAAATGTTATAGGTAAACCATCAGTTGTAGGATCTCAAAAAGATGTGTCTACTGATAAATAATTTGTGAGAGAATAAACAATGAGGAGAATGAACAATTGGACTATAGATATCAAAATAGCAAGGATTCATTTCACCATAACCAGGAGCTTTACATGAAACTGGAGAGGGCTAAAATTCATAATTTTGTTACTTGTCTACCCATTAGCTAGACCTAAGTCAGAGTTTTTTTTATGCTTATTGGTAAGCAACATATCTACTATAATTATATAATCTCTTTTTGTCTATTTGCCATAGTTTAGGCAATGCTTTATCCTCACTTTCAGCTCTCAAATATGAGCCAGGTAATAACTTGTGGTGCAAGGAAAGTACTCTCCTGAATGTTTATTGGTTAAACACTCATGAAAATATAACATTTCCTAAATACAGTAAAATTCTGAAAAGTTTGAGATGCCATATACTTACTAAAAGTCTGCTAAGATTAATTCTCTTGCTACCTTATGGCTGCCTAATTTCACCATGCTGTAATAGACGCCTCAGATGTTCTCTGTCTTGCATGATATATACTATATATACTTTCTTCTGATTATCTTTTCTGCCTTAGCTCTCATTCTCATAGCCTTCTGTTTATCGACCATTTATTAACATATTGCCTTCCTCCGTCCACAATCTTTCTAGGTTACTCTTGCAAACTTATTTCATAGTTAACACAGACTCCGTATTTCATTCTCTTCCCTGAAGTCTCCCTTTGTTCTCTGATATTCACTGAAATCTAGACAGTGTTTTATTTTGTTTCCAAGTTATGTTAAATGTGACAACAAGTTATCTCATTACTTCAAGCACTTTAGTGTATAATTTCTCTTAAAAAGGGTATTCTCTCATGTAATCAGAATTAAACAAATAAAAATAAAATCAACAGTGTTATGACACTACCGTCTGATTCATAGACCCTACTCATGTTTCAACTTTAGGAAAACATGAATCAATGAAAGATTATACATTGCATTTTGTTCACATACTTATTTTGTCTACATCAACTGGCAAGAGTTATTGAGATCTTTTTGTCTTTCATGACTATAAAATATTTAAAGCATATGAGCCAATTATTCCCTAAATGATTCTTAATTTATGTTTATCTAATGCTTTCTCATTATGGTGACGTATATTTGGTGGGAATTGCACTTTATCCGATGGCCCACAATTTCCTTTTGTCTCACTATTTTGAATGTGTCTCATTACTTTAAACATTAATTTGATCACCTAATTAAATCATCCCCATTTCTCTACCATACAGTTACTAATTTTTTCTTTGTAATTAATTAGTGTTATGTGGGAAGGTAAATTGAAACTATGTAAATATCCTACTCATCATCAAGCTTTCACTGAGTAGTTGTGGCATCTATTGTTACTTCATTGAATTAGCATCAATACTATGGATGAATGTTTAATTCAATTATTCCTTCCACATTTATTAGTAGCCCTTGTAATGTGAGAAATAACTTATTCATTTGTGTTAATGTGAATTTATGATTTCCTATTTTATTTAATGGGATAACATACTTCAGTATGATTATTTAACTTGATGTTTAAATTTCCCCAGATTTGTAATCTGGGTTACCTGTTAAACTTTTTTCTGTACCCTTTCAACATGTCCTCATTATTCTTTGCTTACTTCTGCACTTTGTGGAATAAGAGACATTCAAAGTATCATGTTTTAATATTTTTTCCTAGCCTTGGCATTTTCCATTGTTCTAAAGACTCTTATTTGTAGAAAAAATGTCTGGTCCATAAGAGAGATAATCACTATTGGACTCTTGATGCTCCTAGGTCCTCTTGGTTGACAACAGAGCTAGTGAACACAAAGACACACACACTCACAAACACATATGTATATACCGATATGTGTAATAAAAATCATGAGATCAACAACATATTTCCAATCCAATCTAACACACAGTGTTAATTCAAGTTTTCTCTCCACATTTGTAACTCCCCTAAAAGTATTTGATAGATTATCTTAATACTTACTGAATCAATTATACCTTTATAAGGCAATCTTCTATTGCCATTGTTGCATCCCTTCTTGACTTAGTTCAGGTTTTTATACCCTGCCCCAGTCAGCCCCTGTTATCACCACTGTTCCCTGCACTATGCCCTCTTCACTCCTAAATGGACATCACTAACCTACACCAAGTTATGTGGAACCTCTGTTTCTTCTCTCTGCTCTTTTCTGTATCTCATCCTAGTGGCCACCTGTCCCAATCCTCCCAACAAACAAAATCAGAAACTCACTTTATGCGGCTCCACATAACAATCTTTGATGGAATTATTCAAGACAGAAGAGAGGAAGAAAAAATTGATTGTTTTTTACTATTCTTGTTGTTGTTCCTTTGGTGTTTCGAAGTTGTAATCTCCTTGGCTGGGCATGGTGGCTCGCACCTATAATCCTAGCACTTTGGGAGGCCAAGGCAGGTGGATCACAAGGTCAGGAGTTTGAGACCAGCCTGGCCAACATGGTGAAACCTCGTCTCTACTAAACATACAAAAATTAGCCCGGTGCAGTGGTGGGTGCCTGTAGCCTCAGCTACTCGGGAGGCTGAGGCAGGAGAATCGCTTGAACGTGGGAGGCAGAGGTTGCAGTGAGCCGAGATCATTGCACTGCAGTCTAGCCTGGGGGACAGAGCAAGTCTCCATTAAAAAAAAAAAAAAAAAAAAGTAATAATCTCCTTTATGTGAACACATAGAATTTACAAACTGCCTCCTTGATTTATCAAAATATCATGTAAATTGATACATGTTTCATGATTTCTGGGTAATCTTAGAACACGATTCATAATCTTAGAACACAGGATTTCTTAAAACATTTTGACTTCCTTTATTTATCTCTCAAATGGCATGCAATTATTAGTGTGTGTTTTAAGTTCCAGAAAACATTTTATATTATCTATACAGTCTATTCTATTGAGATTGTCTCACATATTTGTGCTCTTTATTCTTTCCTATACTCTTGACAATACATCTTTTGATCATTTTCCTTATCCTTGAAAACCATACATTAGTAATTTTTGATGCAAATCTGTTGTTAATGAAGGTTCTCAATAATTTTTTGTCAAAAAATTTACTAGATCTAGATTTCTAGTTGTGGCAACTACTTTTGTTCTGTACTTTGAAAAATGTATGTATTTTTATACTGATTAACATTTTTAAGAAAGCTGTCAATATTCACAATTGTTTTTTTAATACTGTCTTTATTTTATAATATTATTTTAAATGTACTTTAATGTAAATGTTTAAGTATTAATCATGAGACTTTGAACCTTTATTGAATTAAACACGTTAAATTATGTCTTATGGTTTTCAGAACACTGTGCTGAGTGATAATGGAAACATATAGGTAAATAAGACACAGTCCCTGACCTCAAGGTTTACAATGTTGTGGAAAAAATAAGGCACAAACACAAGCAGCACTGTAAAAATTTTTAGAGAGGTACAGAATATTACAAGTGTCATAATCAGAATGGAACAAATCAAATGTAGATATAGGAAATCTTAGTGAGTCATAACAGATAAAATTATTTTCAAATGTTTTACATGCATTTTTGGGGTGACCTTTCAAAGTGGTTTTCTCATGACTAGAAATATCACACAATGAGTATTTTTGTTGTTTTTAATATTGTTGTAGTCTCCAGCAAAATAATTTGTGTATAAATTTTCACTATGCCTTCTATTTAAGTATTTTTCATGCTTTACTCTTTGAAGCTCAAAATTATGTTAACATAGCTACAATTTTTTTTAATCTAAATCAACTCAAAATTTATATTCTAGGAACTTATAAGAATCTAATAATTCATTTAAAATGGGACTAAGAAAAGAATAAGAAGAGCATATTTTCAAAAGAGATAATAAACTATAAGTAAACCTATTGTAGGAATAAAAAATGCAATTCAACATTTTCATTAAAGCATGATTTTTTTCTATGAAATGGAAAGAATCAATAAAAAGCAGGAGACTCAATATAATCTAAAGTAATAAGAATATCTTTTGTGAAGCTAATTTACTTACTTGACAATGTCAGTATATCAAATGTTTTTGAGCATATATACGACATATGTATATGTGTATATATACACACACACAGACACACATCTCCCAAGGTATGTGAATCCCATTTTTCTTAAGCTTTTTAAAATATTTTTCTTAAAGACAGAGAGGAAGAAAACAAAATTCAGACACTTAACATGTGATAATTATGTCTAGAGTTCAAAATATTACTAGCACTACCAAAAAAAAAAAAAAAAAAGAAGGAAAGAAATAACCTATAACCAGAAGAAAATAAGTCAATAGAAACAGATTCACATCTATCAAGTGATAAAATTAGTAGACAATGACATTAAAAAAGCTATTGTGTATATGCTTAATATGCCAAAACACTTAAAGGAAGTATGCATATAAATAAATGTAAATAAATAAATAGATACATACAATAAAGAAAATATAAATTATAATGATAAAAATAGAAACATTAAATAGAAGTGAAGCAGAGTATACATTGTAGAAGAAAAGAGAAGTGAACTTGAAGACAAAGCAATAAAAGTATGAAAACTGAAATTCAGAGAGAAACAAACAAACCAGCATAAAATCTGAGACAATATCAATTCTTCTGACATATATTTGAAGCACCAGACGAGGAAAGACTAAAGGTGTCAGAAAAATGCAAAAAGAAATTATGACCAATTTATTTCTAAATTATAGAAAAACTATAGCCATATTTACTCAAGGCCTATTATATAGTAAATCATGCCTAGCTATCGACAATAGAAAACTGTAAAAAAAAAAAAAAAAAAAAAAAGCAAAAATTTACAGAAGAGGCTAAAAGGCAAAGCAAAACAAAACAAACAAACAAAAAACACAAACAAACAAACAAACAAAAAAAAACAGAAAAAAATAGTATGAAAAGACAAAACAAGCATTACATTTATGTTAGACACACAATAATACCAAACGATAATTAGTATATTCAGGCATCTAATGAAAATAGTAGACAAAATTCAAGGACAGACAATGAAGCTGACATATGAAAACGCTAAGAAATAATGAAAATAAAATATTAGACAAACTGAATTCAACAACACATTGAAACAATCATACAGCATATACAAGCAGGGTTTATCCTTAGGATGCAAGGGTGATTCAACATATATAAATAAATAAATGTGAATGTGTTCATCTCTTCGCACTCCCATAAAGAAATTTAAGGCTGAGTAATTTTTAAAGAAAATGGGTTTATTTTGACTCATGGTTCTACAGGCTGAATAGAAAACATAGCACCAGAATCTGCTCCTGGTGGGGGCCTCAGGAAGCTTCCAGTCATGGTGGAAGGGGAAGGGGGAGCAGGTGTCTCACATGGTAAGAGGGGGAACCAGAGAAAGAAAAAGGGAGATGCCATCATTTTTTAAACAATCAAATCTCGCTGTGAACTCAGAGCCAGAACTTATGGAGAGGAGACCACCAAGTCATTTATGAGGAATATGGTCCCATTACCCAACAGAAAGGAACCGACTGTCTTGAGGGAAAAGACCCAGAATGGGAAGCATTCATCACCTGCTAACCTAAGAGCCCTTGGACCTGAGTAACCGGCAGTAATACCCAGGTAATACTACACAGAGGGCATTGGCTGAGCCTCTGAGAGGTGCTGGCTTCAGTGGAGACTCAACACATAACCAGCTATTGTGGCTATAGGTCAAAATTCATACTGTTTGAGAAAAGTAGAGGGAAAAGTAAAAAGGACTTCATCTTAGGCCATGAGTACCAGCACAGCCACAGAGGGGTAGAACACCAAGTGGGCTCTTGGGGTCCGAGATACCAGGATTGACTATTAGTTGGCATTTCTGGAACTGCCCTAGTCCAGAGGGGAGACCACTGTCCTGAAGAGTGAGTTCCACATCAGGTAGCATTCACAACAAACTGACACAAGAGCCCTTGGTTCTTAACAGAACATCTGTGAAGTACTCCTCAATGCCTGGAGTGGTTATGGCTACAGAGGCTCCCCTCCCTTTGCGAAAGGGAGGAAATAGTGGGAAAGACTGAGTCTTGTGGTTTGACTGCCAACTCAGCCATAACAGAATACAACATCAGGTAAACTTCTAAGATTTTTTGTTCTAGCCCCTGATTTCCAGACACCACCTCTGGACTCACCGAGGGATTGAGGAACCTCACTGCCCTGAAGGGAAGAACTCTGGCTTAGACGTTTTAATCACTGGCAGACTGTAGAGCCCCAGGGCCTGCAGTGAACGTAGACAAAATCCAGAGAGTGATTATAGCAGACATAGGGTAAGACCCAGTACTGTGCTGGCTTCAGGTCTGACCCAGTGCATTCATACTGGTGGGGGTCAAAAGGATGCGTGGATTACTCTACCCAAAACTTTATATGGCTAAGAACAGAGAAAGACTCTGTTCTTTTTAGAGAAAGTAAGGGAAGAGAGCAAGAATCTCTGACTGGTAATCTAGAGAATTCTCCTGGATCTTGTTCAAGACCATCAAGGTGGTACCTGTATGAGTCCTCAAGAACCAGAGCATTAATGGGCTTCTGGCGCTTCCTAAAGCAGATACAGTTTAGATCACAACACTCAAGTTCTTTCAAATGTCTGGAAAGCCTTCCCAATAATGATAAGTACAAATAAGCCCAAATAGTGAAGGCAACAATAAATAACCTACTTCAATGCCAAGGCATTGAAGAACATCTATTGCTATCAACACCATCCAAAAAAAAAAAAAACATGACTTTACCTAATTAACTAAATAAGACACCAAAGACCAATCCTGGAGAAAGAGCAACCTTCCTGAAGGATAAGTCAAAATCGCTTTGTTGATGAAACTCAAAGACATTTAAGATAACACAAAATAGAAATTCAGAATGTTGTCAGATAAACTTAACTAAGAGACTGAAATAATTAAAAACAATTACACTTAAGTTCTGGAGCTGAAAATGCAATTGGCATACTAAATTAAACAGTGGGGTTCTTTTATAGCACATTTGATCAAGCAGAAGAAATAACTGGACAGTTTGAAAAATTTGAAATTTCAAATTTAGCAATTTTCATTGCTATTTGAAAATATACAGTCAGAGGAGACAAAAGAAACAAGAATAAAAACAATGAAGCACATGTACAGGATCTAGAAAATAGCATCAACAGGATAAATCTAAGACTTACTGGCCTGAAAGAGGAGGTAGAGAATGGGATAGGATTAAAAATTTTATTCAGAGGGATAATAACTTCACAAACCTAGTGAAATATATCAATGTGCAAACACAGGAAAGTTATATAACACCAAGCATATTTAACCCAAAGAAGAATATCTGAAGGCATTTAATAATCAAACTCACAAAATTCAAGGATAAAGAATCCTAAAAGCAGTAACAGAAAAGAAACAAATAAGATACAATGGAGTTCCAATGTGTCTGGCTGCAAACTTTTCAGTGGAAACCTTACAAACTAGGAGAGAGTTGCATTACATATTTAAAGTGCTGAAGGAAAAAATACCCTAGAATAGTATATCTTGAAAAATTATCTTTCATACATAAAGGAAAATAAGACTTTCCCAGGCAAGCAAAATATGAGGGATTTCATCAACACCAGACTTTTCCTACAAGAAATTTTAAAGCGAATACTTCAATCAGGAAGAAAAAGATATTAATGAGCAATAAGAAATCATCTGAAGATACAAATCTCACTGGTAATAGAAAGGACATGAAAAAACACAGAATATTATAGCACTGTAACTGTCATGTATAAACTGCTCTTATTCTAAGTAGAAAGAATACATGATGAAGCAATAAAGAGCAATAAGTACAACAACTTTTCAAGACAGGGTTAGCACAATAAATAGAACCAAAAGTTAAAAAGCATGAGAACAAAGTTAAAGCATAGAGTTTTTATTAGCTTACTTTTTGGTTGTTTGTTTGTTTATGCAAACAGTGTTAAGTTGTTATCAAGTTAAGATAATGGGTTGTAAGATAGTATTTCAAGGCTCATAGTAACATCAAACCAAAACACATAAATGGATACACAAAAATATAAAGCAAGAAACTAAATAATATCACCAGAGAAATGTACCTTCACTAAAGGAAGACAGGAGGGGAAGAAAGAAGAGAAGATAACAAAGTAAATATTATATAACTAACAAAATAGCAGGAGTAAGATTTTACTTATCAATAATAACATTAAATGTAAATGCACTAAACTCTCCAATCAAAAGACATAGAGTGGCTGAATGAATAAAAACAGCACCCATTTATCTGTTGCTTACAAGAAACATTATTCACCTGTACAGGCACACATGGAATGAAAATAAACAGCTAGAAAAAAATATATCCCATGCCAACAGAAATTTAAAAAGAGAAAGAACTCTATTTTATATCAGACAAAATAAAGCTCAAGACAAAAACTATAAGAAGAGACATAGAAGGTTGTTATATAAGGATAAAGGGGTCAATACAGTAATAGGGTATAACAATTTTAGCTATATATGCATCCAAAACTGGTGCACACAGATATATAAAGCAAATATTACTAAAGCTAAAGAGAGATACAGGCTCTGATATAATAATAGCTGAAGAGTTCAGCACCCCACTTTCAGCATTGGACAGATAGTCCAAATATTAGCCTTAATTGGCTCTATGGACCAAATAGATCTGTTAGATATTTACAAAACATTTTATTCAAGAGCTACAGAACACACATTATTTTACCCAGCACACGGATAATCCTCAAGGATAGACCATATGTTTGGTCACAAAACAAATGTAAAAACATTCAAAAACACTGAAATATCAAACAACTTCTCAAACACAATGGAATAAAACTATAAATAAGGAATTTTGAAAAACTATACAAAATCATGGATATTAAACAATATGCTCCTCAATGAACAGTTGTTCAACGAAAAAATTATGAAGAAAATTGAAAAATGTATTGAACCAAATGATAATGGAAACACAACACACCCAAACTTGTGAGATACAGCAACAACAGTACTCAGAGGAAAGTTTATAGCTATAAGTCCCTCCATCAAAACAAACAAACATAACATATTTAAATAAACAATCTAATGAGGCTTTCAAAAAAAAAATAGAAAAGCAAGAGCAAACCAAACCCAAAATCACTGTAAGAAAATAAACTAGAAAAAAAAAAAAAAAAACAGAAAGAAAAGACACAAATAAATAAAATCAGAAGTGAAAAAGGAGACATTACAACTGATACTGTAGAAATTCAAAGCATCATTAGTGGTCACTATGAGCAACTATATGTCAGTAAGTTGAAAAATCTAGAAAAATTGTACAAATTTCTACACACATACAAACTACCAAGATTAAACGAGGACCAGGAAGAAATCTAAAACTTGAACAGATCAATATCAAGCAATGTGATTGATGTCATAATAGAAGAATCTCTCCTAAAGAAAATCCTAGGAACTCAATGACTTCACTGCTGAATTTTTTTTTCACATCTAATGAAAAACTAATACTAATCCTACTCAAACTATTCCAAAAAACATAAGTGGAGGATACACTTCTAAACTTAATTTATGAGGCCACTATTACCCTGATACCAAAACCAGATAGACACATCAAAGAAAGGAAAACACAGGTCAATATCTCTGATGAATAGTGATTCAAAAATTCTCAAGAAAATTCAACAATGTATTAGAAAGATTATTTATCGTGGCCACGTGAGATTTATCCCTGAGATGCTGGATGATTCAACGTGTGCAAATAAACAATGTGATAGATCATATCAACAGAATGAAGGATAACAACCATATGATTATTGCAATTTATGCTGAATAAGCATTTGATAAAATTCAACATGTGTTCATAATAAAAACTCTCAAAAACGTGGGGATAGAAGGAACACAACTAAGCACAACAAAAGACATATATGACATTCCCACATTCAGTATCATACTGGATTGGAAGAAACTGAAAAGCTGTCACCCACTGTCATCATTGTTATTTAAAATAATCCTGGAAGTCCTAACTAGAGCCATCAGAAAAGAGAAAGAAAGAAAGGACATCTAGAAGATGGCCGAATAGGAATAGCTCCAGTCTCCATCTCCCAGCGCGAGCGACACAGAAGACCGGTGATTTCTGCATTTTCAACTGAGGTACTGGGGTCATCTCACTCGGGAGTGCTGGGCAATCCATGCGGGTCAGCTGCTGCAGCCTGACCAGCCAGAGCTGAAGCAGGGCGAGGCATCGCCTCACCTGGGAAGCCTGAGGGGGAAGGGAGTCCCTTTTCCTAGCCAAGGGAACTGAGACACACAACACCTGGAAAATCGGGTAACTCCCACCCCAATACTGCGCTGTAACACCGGCACACCGGAGATTATATCCCACACCTGGCCGGGAGGGTCCCACGCCCATGGAGCCTCCCTCCTTGCTAACACAGCAGTCTGCGGCAATCTAAACGCAAGGCAGCAGCGAGGCTGGGGGAGGGGCGCCCGCCATCGCTGAGGCTTAAGTAGGTAAATAAAGCCACTGGGAAGCTCGAACTGGGTGGAGCTCACAGCAGCTCAAGGAAACCTGCCTGTCTCTGTAGACTCCGCCTCTGGGGATAGGGCTCAGCTAAAGGAGCAGAAGCCTGTGCAGCTGCGAAGGACTCTGTCTGACAGCTTTGAAGAGAGCAGTGGATCTCCCAACAGGGAGGTTGAGATCTGAGAAGGGACAGTCTGCCTGCTCAAGTGGGTCCCTGACCCCTGAGTAGCCTAACTGGGAGACATCCCCCACTAGGGGCAGTCTGACACCCCACACCTCACAGGGTGGAGTACACCCCTGAGAGGAAGCTTCCAAAGCAAGAATCAGACAGGTGCACTCGCTGTTCAGCAATATTCTATCTTCTGCAACCTCTGCTGCTGATACCCAGGCAAACAGAGTCTGGAGTGGACCTCAAGCAATCTCCAACAGACCTATAGCTGAGGGTCCTGACTGTCACAAGGAAAACTATCAAACAGGAAGGACACCTATACCAAAACCCCATCTCATTTTCAAAGAAGGTGCAAAGAACATACACTGAGAAAAAGTTTCTTCAGTATGTGGTGCCAGGAAAACTGAATACCCATATGCTCAAGAATGAAACTAGACCTGTATTTCTCACTATATATGAAAATCAAATCAAAATATCTGAAAGATATAAATCTGAGGCTTCAAATCATGAAACTTCTACAAGAAAATTTGGGAAACATCTCCAGGACATTGGTCTAGGCAAACATTTTTCAAGCAATACTCCGCAAATTAGCCAACCAAAACAAAAATGGAGAATGGGGTCACATCAAGTTAAAAAAAGCTTCTGTACAACAAAGGTAACAATCAACAAAGCAGAGAGGCCAGCCACAGAATGGAAGAAAATATGTGTAAACTACCTATCTGACGATGAATTAATAACCAGAATATATAAGGAGCTCAAAAAACTCTGCAGAAAAAAAAAAAAAAAAAATCAAATAATCTGATCAAAAATGGGCAAAAGATCTTAAAGGTCATGTTTCATAAGAAAGCACAAATGGCAAACAGGCCTACAAAATGGTGGTCAAAATCACTGATCAGAGAAATGCAAATCAAAACCACATTGAGATATTATTTCACTTCAGTTAAGGTAACTTTTATTCAAAAGACAGGTAATGACAAATGGTAGAGAGAATGTGGAGAAAAGAGAACCATCATACACTGCTGGTCATAATATGAATTAGTACAACCACTATGGAGAATAGTTTGGAGGTTCCTCAAAAAACTAAAAATTGTGCTACTATACGATTTAGTAAATTCACTGCTCAAAATATTTTTTAAAAATCATTATAACAATTTATATATCCAAAAGAAAGGTAATCAATGTATCAAAATGATATCCGTATGCCTATATTTGTTTGCAGTACTGTTTACAACAGTTAAGATTTGGAAATCTAAGTGCCCATCAACTGATGAATAGATAAAGAAAATGTGTTACATTTACACATGGAGTTTTATTCAGCCGTTTAAAAAAATGCTAGTTATTTGCAACAGCATGAATGAAACTGGGGATCATTATGATAAGTTAAATATGCCCAGCACAGAAAGAAAAACTTGCATGTTTCCACTTATTTGTGGGATATGAAAATCAAAAGAATTGAACTGATGGTCATAAAGAGTAGTAGGGTGGTTACCAGAGGCTTGGAAGTGTATTGTGGGTCTGGGTGGGAGAGGTAGGGATGGATAATGGGTATAAAATATAGTTAGAATTAGACCTACTATTTAATAGCACAACAGGGTGTCTATAATAAATAATAATTTAACTGTACATTTTAAAATAACTTAAAGAGTTTAATTGGATTGCTTGTAACTTAAAGGATAAATGCTTGAGGGAATGAATATCCAATTCCCCATGATGTGCTTATTTCACATTGCAGGCTGTATCAAAACATCTCATGTACTTCATAAATATATACACCTACCATGTACCCACAAAATTAAGAATAAAAAAAAGTGTACTACCCAATGTGATCTGCAAATTCAATGCAATCCTTATCAAAATTCCAATTGTATTTTACACAGAAATAGAAAAAAATTGAAAATCCATGTGAAACTACAAAAGACCCTCAATAGCCAACATCACATTTCTGAGCAAAAAGAACAAAGCTGGAAGCATAATACTACCTGAGTTTAAAATACATTACAAAGTGACATTAATCAAGACAGTATGGCACTTGCAAAATAATAGACACATAGACCAATGGAACAGTATAGAGACACCAGAAATACACAAAGGCATACATGATCAACTGGTCTTTGACAAGGTAGCTAAGAATACACAATGGAGAAATGATACTCTTTTCAACAAATGGTCTTGGAAAAATTGGATATCCACATGCAAAAGAATAAAATTGGACCCTTATCTTAAACCATAAATAAAAATGGCCACAACATGGTTTAAAGACATAAGCCTGAGGTCAGAAACATTATAATTTAGAGAAGAAAACACAGTAGAAAAAGCTTCTTGACATTGGCTTTAGTAGTGATTTCTTTAATATCACATTAAAGGCATAAGCAACAAAAGCAAAAATAAACCAGTGACATTACATCCAACAACAAAGTTTCTTCACAGCAATATACAACTAAATTTTGATACAAAACTCTAGTTAGCATCAGACTCTACAGGTTTAAGGGCAAAGTCCTCTACAGTGTTAAGATGCCAGTCACACTTCACTGGTTCCCAGGCCACCTGCACTTTTGACCAGCTAGCTATAAATTCAGAGATTTCCCACTATGCTCATAAGTTCAATAATTTACTCAATTGACTCACAGAACTCAGGGAAAGTGCTATACTTATGATGACAGCTTTATTATAAAAGACACACACAGAGAGAGGTCTGAAAGGGTCCTAGACACATATATTTTTATCTTCTCCCTATGGAATTAGAGTGTATCACCCTTCGGCATATCAATGTATTTATCAACCAGGAAGCTCGAATGAGCTTTGAGTCCAAGGTTTTTATTAGAATTTCCTTTATAAAAAATTTTTGTATTTTGTGTGGGGACATAGTAGATACATATATATTTATGAGGCACATGAGATATTTTGATACTGTCATGCAAAGCATAATAATTACATCATAGAAAATTAAGCACCCATACACTTAATCATTTAACCTTTCTGTTACAAACAATAATCCAATTATATTATTTTAGTTACTTTGAAATATACAATTAAATTATTAGTGAACATAGTCACCCTTTTGTGCTATCAAATAGTAGATTCATTATTTCTACTTTTTATTGTACCTATTGAACATCCTTATTTCCTCCCCACCCCTAACTACACTTTCCAACCTCTGGTAGCCATGCTTCTACTCTCTATCTTCTTCAGTTCAATTGTTTTGATTTTTAGATCTCACAAATAAGTGATAACATAAGCTGTTTGTTTTTCTGGGCCTGTCTTATTTTACATAACATAGTGACCTCCATTTTCAACTATGTTGCTGCAAATAACTAGATCTCATTTTTTTTTATGGTAGAATATTACTCCATTGTATATAAGTACAACACTTTTTAAAAATCTGTTTATCTGTTGATGGTCATTTAGGTTGCTTCCATATCTTAGCTATTGTGAAGAGTGCTGAAATAAACATGGAAGTATGTATATCTCTTTGATGTACTAATTTCTTTTCTTTTGTGGCTATACCCAGTAGTGGGATTGCTGTATCATATATCATATGGTAGTTCTATTTTTAGTTTTTGAGGAACTTCCAAACTATTCTTCATAGTGGTTGTACTAATATGTATTCTGACCAACAGTGTATGAGGGTTCTCCTTTCTCCACATCCTCTCTAGCATTTGGTATTTCTCGTCTTCTGAATAAAAGCCATCTTAAATGGAGAGAGATAATATCTATTGTGGTTTTGATTTGCATTTCCCATGGGGGCCATGCAGCATGGAGAGTCTGCACCTACATTTCTCTAATGAGCAATGATTTTGAGAGCCTTTTTGTATGCCATTTGTGTCTTCTTTTGAGAAATATCATTTAAAATCTGTTGTCCATTTTTGATCCGATTACTAAATGTTTTCCTATAGAGTTGTTTGAACTCTTTATATGTTCTGGTTATTAATCCAATGTCAGTTAGGTAGTTTGTAAATATCTTTATCTATTCTGTGGCTTGCCTCTCCACTTTGTTGATTGTTTCCTTTGTTGTACAGAGGCTTTTTAACTTGATGTGATTTCATTTGTCTATTTTTGTTTTGGTTGCCTGTGCTTTTGAGGTATTGCTAAATACATTTTTGTCTATCCCAATGTCCTTGAGAGTTTCTTCAATGTTTTCCTGTAGTGATTTTGTAGTTTGATATCTTATATTTAAGACTCTAAGACATTGTGATTTGACTTTTGTATATGGAGAGAGATAGAGGTCAAGTTTCATTATTCCACATATGAATATCCAGTTTTCCCAACACTATTTATTGAAGAAACTTTCCTTTCTTTAGTATATGTTCTTGCCATCTTTTTTGAAAATGAACTCACTTTAGGTATATAGATTTGTTTCCATGTTTTCTATTCTATCATTTGTTTATGTGTCTGCTTTTATGCCAGGACCATGCTGTTTGGCTTATTATAGCTCTGTAGTATAATTTGAAGTCAAGCAATGCGATTCTTCCAGTTTTGCTTATTTTGCTCCAGATAACTTTGACTATACTGGTTGTTCCAAATATCATTCTCATTTGTTTCCAGACATTTTTCAATTTCCTTTTTAATTTCTTCACTGATCCAGTGGTTATTCAGGAGCATACTTTTAAATTGCCATGTGTTTGTATAGTTTCCAAAATTCCTCTCAGTGTGGCTTGCCAAGAAACTCGAGTTCTGACCAGTAGGATGGATGATTCTTTTATGGCTAGCTCTGGTCCAAATGTTCCCTCCACGCACAGGCACTGGCTAAGTCCAGCATTCCTTCTCTATTATTGACAGGGCAGCACTGACATCAATGTAATGTCTTCCAGTTACTGTAGTCTCCTTCCTCCATGTGCAGACTCTCCATGCTGCATGGCCCCTGGTGGGAAATGAGGGACTGGTAGCATTACAAATTCAAAACTGTCTTTCTGACCCTCCTCAATGCCTGTTTCAACAATATGAAATTAAAATCAGGTACTGTGATTACTCACCTGGATTTTTTGTTCTCATAATGGTGCTTTTCCATGTACAGATAGTTGTGTAGGATATAATAAATTCCTCTTCAAAGGTTTTAGCCTGTAAATTGTTAAACAGAGTAAGTTCAGAGATCTTCTCCAAGGAACCAGTGTATCAGTATGTTCACCTCCCCTTTGTTCTTCATTTTAAAGTTTAACATCCTCATTCTCTTCATCTTCTTTCCCCTAGTTTCAGAAAACAAGGGAAAAAAAAAAAAAAAAAAAAAAAAAAAACCTCCTATCCTCTATCACTTGCTCCATCCTGAGTCACCCCTGGTCACTTACTCTGACCTGAGTCATCCTGAGTCACCTGTTCTGTAACTACCCTTCCTGCCAAACTGCTCACTCCCAGCACTGTGATTTGTACCCCTGCTCTATTAAAATAGCCAATCAGAATTAGCTTAGACTGTGTGGTCCAACCCTCACCAACCAGGGGAACAACACAGCAGTAGAGGAATAACAACTCCATCCCCTCTCTTATTCAGGTGTGCTCTCGCCATTGCTCCATCTGTGAGTTGCACCCTTCTATAGAAGTAAGAATTACCTTGCTGAGAAAATTAAATTTGTTTTCGAGTGCTATTTCTTTTGTGGCACTGAAAATTTATTTACAACAGTTGCTAAAATTTGGCATTCCTAAGTGAAGTATGAATGTAGTAGGTTTTCATTCCTCCATCTTGCTTCACCCTCATTTACTAGGATATTATTCCATAAGCATGTTTAATTAAATCATTGGTCATGTAATTAAACTTAATCTGTAATCCCCTTCCCCTTTCCTTGGAGGGTGGCAAGTAAAATAGTCACCTCTCTAAACATGTGCTTGGTCTTGCTGGAGTGTCCTGCCATTATCTTGAGACATTTTGTTAGCATAAACTACCTCGGGACCACCCTGGATCACCTCATTAGCATAAATTATCAGGACCCACCATGTATCACAAAGAACTTCTATCACTCAGGAAATTCTAAAGATTTAGGGTTTCCTTACTAAGAACCTGAAATATTTGCCAGTTATCTTCCTCATTTATACAAGAAATGTATGGATGTTTCAGTATTAGAAAATCTACTGATAGGATTCACCAAAATAATAGCTCTAAATAGGAAAATTTATAAAATTGTCTTCATAGATTTTTAGATACTGACAAAGACTTTTGTCAGATTCAACACATACTCACTCTAATAACTCTTGGAAAAATAGGAATGGATGGCATATATCCACATAAATATGCACTTATGTGTATGATCTCTAAAATTAACTTGTGATTTTAATCCAATCCAGTTAGCTTTCACATTGAGCTAGATAAATTGATCTTAAAATTTATATGGGAAAAAAGTGTTGGGATGCAGATTCAAGTATCTTTGGGCATACATTCGACTTTTGAAAGCATGTTTTTGTGCCATATATTTAAAAATAAAATTAAAGCAATAAAAATAAAAAGTGGAGAAAACTAGTAGTACAGAAAGGAAACTAAAAACAATGAACCTAATAGTATTTCCAATTATATTAGTCCATTTTTTATGCTGTTGATAAAGACATACTGGAAACTGGGCAATTTACAAAAGAGGTTTAACTGGACTTACAGCTCCACGTGGCTGGAGAAGCCTCACAATCATGGCGGAAGGCAAGGAGGAGCAAGTCACATGTTACCAGAATAGCAGCAGACAAAGAGAGGGCTTGGGCAGAGAAATTTCCTTTTCTTAAAGCCATGACATCTTGAGAGACTTATTTACTATTATGAGAAGAGCATGGGCAAAGACCTGCCCCCATGATTCAATCTTCTGCCACAGGTGTGGTCCCTCCCACACATGTAGGAATTATGGGATCTATGAGATTTGGGTGGGGACACAAAGCCAACTGATATTTACACTGAGGAGAAAGAGAGAGTTAATGGGAAATAACACATGCATTCAATCAATGACTCTATAACATTGAGCTTGGGTAGGGGCAGAAGGGGAAATAATTGCAAGCAATGTATATTCTCTTAAGTAGTTTGCTTACCTCTCAAATTATATTATGTACAAAAATCCCTGAGGCAAAATACCAGATGAAAGGAATCACAGCAACAATGCTTTCTGATTTAGTATTTTTAGGTGGGGATCAGAAATATGCAATTTTATAACCACCTGTGGGAGTCCCTGATTTTGGTCCACTGAATGTTCAGGAAAAGCTTTCTTATCCCTACACTTCTTGAGACTATGAAAGGACATAATAAATATTTAATACAATTGTTTCCTAAATGCAATATTTTTAACAACAAAGTTTTCTGATTTACAAATATGAAAGCTACAGGATGAGTTATTTATTTATTTATAGGAAGGGCTATTTATTTTTGTCAGTGATAATCTGTTTTTGCCATATATGCACATATAATAATGAGATGGGTAGCCTTGGACTAACAGGATCTATTAAATAAATGTATCACAAAATATGTTCACTCCCAATATGCCTTGTACCTCCAAGTACAAAGAAAGCCTTTGGGAACAATGTAAGCTCCATTTGTCTACAGGTTTCCTGGCTTTAGGTAGGGCACTTTTTAAGGCATTCATTTAGAAGACTTTTAATTGGTTTGAGAAGAGGGGCTTCTGTATGGAAGTGTGACAAATTATTATAACCATGATTGCTTAAGACAACATGAATTTATTATCTTCTAACTCTGGAGGTCAGATTCTAACTTTGACTGTCTTGCCTCCCTTTTCTGTATTTAAGGATTCCTGTGATTACATAATCCACGATAATCTACCTATCTTGAGATCTTTAATCACATTTTTAAAGTCACATTTGTCTTATAAAGCAGCTATTCACAGGTTCTGGAAATTAAATTATGCACATATTTGGGAGGAGTGAGGGCATTATTCTTCCTACCAAACCAAACTGAATCATGTAATTATTCATTAGACAATGCGGGACCCAGAAAATTACTGCAAAGCAAAGTTATCAGAATGTGGTTTGTGCATTATTTGCTTTAACAAAAAGAAAGAAAAAGAAAAATAATACAACTTGGCTTCAAATTTAACTTAGAACACTTTATGAATAAATTCTAGGTAATACATTATCCTTAGTGAAAACTAACATAATACATTATTTGGAGATTTCTATTTGTCTTTGTATTTTGTGGGTCAGTTATATCAAATAACTGCACCCTTAAGTGAAGAGTCAAACTTAGATATGAGCTTTTTGTGAATTTTAGTATGTCATTTAGTGACAAATATGAAAGTTCTTTGATGAAATGGCATTAAAGTATAAGTAAGGGATTGTATTGCCCATATAAATTATGATCGGGGCCAGTTTAATTTTTTCTGGGGTTACATATGAATAAAAAAATAGGTGTTAGCATTTTTATGAGGTCACAAAGTGTCTGTTGTTGAGTAATGACTATGAATAAGTATTCTATCAACAGAATTTTAATCGTCCTCCTGTTCTACTTTGAAGGAATCGCTTTGGTAATGGATAGATACTACTTATTTCATTGCAGTACTCACTTCAAAACACAGTTGACCATTTAACAGTCAGCTTATATTTTAATTCATTTTCTATTAAAAAGTAGATTATCTCCTTGCTACCTTTTTGTCATGAATTCCTTGGTATGATTGACACAACTGTGTAATGAGTAAAATACAATGTGATGAACACACATCAGACAGAACAATAATTAATAAAGTAGGATTACTATATCATATGTTTTTGTATGTGAAATATCATATTATATTACAAATATTGTGTTATATTATGAACTGTAAATCCTACTTTATCTGTTGGTGTGCTGGAAGATGGTGTGAAAGTGGTCAGGTAAAGAAAAATAGGAAATGAGTTCTATGACTATAGCACCTAGAGAGGATAGGTGTTCTCTACATGAGCTGCCTCAGATGCAGAGTTAAGTACTAAGGAACATTTTTAGAAAGACCTTCACTACCTAATACAATTCAGACTAAAATGACTGATAATTACATTTAAACTTGCAGAATGAGGATATAGCATATTAGCTACAGAAGGAGGCTGAAAAAATATGAAATAATTATGGTAAGAAAAAGATTTCAACTAGTTACTGAAGGAAAGAACAGCATTTCACTTACCTGGAGACCTTGTACCTGTCTTCAAATATTTTTTACCTATTGCTTTACAGAATCAATCTTGATGAATCAACATGGAGTAATAAAAAGAACATGGGTTCTGGATTCAGATAGCACTGATGTGATTCCTGGTTCTGTTGCTCATACTACGAAACCTTCTTAAACTTTCTAAGACTCTGTTCCCTGTGCTTGACCACAGGAATGATTTTACCCACATTACAGATTATTGTGAGGATTGACTTACATGTATAAAACATGTAAGATTACCTGGCAAAGAGGGAGTAGAGGGCTGAAACAATTACAACAATTTGAATTATCTTTTCCTCACAACTAGCTTCTTCAGTTTGATTTTTAAGCATGTTTGTGCTTTTTTTTTTTTTTTTCATTCTGAAGACATTTTCTCTGGTTTGTGATCTCCCTAGGAGTTATCTTATTTCTTTTATACCTTTCATTACTAAGAACCTCATAATATTATTCTTCCTCTTTATCATCTTCTCCTTATCCTTTGAAATCTGTAGCTTGCTCTCATCTTGCAAAATCTGCTGGAGGTCAGTTGCCATGCCTATTTATCCACTTTCTTTCTTATACTACGCCCTTCCTCCTCAAAGTCTCTCTGTCTTTGGCTTCCCTAAGTCCATTTTCTTTTGATCATCTGCAGGTCTAACTGCATATTTTCAATCCCCATGCCAGACTCACTTTCTTCTAACCCTAAGGAACTCATTGCTTAACAATATGCGCTAGATCTTTTCCAAGTTTCTCTCTGATCACTTTTCTTGGATTAATCTAGTCCCACAGTTTTGGATAACATGAGTATGCATCAGTTGTAAATGCTATCTCTGACTCAGTAGATTTCAAACTTATATATCAGGTTTGGCTGAACATGAGCCATGGGTCTTCAGACAACTTTATATATCCAGTGTATTCAAAATCAAATTTTGTTGACTCTCAAAAATTGATACTTCTCTTGGGTCCTTCTTCGTATTTAATAGCTTCATCATCCTTTGAATTACTTTAAGTAGAGATCTTCAATAATTTTAATCATTTTTTTTTTCCTCAATAGGGACTTCATAAGTTTTCCCAAGTAGCTGGGACCACAGGCATGTGCCACCATGACTGGCTAATTTTTGTGTTTTTAGTGGTGATTGGACTTCACCTTATTGCCCAGGCTGGTCTCAAACTCCTGGCCTCAAGTGACTCACCCTCCTCAGTCTCCCAAAGGGCTGGAAGTACAGACATGAGTCACCATGCCAGGCCAAACTTCATGAATTCTTGACATTTCTCAGCTTTGAACTGGTCTCTCTGATTTCAGTTACTCTCCTCAAAATCCTTTAGAGTTGTTCAAGTAAAATTCTTTAGTGAAACAGCCAGTGTCTTCTATGGTCTGATTTTGTCAGTCTCACGTCAAAATTTTTCCCAGGCATCCTGCGTACCAGTAATATAGAAATTGTATCCATTCCTCAACCAATCCATCTACTTTTTTTGTTTTAACTTCCATTACCTACTCATATTTTTACCACTACCTGATAGTCCTTCCTTCTTCCCTTTCTTTTCCCAGCTATTACAATACAAATTGGCCTTAGAAGTCATTCAGGAAATTGTTATGCTTTTATGAAATACTCTGTTAAGATTAGTTGCTATTTTTTTTTAAATAGTCAACAGTCATATTGTTGTTTTAACTCATTTTTGTATATTTTTTCAACTTACATGATAGATCATTTAATTATTTGTGACTGTCCTCTACTAGACCACAAAGTCAGAGAGTTTTATTTCACCCCTTCCATCAATAAACTATGCAATGCTTGAATATAAACATTCAAAAACTGTTTAATGAAGGATATAAAATTTAAAAAGCCTTAGATCTAATTATATGATTTGGTTAGAGTAAATATAATCTTTGATAATTCAGAAAACAGTCACATGGAATTAGGAAGGAGGACAAGAACATCTGGCTAGAAAGACAACTTAAATAATGCTTGATAATCAATGAAGTGACAGATATTGTAACCTCACTGCTTTCTTATTTTGGAACAAGACATAGTCATAACACTTTTTTAAATATTAAAAACATAAGTTAATGATTCTCTCTGTTAAAGCTATGCAAATGTTAAAATATAAACACAGAAGCTAATTAATTTCATATGTTATAATTGAGAAGGAATCCAACAGCAGTACTTAAATATCAATGATTAATATATGCAAATAGTAGATACTTTTTGAAAGACGTGGCTATAGATATTAAGCTTAGGATAGCTTAAAATTTTACCGTGATTTGAAACAAGAAGGGTCAATGTATTAGACTGAAGTGAGTTAGTTCCAAAGTATGCATTTTATGGAGCATAAGGTTCACAAAATCCCCTTTAGAATGTTATAGATTTAAAAATCATTCGCCTTTATTTTACTACAAATTACTATAGAATATTATTAATAAAATATTCTATTTCATTTTAACAGACAAGCCTTCAATATATAAACATCTTTTAAGTAAAATGGGTTAAAATGAGTACTTTAGAAAAATTGTATGCCTTTTTATTCTCATTAACAATCATATCCTCTTTATTTTTCTTTCATTTTCAAAACAATAGGAAGAAAGGTTTGCCTCCATTGTGTTACAAGTGTCTTATTCTTTAACCTCTTAATATATATCCCTTCCTTATTTGAGATTGACAAGAATATTGAGACTTAACTAGTCCAGGAAAAAATAATAGTGTGCTAGCCTTTGGTTCCTGGGTATTACCATCATTGCTTTTGCTTCTTCTAATGCTCACTGACGCTCCAGAGTCTTCCCTAGGTCTTTTGGTCATTTCAAGCTTCTGGCCTATCAAGCTCCCAAGTGGGCTCACAGACTGGCATCTGGCTCTTTGCTTATGTTTTCACCTATCAAGGATCTATTTACTTACTTTCTCTGCATCTCTTCAAAGGAATCCACGGTCTTAGAGTTTGGCAGTGCTCCCATGTTAGGTGGCAGATTATAGTGGTTGTTTTATCATGGACCTAAATGTTTCTACTTACTTCCAATAATAATTATTTTGTTAACCTTTTTTAGATTCCTTTTCTCCCTCTTCCTCTGTCCCACTTACATATTGCCAGGGCAAGTAGGTACAAGTAAGTATAATCAGTTGCAGCATTAGTTTCTCTGATGTATGAACTCTTTCCAAAATTCAATTTGCAAGCCTAATATTTTGAAAAATACTTTAGGGATTTTTCTTAAAAATCTCTGTTAGAAATACTTATTTTAAAAATTATTCCATCTAATGGGAGGGGATGGTAACTTGATTTTTGTCTCAGTTATGTCATATGAATTGTTCCATCCTCTCCAGCAGAGCAATGTTCACCAAATTTTTATTATGAGTCTCAACTGCCTCCCCATCTTCACATATTTTCAGTAGACACTTTATCATTCTAACAGCATATTAAGATGGGATATTGGATTACTCTTGCCTCAGCAGTTCCCTTGTAGGTGTCCTGAGGATGAGTATGCTATCAAACATCCTGGAAGTCTGTAAATAGAAAACCAGTGAATTAAATACCTTTATATGTCTCATTTTGCCCTATATTGCAAGGATGTTAGCCCTTCAACATTATGTTTTCCTTATTTTTGGAAGTGAGTAGCTATTTCATCTTGTTCTATTTTTCCAATTTAACAACTGGAAGACTATGGCAATGGGGTAAGGAGAGTATTTAGTTCTTCTAGGGCAAGATTGGAGTTAATGTTACCCTTAAATCAGTCACTGTCCATCCCTAATTTGAATGATACAGCAACTGAAATTAGGGGCGCTCCTTTTGTGTCTTCATAATCATTCTTTATATCTTAAATATACTTTAATATACTTTCATTTGTTCTTGGGTGACTGTTCAGAATGTTGACTCTCCTGAGTAGCTGGAATTACAGGAAAGAGTCACTATAACTGGCTGATTTTTGTATTTTTAATGGAGACGGGGTTTAACCATGTTGGCCAGGCTAGTCTCAAACTCCTGATCTCAGGTGGTCTGCCCGCCTCGGCCTCCCAAGTTGCTGGGATTACAGGTGTGAGCTCATGGAGGCAGAGGCAGGAGAATCACTTGAACCTGGGAGGCAGAGGTTACAGTGAGCTGAGATCGTGCCACTGCACTCCAGCCTGGGCAACAGAGCGAGACTCCATCTCAGAAATAAAAAATAAAAAAAAAAAAAAAAAAAAAAAGAATTATTGACTCTCACATTGCTTGTGCTCTTCCTTTGCCAAACTCCTGGTCTAAAGTGTTTAGGTATTCATACAAACCTACTAGTCATCAGATAAATATGGAAAACATCCCACATATAATATCCCTTTTATGGAGTTTTATAACATACATTGGAATAAGAAATCCTCTAAACAAACTTGTGGTAAAGAAATCTGCTTAAGTTTGTTTTGCACTCTCTCTCTTTCTGAAAGTTACTTTATCCTAGCATTTTTTGTTTTCTAAATAATATCTCATAAAACTATGATTCTATAGAACAAATTCTAAGAAATGCTGCATCAATAGTAAATTGAGAGGTTTAATTTAGGGGAAAGAAAAATTGGGGACAGACAATGGAATAATGAAGACTATAGAAGAGTAGTCTGATCAGCTAAAAAAAACCTCACACATTCAACTCTTCCATCCTTTTCATTTCTTTGCAGGTCTCGCCCTACTGCTGCCCAGCAGAAGTCAAAATGAGCAGGAAAACCACATTGATATACAGAGGTTCCTTAATGGCAAGCTCTTGCTTCCCTGAGACTAGATTAGGGACAATATAATCAAAATAGAAGTTTAAAATACTTTGTGTGTGCGTGTGTGTGTGTGTGTGTGTTTGGCTTTTCAATACAAAGCATCAGTTTATTTAAGATTCATAGCTATTCATATGCCGACCATACAGTATAAAAACTTACACTGAAAACCTGTATTAATTCATGGATTACTTTCATTTTTAACAACAACTTAAAGAAAAAATTTACTTGATTGTATCTGTTTATCCCATACTGTACTGTCATAGTTGCTCATATATAAAAGCATGATATTTTATTAATCAAACTACTTTGGGAAATAAAAAACGTGTGAAATAGAAATAAAAATTTTAGGATAAAAGGACATGTAATTTATTATTTTAATAGAATTATTTAAATGCTTTCTAAACTTTCTTATTTCAAATTGTAAAGTTACTCTTACTGAGTTTCTGAGCAATTGATCTGTGGCCTTCAAATTTTATCCTATTACGTCATCTTAAACATGCACATTACAGGGTCATCCTTTTTGGTGATGCCTATTAGTTCCATCTCTTTGCGGAACAATCCATTATAATGAACTCATGCTATCATTTCACCTTCAGCCCCCAAGGACTGTCTGCTTTATGAACTCTGCTTTGAAGCTAACACCTTTATTTTCTTCTGCTTTTTTTCCCCCTGATCAAATTCTAAACTTAATTTAAAGTAGCAAAGAAAGATTAAGCTATTTGCATTTTAATTTTAATTCTCATTAATATTTTCATTTTTTAAATAGTTGCTTGTTCAAAGTAACTGAAATTTTGGACAATGGCAATCTTTCAGGGGGAGAGCATATTCAACTTTCACAAATTTAAAACTGAATTAAAAATAAAACAAACATTCTCATTGTAGGTAGAGACATGCTAAAAAGGAACCTTTCATAATATCCTGGCTGCAGAGTATGACTAGCATTTAAGCAGAACACACATTTGGAAAGAATTGGCTTGTTAGAAATGCTGTCAAGTAAAAGATTATCAGCAGAGGTTGGCTGCAGGAGAAACAAATTCTCAGACATGCTGACTCTTTTAAGAGTTGCCGAATCAACTGGAATGAAAATTATTTCTCCTTCTCCATCCTTATAGGCTGCATTTTAAATGCATAGCAAAAATATTTTCTATAAAAATAAATGATTTACTAATTAGAAATTGCTGTATTAATGTTTATTTTAAGAATTTGCTGACTATTAACATTCATAATATTTTTGAGCTTGTATGTGTATTAATAATTTAATAAGAAATCTTAAATGACTTACACATTATTCTAAAACCTAGGAATGATATGAAATCAGGAAATTCAAGTGTACACAATCAGAGTCCTTTTAAAAATACCGATGGTTGTAACATCTTCACACACTGGCTTAAGACAACTCATCATAAAATGAACATATAGACATTCCTATTTTTTTTAATTTGTGAAATTTTTTAATGAAGAAAAAGTTGGAGAACTGAACGAAGAGAATAAGTCTTTGTCTTAGTCAAGTAAAGTAAACAAATTATTTTTCAAAAACGTGAAATTACTCAGATCGATATGAATTGATTCTTTTGTATTTTAAACAAAAACTTCACTGTTTCCTTTCTTATATTAACTGTTGAAATGCTTTTAAAAACTGTGGCATATAGTAATTTGTATATTTAAATATATATATAGTTAACCGTGAATATAAAAATGTAGAGAAATGCAGAAAAGTATTTCAAAATGAAGATTTTTTTAAAGTACGTCATTTACTAGTCTTTTTCTAAAATTAAAAAAAAGAAAGACATTTTATCTACATCTGCAACAACAGATGTAAATATTAATAAAGATCCTCCCAGCCTCACTTCAGCTAATGAATTTGGTATTTATGTGAGTAAAAGCATACATCAGCACGAGGAGAATTTGGCTTTTCACTCACTTTGTCTAAATCTCTGTCATCTGTCTTTTAGCTCTTGAATCAGTGTGCAAATATAATGAACAGATTTACATGCTCAAGTGTACCAGAGGCAATAAGCAATAAGCATATATTAAAGTGAAAAAATACAATCAACTGACTATGAAATTAGCTCTTCATCCTCCCAGTTTTCACTTAATATTTAAATAGAGACAGTCATTTGATGTATCTTTTTCCTGCTGAGTGAAAGCATACTGTTATGTATTGGCAAATATCAGAATAAACACTGAGACACTGATTTTTTTATGTATAAATTACAATTTATTTGCAACAATTTCATGAATAACTTTATGAAATGGTTAAATTTTCTTAAGCATTTACTAAATCAACACTAGCAGGCTTAGATACATTTAGATGCAATCACATATTTATATTAAAAAAATGAGGTGAATATAATCCATAATTACATTTTACAAAATAAATTAAATAAATAGAATCTTGGTGACATTAATAACTTAACTTCTTTAAGTTGACTCAATTACAAACTGCCAGTAACCCATCATTTTAATCATCAATTGAACATTATTACTTTTTTTTTTGAAATTTTACATAATTTTATTCTATATACTTCCCTCTTGGTGATATATTTGGCATGTTTATGTTACTCAACAAGTATTTTAACAAGTATTTATTAAGTACCTGTTGTATGCCAGGCATATTCTACATGCTGATGATATAGCTGATACAGCTACAAAAAAGAATGCTGACTTCACGACCTTCAGTCCTTTCCCCCAAAAAACTATTCTTCTTCTAAATAAGAAGTAAATACTCCCTCCTCTTGATAAATTACCACCATTAAAATGTATATATTTTTCCCATTATGGTATTATATTCCACTACCCATCCCTCTTAAATTCTGAGTTATTGCAAACAAGAAATACAAGTCCATCCATATGTCTCTACTAGAGATCACCTTCCTTCAGTCTTACAAACTCTCCTTCCAGGACTTGACCAACCAGCCAAAACATTCATCACTGCTCATGATTTGGTGTATATTATTTCTTTTTTTTTTTTTTTTCACTTTTATTTTAAGTTCGGGGTACAAGTGCAGGTTTGTTACATAGGTAAACTTGTGTCATGGGGGTTTGCTCTACTGATTATTTCATCACTCAGGTATTAAGCCTAGCACCCATTAGTTATTTTTCCTGATCCTCTCCCTCCTCCCACCATCCATCTTCTTAAAGGCTCCAGTGTGTGTTGTTCCCCTCTATGTGTCCATGGGTTCTCATCATTTAGCTCCCACTTATAGGTGATAATATGTGGTATCTGGTTTTTATTTCTACATTAGTTCGCTAAGGATAGTGGCTTCCAGGTCCACCCATGTTTCATCAAAGGACATGATCTCATTCTTTTTTATGGCTGCATAGTATTTCATGGTGTATATGTACCACATTTTTTTTTTTTTTTTTTTATCCAGCCTATCATTGATGGGCATTTAGGTTGATTCCCTGTCTTTGTTATTGTGAATAGTTCAGCAATGAACATGTATGTGCCTGTGTCTTTATAACAGAATGAGTTATACTCCTTTGGTTTTATACCCAGTAATGGGATTGCTGGGTCAAATGATATTTCTGTTTTAGGTCTTTGAGAAATTGGCATACTGTCTTCCACAATGGCTAAACTAGTTTACAGTGCAACCAACAGTGTAAAACAGTTCCAAAAACCTCACCAGCATATGATTCGTTGTCTTTTGACTTTTCAATAACAGCCATTCTGACTGGTGTGAGATGAAACCTCATTTTTCTTTTTTCTTTTTTTTAGATGGAGTCTTGCTCTGTTGCCCAGGTTGGAGTGCAGTGGCATGATCTTGGCTCAAGGCAACCTCCACCTCCCAGGTTCAAGTGATTCTCCTGCCTCAGCCTCCTGAATAACTGGAACTACAGTCATGTACCACCATGCCTGGATAATTTTTGTATTTTTAGCGGAGATGGGCTCTCACTATGTTGGCCAGACTGGTCTCAAACTCCTGACCTCACGTAATCTACCCACCTTGGCCTCTCAAACTGCTGGGATTACAGCATGAGCCACAGCACTCAGCCTCATTGTGGTTTTGATTTGCATTTCTCTAATGATCAATGATGTTGAGCTTTTTTCATATGTTTGTTGGCCGTATATATGTCTTCTTCTGAAAAGTGTCTCTTCATGTCCTTTGTCCACTTTTTAATGGGGTTATTTGTTTATTCTTTAAATTTATTTAAGTTCCTTATAGATGCTGGAAATTAGACCTTTGTCAGAAGAATGGATTGCAAAAAAAAAATTATCTCATTTTCTAGCTTGTCTGTTTACTTTGTTGATTTTTTTGTGTGTGTAGAAGCTCTTTAGTTTAATTGGACCCCATTTGTCAACTTTTGCTTTTGTTGCAATTGCTTTTGGTATCTTTTTCATGATATCTTGGCCCACGCCTACACCCTGAATGATATTGCCTAGGTTGCCTACCAGAGTTTTTATAGTTTTTGGTTTTACATTTAACTCTTTAATTCATCTTCAGTTAATTTTTGCATCTACCAAAAATAAGGGGTCCAGTTTTAATCTTACACATATGGCGAGCCAGTTATACCAGCACCATTTATTGAATAGGAAATCCTTTCCCCACTGTTTGTTTTCATCAAGTTTGTCAAAGATCAGATAGTTGTAGGTGTGTGGTCTTATTTCTGGGTTCTCTATTCTTCCATTGGTTCATGTGTCTGTTTTTGTACTGGTTCCATGCTGTTTTGGTTACTATATCCTTGTAGTATAGTTTGAAGCCTGGTAGCATGATGCCTCCAGCTTTGTACTTTTTGCTTAGGATTGCATTGCCTTGGGTATTTGGGCTCTCTTTTGTCCTGTAATACCAGCTACTTGGGAGCCTGAGACAGGAGAATCTCTTGAACCTGGGGGGTAGAGGTTGCAGTGAACCGAGATTGCACCACTGTACTCCAGGCTGGGTGACAGAGTGAGACCCCATCTCAAAAAATAAATAAATAAACACATTTCAAAACAGAGTTTTTTTTTTTTCTATTTATGTAAAGAATGTTTATGGTAGTTTAATAGGAATAGCATTGTGATTCAATGACTATTCTAAATTCAAGTTTTGTTTCTATTCGAAGTGAATGACTAGTCAAAATATCCAAGGATTTCCCCTTTGGGAAAATTTATTCTTGCCATAGTATTTCAAAGCCACCCCATGCACTAAACCAACACATTTATGAACCAAGCTATGAATTCTTCCTCTTCTATTAACTGGTCATAGGGAGCCTCCCTGTGGCATAAATGTGAGCACCCTCAGAGATTAACTACAGAGGTGATTGATGTGATTTTCCTGGACTACCTGCACATATAGCTTTCTTATGCCCTCTGGTACTTCTTAGGTGATATCCAAGATATACCACTGCTATCTTACAATGGGTTATTCAACTGTTGCCGGTCTACATGACCTGTGACTTGGTGGATCTGACATTAACCAGCTCATTATGGGCAGCTCTGGCCACATGGTCATTTGTTATACCATGGTTAGACTCTCTGTATTTACCAAGATCCAGGAGAATGCCAATAGTTTTCTGAAAGTTTTGTAATTCTCTGATATACATAATGCAGTTCCATTCCAGAACTCTAGTGGGATTCATTGGAATTCCTTTATTGATGCTCTAATACCATAGGGTCATATTGCATCATATTGCTCTAAGTAGCTGGGTATTTTGTACCATAACCTGCTCATGCTATGCAACCGCTAGACTCCATTTAAAGCTGGTATTCATCCTGTCTGATCCAAACAGTATTCCTAGTATAGAGTATGCTGCTGCCTTCAGAACCCAGATAGACCTACTAGGCATTGTGCAGCTTTCTTATGCTCTCTGATATAAGGCATGCACGTGCCTTGAAGGGCATGTTTCCACAAAGGCCATTAATGTACTAGCATTTCTTTCTCATCTGGGATTATTAGTTTAATGCAATTGATATAGTGACACATCTGCAAAACGTCCAGTGGTTCTAGGTCTCTAGATTATAACAAAGGAAAGAAGAGTTATCATGACCCTGAGTGAAGGCTATAATTGTATACCATTGACCTTTTCACGTGAATGCAAACTGCTTTTAATCTAAGTCAAAGCAAACTGTTTTTGGACAAAGGTGATAACAAACATATTTACCAGGTCAATGGCTCATATTCTGTATGTTAGCCTATGTTAATCTGTTCTATAGATTATCTATCATCTGGCAGAACAACTACAGCTGAGTTCAGTTTATTACTTGCTTGAGATTAAAGGAGTCTGCTATCATCCTTGAATTCAGCTGGTCTTTGCACAGGCCAGGCTGGTGAATTAACAGATGATAAAATGAGGACACTTCACTTGTATTCTTTAGTTTAGGTATTTAAAAATAGCACTTATTTCTGCCACCCATTTCAGTTTGTGATATTTTTATATTTACTATCTTATATAATACAAGAACAGTTTAAAAAACTTTCAGTTGTCCTTTCACACTAAGACAGCTCTCACCCCACACAGGCCAAAGAGCAAATGTAGGAATTGTGGAAGTATCAAGTATGTTAGTTCCAACTATACATTTAGCAACCAAGGAAATGACCATTGGATTGTGGCCTTAGAAGCTTTGGATCCACCATGAGGACCCAGGCCAGACTCTACTCATCCACAGTTGTCTCCGCTCTGACTGAGAAGTCACAATGACAGCTTGAACGCTATCAATATTAGCTCAAGCCCTTGTCTAATGGTTTTGAAAAGATTTTATGTTGTCCGTTTTCTCAGTATATAACCATGAGATAGGCCATAGGCCTTTTATTGCCAGCTAGCTAAGTTGTGAATACAAAGGAAACATTCTTGAAGGAAATTACATGTGTTACTCCAGTGAACATATTAATGATAAGAAAGAAAAACAATCTTATTACTGTTATGGTAAAAAGTGTAGTGGTATGAATGGAAGATCAAATTAGCTACAATATTCACTTAAGCCAAAACTTAATCCAGAGCAAGTCCCTCACTCTCTTAAATTCTTTTTTTTTTTTTCACAATATTAGATTATTTTATGGTTTTGGGCACTTGAGTTTTATGTTTACAAACTCTACATCTTTCTTTCAGGGATGCTTCTTTTTTTATTTTTATTTTTTATTTATTATTATTATTATTATATTTTAAGTTCTAGGGTACATGTGCATAATGCGCAGGTTTGTTACATATGTATACTTGTGCCATGTTTGTGTGCTGCACCCATCAACTCGTCAGCACCCATCAACTCGTCATTTACATCAGGTGTAACTCCCAATGCAATCCCTTCCCCCTCCTACCTCCCCATGATAGGCCCCGGTGTGTGATGTTCCCCTTCCCGAGTCCGAGTGATCTCATTGTTCAGTTCCCACCTATGAGTGAGAACATGCTTTGTTTGGTTTTCTGTTCTTGTGATAGTTTGCTGAGAATGATGGTTTCCAGCTGCATCCATGTCCCTACAAAGGACACAAACTCATCCTTTATTATGGCTGCATAGTATTCCACAGTGTATATGTGCCACATTTTCTTAATCCAGTCTGTCACTGATGGACATTTGGGTTGATTCCAAGTCTTTGCTATTGTGAATAGTGCCGCAATAAACATACATGTGCATGTGTCTTTATAGCAGTATGATTTATAATCCTTTGTGTATATACCCAGTAATGGGATGGCTGAGTCACATGATACTTCTAGTTCTAGATCCTTGAGGAATCACCATACTGTTTTCCATAATGGTTGAACTAGCTTACAATCCCACCAACAGTGTAAAAGTGTTCCTATTTCTCCACATCCTCTCCAGCACTCTCTTAAATTCTATGACAGCAGAGAAATGTAAAGAAGCTGCCAAAAGAAACCTTTGAAGAAAACAGAGGTTGGCTCACATGGTGGAAGGGAAGAAGCAATCTCCATCACATAAAATTCAAGGTTAAGCAGCAAGTCCTGATATGGAAGCTGCAACAAGTTATCCAGAAAATCTAGCTAAGATAATTAATAAAGGTGGCTACACAAGGCAACAGGTTTTTAATGTAAATGAATTAGCCTTTTATTGGAAGAAGATGCCATCTTGGGCTTTCATAGCTAAGAAGAAGTCAATACCTATCTTCAAAGCATCAAAGAGAGAGGCTAACTCTTGCTTCAGGGTAATATAGCTGGTGACTTGAAGTTAAAACCAATGCTCATTTACCTTTCTTAAAAGTCTAGGGCACTTGAGAATTCTGATAAATCTACTCTGCCTCTGCTCTTTAAATGGAACAACAAAGCCTGGATGATGTTTAATTTATTTACAGCATGGTTTACTGAATATTTTAAGCCCACTGTTGAGTCTTATTACTCCTTTAGATTAGATTCCTTTTAAAAGAGTACTTATTTATTAACAATGTGGATCATCACCCAAGAGCTCTAATGGAGAAGCACAAGGAGATTAATATTGTTTCATGCCTGCTAACACAATATCCATTGTGCAGCACTTTAATTGAGGAGTAATTTCCACTTTTAAATCTTATTATTTAATAAACGATTACTTCAATGAATGTGGACAAAGGAAACTGAAAACCTTCTGGAAGGATTCACCTTTGTAGGAGCCATTAATAACTTTGGTGATTCATTCATAGGAGGACATCAAAATATCCACATTAACATGAGTTTGGACGAAGTTGATTCCAATCCTCATGAATAACTGAGCAGTTCAAGTGGAGAAAATATCTGCAGATGTGGTGAAAATAGCAAGATAATTAGTACTAAAAGCAGAGCCTGAATATATGGCTAAAGTTTTTTCTATTTCATGATAAAAGTTGAACTCATGAGAAGTTACTTCTCACAGATAAGCAAAGATTGTGATCTATTGAGATGGAATATACTCCTGGTAAAAATGCTGTGAACATTACTGAAACAACAACAAAGAATTAAAAATATTATTAAGTCAAATGAGTTGATAAAGCAGATTGGAGAGGACTGACTTTAATTATGGAAAATTCCACTGTGGGTAAAGTGCTGTCAAATAGTATCATATGTTACAGAGAAAGCTTTTATGAATGGAAGAGTAAACCAGTTTTGTAAATATCATTATTTTATTTTAAGAAATTGCCACAACCACTTCAACTTTCAGCACCATCACCCTCATCAGTCAGCATCAAAAATATTAGAATATGCTGAAGACTCAGATTATTGTTAGCATCTTTTAGCAATGAAATATGTTTAATTAAGATATGTACATAATTTACACACAATGTTATTTCACAGTTAGACTACAGTGTGGTATAAACCTAACCTTTTATTTTCTTTTTTTAAATTTTAGGGTCAGAGAATACATGTGCAGGTTTGTTACATGAATATACTGGTATAGTGGTGAAGTTCATCCTTCTAGTATACCCATCACCCAGATAGTTATCATTGTACCCAATAGGTAGTTTTTCAACACTCAATTTCCCATAACCTCCCAACTATAGGAATCCAAGTGTCTGCTGTTTCTATCTTTGTGTCCATGTGTATCTACTCAACATAAGTTTTATATGCATTTAAAAATTAAAATGCTCTTTGTGACTTGCCTTATTTTGATATTCACTTTATTGCAATAGTCTCAAACCAAACTCCTGATATCTTACACAGAATATAGTTGCAAGCAAATTGCTGCCTTTTAATTCCTTCTGCCACATCTGCCACAGCCATCTTGGCATCTCAGTAAGTGTATCAGTTTCCTACTGCTACTATAACAAGTTACCCATATTTTAGGGTCTTAAAACAACGCAAATTTATCTTACAGTTCTAGAGGTCAGAAGTCTGAAAAGGGTCTCACTGGGCTAAAATCAGGTTGTTGGCAAGGTTATGTTCTTCTGCAGGCTCTAGTAAAATACGTTTTCTTGCATTTTCCAACTTCAAGAGCAAGCTTGCATTTCTTGGCTCATAACCCAGAGGCACCATTGCCCAAATTCCGATGCTGCCATCTATGTGGTTCTTTCTTCTTTCACTTTTTTTTTTTCAGATGTTTTAGGACTTTAATGTTCTTTACATATTCAACATAAAATACTGACAATAGATAGACAAGAGGGGAAAGACTTTTCAGCAAAGTATCACTCTTGTCATCAAACATTACAAAGAAAATAGTCAAGAGAACAAAGGATAAGGTAATTTAACAGAAATGTTTAATGTTTAATTTAATGGCATAACGGAAAAACAACCAACCAATCACCTTTCTTTTCTACCTATGGAAAGAATGGTAAAAATGCATCAAGAACTTCTAGACCTTTTTCATAAAACAGCTTAAAAAGAGGAAGGGGAAGACTGGGGATGGGGTGCAACTGTTGCTAATGGAATAATGCACAAGGTCAAGGATTTAATAAATTCTAAAAGTGTCTACATGTATCAGTGATAACAGTATTATTATAAATATAAATATATGGAAATATAAAGTATATGGTATTAAAAACAGACCTGGCTAATATAAACATATATAAAGTATGTCACTTCTCTTGTAATAACAGTATAAAGATCGATCTACAGTTTGCCCTTTGCCTTAACTCCTCTTAAACCACTCCTCCAATGGTCAATGTTGACCTTGAATCAACAACCGCTGAACCCAGGAGACCCCATAGATGTCTAGATTCAGCACCTAGAGGGCCCCACCTATCCTCTATGCTGTGTGTTATGACTCCAGAAATAATTAATTGCAACTTGCATTATTAAGTCCACCGGCAAGTTTGAAATCTAACTAGAAAAAGTAGCAGCAAAGGCATTTTGCTGGTGCTCAGAAGAATGTTGGCTCTGCTGGGGTCACCGTGGTGATTGTCCATGATGACCTACTGGGATTTGCCCTCCGAGAGTGCCCCTCGGTCCTGGAATGCAAAGCGGAAGCTGGAAACAGCTCCTTGTACAACACGCCTCCATGTTTCAGCATCTACGTCATGGTCCTGGAGTGGATTAAAAACCATGGAGGTACCGCGACCATGGAGCAGCTTAGCTCCATCAAATCCCAAATGATTTATGAGATTACTGATAATTCCTAAGGATTCTACGTGTGTCCAGTGGAGTCCCGAAATAGAAGCAAGATTAATATTCCATTCCGCATAGGCAATGCCAAAGGAAATGATGCTTTAGAAAAAACGATTTATTGATAAAGCTCTTGAACTCAGTATGTTGTCCTTGAAAGGGCATAGGTCTGTGGGAGGTATCAGGGACTCTCTGTGCAATGCTGTCACTATTGAAGATGTTCAGAAGCTAGCCGCCTTCATGAAAAATTTTTTAGAGATGCATCAGCTATGAACACATCCTAACCAGGATATACTCTGTTCTTGAACAACATACAAAGTTTAAAGTAATTTGGGAATGGCTATAAAAAGTTAACAAACACATTATTTTTCTCAAATGAACATGTTTATTGTAGATTCTTCTTTTTTGAAAGAACAACAGCAAAACATCTACAGCTCTGTAAAACTGGTGGGACCTAATATTCACCTTAATTCTGACTTGAACTGGAAGCATTTTAAGAAATCTTCTTGTTGCTTTTCTTTTTTCACTTTTAAGGTCTCTTGTGATTACATTATGCCTACCAAGGTAATTTAGGATAACCTCTTAGAGGTCAACTTATTAACAATCTTAATCTTGTCAGAAACATTAATTCCCCTTTTCTATACAGCCAAATGTACCAAAGGTTTAGGAGCTTAGAATATCTTTAGTGGACATTATTTTGCTTACTGCAGTCTGTATGTGTTATTACATTTTGATATTTCTAGAAGCCATTCCACCAGTGTTTCTGCCCAATCTCCCAGAGTTTCTGTGTGAATATTCAACCATGGGACTTTCTTTAGAGGTCAAATATTCTGACAATTAAGTATGGACCTGGTCCTCCTCTTTCTCTTCCTACCCAATGTAGAAGATGAGATCTTCTTTGCACAATAATAAGGAGACTTGGCTTTTACCGTTACGGTTAGCATTAGTTACCAATTAATTGCTCTGTTTTTTGTTATTTTTCCCAAAGTAATTAAACTGAGCAATTCTACTGTACTCAATATTATTATTTCGCCTATAGTTCTCCAAAGACTGATGCAATACGCAGTTTGCATATCTCCAGCAATTATATCATCCCAGTTTATCACAGGAGAGCATGTTAACAATTGCACTGCTACCTTGGGTCAGGAGCTCTCTGCTCCACACCATGGTTATGGAATCTTCATTTCCAGATGGGAGGTATTTAATTCAGTTCAAAATCTCATCTAAGTGTTTTCTTTCTGACAAAAACGCTGTGTTAACATTTCCAAGTTGGTTTCCCCTGAAAGCAGAGTGTAAAATGAAGTTTTGCATGCGGTAGTTATATTTTGAAGTGTGCTTGAATTAATTCCTCTAGAACGGAGAGGAAGACAAAATGAATGGACAAAGAGACAAATCAAGTGATCTTAAAGGAACCTCATAAAACCATGTGAAGAGTTCCAAAAATAGTATGGAGATGCTACGACCCTGAGTCAGATGACTCTCTTCAACTGAAATAATTCCTAAAGAGTGATGATAGTAGAGGACTGAACAATAAATCTTATTTCTGAAGAATATCTGTGAGTATCACAGCATCCATGAATTTATAGAACTTTCTCTTGCTAACTCTTTCTCTTAAAAACTAGTCTTCCCCAACACAATTGCTCTTTGCATTTAGAAATAAAAATCCTAAAAACACCAATCACCTCAAAGTAAGAAAATAGAGATATGACAAAATGCCTGAACAAGAGAAAAGAATGAAAATAATAGCCTGCCTTGAACATGAGAAGAAAATGAAATAAATACAGGTAGAATACTGAAGTTAAGGTCTACATATCTGCCCTATATGTTACAAATACAGATTATATTAAAGGCAGGCAATTGAAATTCTCTTACACTAAAAACAAAGTTGCATTATTTTCCAAGAACATGTGCAGGGAACTTTACATAATTAATGCAGTCATTAATTATTTCATTACAATATTTGACTACCTATTCTGTGTCTGACCATGAATTAAGTGCCATTGATTCCAAACTGTATAAATAAAACAGAAATATGCATGATGCAACTTATTTCCCATGTGGAGCCAGCAGTAAGAAATAAAATAAAAACTCTAAAAAATAAAATAGCATTATTTCAGATTATAAAAAATATTTTTATTATAATAAGTAGTAAACTAACCAGGTAATGTGGTAAAGAATAACTTGGGATGATATTTTAACTAGGAATTATTTACTATTAGGTTATCAATAATTATTGTTCAATTCTTAATAAACTAAAAGTTCCTTGAGTTTGATCTTTATTTCTTAACATTTTCTTCATTTCATTTTTAATTCCTTGGAACAACTCCACAATATAACTTCTTATCATAGTTACTAAAAGAGTAATAATATAACATATGATTTACATTAACTGTTAGTATTTTAGAATATTTTAATCTAAATTAACAGCTCTATTTCTCTTTTCTTAGGACATAAATATCCAGTATAGGCACTATGTTATTGCCAAATTTCTAAAGTTAATTTTGACTCCATTTTCAAGGTTAATGAAAATTATTGACATATTATCACTTCAAGAATTATAAACAATGGTAATTACTAACTAAAGGAAATAAAGATGAACAATTTTTAAATATATAAAGTTATTGTGTGCTTTGTGTGTTTAAAAAGGTTAAGTTATTTTTAAAAGTATAGTACCATAAAACTGTAAGTTTAAACTATTATCACTTACTTTATTTGAAACTAATGGCTTAGAAGATGAAGATCTGGGCGTGGAGCATGAAGGCCGAATAGGAACAGCTCCAGTCTCCAGCTCCCAGTGCAAGCGACAAAGAAGACGGGTGATTTCTGCATTTTCAGCTGAGTCTCTGCTGCTGATACCCAGGCAAACAGGATCTGGAGTGGACCTCAAGCCATCTCCAACAGACCTAGAGCTGAAGGTCCTGTTAGAAGGAAAACTAACAAACAGGAAGGACACCCACACCAATATCCCATCAGTACGTCACCATCATCAAAGACCAAAGGCAGATAAAACCACAAACACGGGGAAAAAGCAGGGTAGAAAAGCTGGAAATTCAAAAAATAAGAGTGCATCTCCCCCTCCAAAGGAACACAACTCATCACCAGCAATGAATCAAAGTTGGATGGAGAATGACTTTGATGAGTTGAGAAAAGAAGGCTTCAGTCCATCAAACTTCTCAGAGCTAAAGGAGGAATTATGTACCCAGCATAAAGAAACTAAAATCTTGAAAAAAGAATGGAAGAATGGATAACTGGAACAATCAATGCAGAGAAGGCCATAAACAAACTGAAAGAGATAAAAACCATGACACGAGAAATACGTGACAAATCCACAAGCTTCAGTAACCAACTCGATCAACTGGAAGAAAGAGTATCAGCCACTGAAGACGAAATGAATGAAATGAAGTGAGAAGGGAAGTCTAAAAAAAAAAAAAAAAGAGGAACAAATCCTTTAAGAAGTATGGGATTATGTGAAAAGACCAAATCTACATCTGATCGGGGTGCCTAAAAGTGAGGGGGAAAAATGGAACCAAGTTGGAAAACACTCTTCAGGATATCGTCCAGGAGAACTTCCCCAAACTAGTAAGGCAGGACAACATTCAAATTCAGGAAATACAGAGAATGCCACAAAGATGCTCCTCGAGAAGAGCAACTCCAAGACACATAATTGTCAGATTCACCAAAGTTGAAATGAAGGAAAAACTGTTAAGGACAGCCAGAGAGAAAGGTCAGGTTACCCACAAAGGAAAGCCCATCAGACTAACAGCAGATACCTCAGCAGAAACTCTACAAGCCAGAAGAGAGTGGGGACCAATATTCAACATTCTTAAAGGAAAGAATTTTAAATCCAGAATTTCATATCCAGTCAAACTAAGTTTCATAAGTGATGGAGAAATAAAATCCTCAACAGAGAAGCAAATGCTTAGAGATTTTGTCACCACCAGGCCTGTCTTACAAGAGACCCTGAAGGAAGCACTAAACATGGAAAGGAACAGCTGGTATCAGCCATTGCAAAAATATGCCAAAATATAAAGACCATCGATGCTAGGAAGAAACTGCATCAACTAACAAGCAAAATAAACAGTTAATATTATAACGACAGGATCCAGTTCACACATAACAATATTAACCTTAAATGTAAATGGACTAAATGGTCCAATTAAAAGACACAGACTGGCAAACAGGATAAAGAGACAAGACCCATCAGTTTGCTGTATTCAGGAGACCCATCTCACATGCAGAGACACACATAGGCTCAAAATAAAGGGATGGAGGAAGATCTACCAAGCAAATGGAGAACAAAAAAAGCAGAGTTTGCAATCCTAGTCTCTGATAAAACAGACTTTAAACCATCAGAGATCAAAAGAGACAAAGAAGGCCATTACATGATGGTAAAGGGATCAATTCAACAGGAGGAGCTAACTATCCTAAATATATATGCAACCAATAGAGGAGCACCCAGATTCATAAAGCAAGTCCTTAGAGATGTACAAAGAGACTTAGACTCCCATACAATAATAATGGGAGACTTCAACACCCAACTGTCAACATTAGACAGATCAACGAGATAGAGAGTCAACAAGGATATCCAGGAATTGAACTCAACTCTGCACCAAGCGGACCTAATAGACATCTACAGAACTCTCCACCCCAAATCAACAGAATACACATTCTTCTCAGTACCACATCACACTTATTCCAAAATAGACAACATAATTGGAAGTAAAGCAATCCTCAACAAATGTACAAGAATAGAAACTATAACAAACTGTCTCTAAGATCACAGTGCAATCAAACTAGAACTCAGGACTAAGAAACTCAATCAAAACTGCTCAACTACATGGAAACTGAACAACTTGCTCCTGATAACTACTGGGTATATAACAAAATGAAGGCAGAAATAAAGATGTTCTTTGAAACCAATGAGAACAAAGATACAACATACCAGAATCTCTGGGACACATTTAAAGCAGTGTGTAGAGGGAAATTTATAGCACTAAATGCCCACAAGAAAAAGCTAGAAAAATCTAAAATTGACACCCTAACATCACAATTAAAAGAACTAGAGAAGCAAGAGCAAACACATTCAAAAGCTAGCAGAAAGCAAGAAATAACTAAGATCAGAGCAGAACTGAAGGAGATAGAGACACAAAAAACCTTCCAAAAAATCAATGAATCCAGGAGCTGGTTTTTTGAAAAGATCAACAAAATTGATAGACCGCTAGCAAGACTAACAAAGAAGAAAAGAGAGAAGAATCAAATAGATGCAATAAAAAGTGATAAAGGGGATATCACCACCATCCCCACAGAAATACAAACTATCATCAGAGAATACTATACACACTTCTACGCAAATAAACTAGAAAATCTAGAAGAAATGGATAATTTCCTGGACACTTACACTCTTCCAAGACTAAACCAGGAAGAAGTTGAATCCCTGAATAGACCAATAGCAGACTCTGAAATTGAGGCAATAATTAATAGCCTCCCCACCAAAAAAAGTCCAGGATCAGATGGATTCACAGCTGAATTCTACCAGAGGTACAAGGAGGAGCTGGTACCATTCCTTCTGAAACTATTCCAATCAATAGAAAAAGAGGGAATCCTCCCTAACTCATTTTATGAGGCCAACATCATCCTGACACCAAAGCCGAGCAGAGACACAACCAAAAAAAAAAAAAAGAGAATTTGAGACCAATATCCCTGATGAACATTGATGTAAAAATCCTCAATAAAATACTGGCAAACTGAATCCAGTAGCACATCCAAAAGCTTATCCACCATGATCAAGTGGGCTTCATCCCTGGGATGCAAGGCTGGTTCAGCATACACAAATCAATAAATGTAATCCAGCATATAAACAGAACCAAACATGAAAACCACATGATTATCTCAATAGATGCAGAAAAGGCCTTTGACAAAATTCAACAGCCCTTCATGCTAAAAACACTCAATAAACTAGGTATTGATGGAACGTATCTTAAAATAATAAGAGCTATTTATGACAGACCCACAGCCAATATCATACTGAATGGGGAAAAACTGGAAGCATTCCCTTTGAAAACTGGCACAAGACAGGGATGCCCTCTCTCACCACTCCTATTCAACATAGTGTTGGAATTCTGGCTAGGGCAATCAGGCAAGAGAAAGAAATCAAGGGTATTCAGGTAGGAAAAGAAGAAGTCAAATTGTCCCTGTTTGCAGATGACATGATTGTATATTTAGAAAACCCCATCATCTCAGCCCAAAATCTCCTTAAGCTGATAAGCAACTTCAGCAAAGTCTCAGGATACAAAATTAATATGCAAAAATCAGAAGCATTCTTATACACCAGTAACGGATAAACAGAGAGCCAAATCAGGAATGAACTTCCATTCACAATTGCTTCGAAGAGAATAAAATACCTAGGAATCCAACTTACAAGGGATGTAAAGGACCTCTTCAAGGAGAACTACAAACCACTGCTCAGTGAAATAAAAGAGGACACAAACAATGGAAGAACATACTGTGCTCATGGATAGGAAGAATAAATATTGTGAAAATGGCCATACTGCTCAAGGTAATTTATACATTCAATGCCATCCCCATCAAGCTACCAACGAGTTTCTTCACAGAATTGGAAAAACCTGCTTTAAAGTTCATATGGAACCCCTGCCAAGACAATCCTAAGTCAAAAGAACAAAGCTGGAGGCATCATGCTACCTGACTTCAAACTATACTACAAGGCTACAGCAACCAAAACACATGGTACTGGTACCAAAACAGAGATATAGACCAATGGAACAGAACAGAGTCCTCAGAAATAATACCACACATCTACAGCCATCTGATCTTTGACAAACCTGAGAAAAACAAGAAATGGGGTAAGAATGCCCTATTTAATAAACGGTGCTGGGAAAATTGTCTAGCCATAAGTAGAAAGCTGAAACTGGATCCTTTCCTTACTCCTTATATGAAAATTAATTCACAATGGCTTAGAGACTTAAATGTTAGACCTAATACCATAAAAACCCTAGAAGAAAACCTAGGGAATACCATTCAGGACATAGGCATGGGCAAGGACTTCATGTCTAAAACACCAAAAGCAACGGCAACAAAAGCCAAAATTGACAAATGGGATTGAATTCAACTAAAGAGCTCTGCACAGCAAAGAAACTACCATCAGAGTGAACAGGCAACCTACAGAATGGGAGAAAATTTTTGCAATCTACTCATCTGACGAAGGGCTAATATCCAGAACCTACAAAGAACTCAAATAAATTTACATGAAAAAAACAAACAACCCCATCAAAAAGTGGGCAAAGGATATGAACAGACATTTCTCAAAAGAAGACATGCATACAGCCAACAGGCACATGAAAAAATGCTCATCATCACTGGCCATCAGAGAAATGCAAATCAAAACCACAATGAGATACCATCTCACACCAGTTAGAATGGCAACCATTAAAAAGTAAGGAAACAACAGGTTCTGGAGAGGATGTGGAGAAATAGGAACACTTTTACACTGTTGGTGGGATTGTAAACTAGTTCAACCATTATGGAAAACAGTATGGCAATTCCTCAAGGATCTAGAACTAGAAGTACCATATGACCCAGCCATCCCATTACTGAGTATATACCCAAAGGGTTATGAATCATGCTGCTATAGAGACACATGCACATGAATGTTTATTGCGGCCCTATTCACAAAGACTTGGAATCAACCCAAATGTCCATCAGTGACAGACTGGATTAAGAAAATGTGGCACATATACACCATGGAATACTATGCAGCCATAAAAAAGGATGAGTTTGTGTCCTTTGTAGGGACAGGGCTGCAGCTGGAAACCATCATTCTCAGCAAACTATTGCAAGAACAGAAAACCAAACACCGCATGTTCTCACTCATAGGTGGGAACTGAACAATGAGATCACCTGGACTTGGGAAGTGGAACATACACACCAGGGCCTATTATGGGGAGGGGGGGAGGAGGGAGGGATTGCATTGGAGTTATACCTGATGTAAATGACGAATTGATGGGTGCTGATGAGTTGATGGGTGCAACACACCAACATGGCACAAGTATACATATGTAACAAACCTGCACGTTATGCACATGTACCCTAGGACTTAAAGTATAATAATAAAAAAGAAAAAAGAAAAAAAAAAAAAGAAGATGAAGATCCTTGTATGTACATTCAGGTGTGTAGGTATTCAGTCAGCTTTTTATTATTTACTTACACATTATTATTTATTATTGAACAACAGTATTTACCATGTATACCTGTTTTACAGTTAAGTATAATTTAAATCCAAAATAAAAAATCACTTTAAGTTCAAGTTATTTCTTTAAATCTGTGGGTAAGAGTCAGAATTTCGTTAAATCAGAGATTTTTAACTGCCGAACACAAACTACAAATGAGAATTTCCTTAGCAATTTAGGGTATTATAGAAGCATGATAATAAAGTTATTTTTTAAATGATTCATATAGGTATGTCTGTTTATAATGCACATGAGAAACTCCAATTTCATTATATACTTGGAGAATTCCATAGAAAACCCTTCATAATAAGATGGTTAGACAATAATATAATCCTGCTTAGCACACTGCTGTATAATTTTTATTTATTTATTTATTTATTTGAGACTGGGTCTCTTTCATCCAAGTTGGAATGCAGTAATGAGATTTCAGCTCACTACAACCTCCGCCTCCCAGGCTCAGGTGATCCTCCCACCTCAACCCCCCAAGTAGCTCTGGAACTACAGGCACACACCATCACACCCTAAGTTTTTGCATTTTTGGTAGAGATGGGGTTCTGGCTTGTTGCTTAGGCTTGCCTCGAAATCCTGAGCTGAGGCAATCTGTCTGCCTTGGTCTCCCTAAGTGCTGGGATTACAGGCCTGAGCCACTGTGCCCAGCCTTGTATACATTTTACCACAGAATCCCTTGAATACGATAGATTTTATTTCAAAATAGAAGAGGACGTACGCATTCCTCAATGTGTATGTCCTCAACGAAGCCCTTTTAAATAATTTTTTTTAAAATCCCTCACCTAATCTCCTCAGGAAAAATATTATAGTTTAATCTGGTGCTCTATTTCAGCAATTATTTTATCTAATAAAATGGATGTACATGGGGCTTTGCTTTACACCTTTTTCAACAATTAACCAGCTAGACTTGATAACATAGAAAGGTGGCAGCAAAATGATAGGTACATATGCTCTCAGAGGCAATCTGTAGAAAGAAAAAAGGTGACATCACATTTTTCATTGCCTTTGCTCTAAAAAAGAAAGCAGGTTTTCTGGATGTCTGCACTCCAGCATTCAGTTGAAGGTGAGGCAATTGTTTTAGGTAAATAAATTTCCAGTGGAAGTGCTCAGTGTTTCAGCACAAACAGGAATCTTGCATGTACCCTCAAAGCTTTGACATCAGCTGTGTCAGCTTAGCGGATTCTGATTCTGAGTATAAAAATCTGATTCACCACGAGTTTGACACATGCTGCTTCAGAAAAACTGAAGGAGCCTCCAAGTTTGTTTCAGAGCTGCAGCCTGGCAACAATTTCACTTTTGTCTTCTAAGTTGTTTTCCTTTCACCCTTTTGCTGTGCAGAAACCAGAAAATGATTCTGAGAGGAGCTGCATACTGCAACAGATGTATTACACATAAATACACAGAAATATACAGAGAGCCCTGGAGAATATAAGCTAGTGTTATCCACAAAATCTGTCAATTTCCTAAAACTCAATGAGTAAAACAGAAATAAATACTACATTGATCTTGCTAATTATTATGAGACAAAGGGTTACTTCCTGAGTAATGACTAATAAAATCTGTGAAACAAAGAGAAAATAAAATCCACAAGGAAACTGTGTGATACTAAAATAATCAGCAGAAAATTTAAGTTGATAATTTTCTTTATTCCATCCTCTAACAGAGGCATATGATTTCTTTTTAACTTACAAGTTACTTAAATTCTTGATGTAATATGTATTGTTAGCTTAAACTCATTCTGGTTTTCTGTATGGTTCATTTCCCTTAGCTCCATTCACTCCTTCAGCACCAGTGTGTCAGGTCTAGGGATAAGGCAAATATGTTCGTTACACAGTCTTGTTTTATCCATAGTCTCTAATTTTTTTTTTTTTTTTTTTTTAAGGGCCTTTCTAGCCCCTACCTTTATGCCTTTAGAAACTTGCATCAATACCTTGTGATCACAAGAATAGATATGTCAATTGTTCATACTTTTTCATAAACACAGGTCAGTATTTTTCTCAACAATGTTTGCACTTTAAGGTTCAAGCAATTTTACCTAGTAAGAATGCTGACTCAGTTAAAAAACTGTAAAACTCTCATATGTAGAGCTAGGAAAAGAATTTTCATGATGTAGAAATTTCCTTTTATAAAATCATAACATCTATTCTGACTATAAATTTTATTCTGCCCCAGCTGTTTTTTAAACCATGGATGCAATTAAAGTGATTAATCATACTTTCTTAATAAATAATAAAATTTGTCCTTCAATGAAGATTAGTTTCAGTAATCTAAAAAATAGATCAACCCCAAATTCTTTATTTCTTACTGAATACAGATAAATATGCGTGTGTGTGTGTGTGTGTGTGTGTGTGTGTGTGTGTGTGTGTATACAATTGGGGCCTGTATAATTACCTTTAAAAACTGTCTTAATAGAAATGTGACCATATAAAATATTAATCAATTTAAAATTATTGAACCCTGTTACTCTGCCATAACAAGTGTGTCTATTATCATGCAAGGCAACATAGACTATATTTAAATTAACCATGAATGACAATTTTTTAAAAGTTCATCAACCTTCTGTTTCTTTGTGTACATTTGGAAAGAGTATTGCTATGAAAATTAAATGCACAATTATACATTTAATTTAATATACCTTACTTCATTTTAATAAAATTCTAATTTTTATGAAATTCTAATATTGCTAACATTTAACATCAAGAAATGCATTGCTAGGGTAAGCAAATAGTACTTTAAAAATGATAATTTACCCATATCAATCCAAACTGAATAAGAATAGGAAAATAGCCCCTCTGAATTTACCTCATTTTTTTATATAGGAAGTCTATATGTTATTGATGAAATGCCTGAAAGCCTCTATGCAATGCAGGCAGAATATTAATATAACAGAGTCCCAGCATAAAAAATAGAGCTATGTATGAATCAGAGAGAATTATAGCTTTGACTTGCATTGTGCTCTAAATAAGTGCAAGTGAGAAAGAAGGAGTTAAAATTAATAATTTATACTAAAACCAGTAAAACAATAGTGTTTACCTTAGTAATTACCTAATTCTGAGACCAGCACACCATTTACATTTTACATGTATTAGATGCAATTTTTAAAAAACTATGTTGAATACATTTGAATATCTTACACAGTCATATACTGTGAAAAACTATGTTGAATACACTTGAATATCTTACACAGTCATATATTTTGCTCATGAGTGCATTTTAAAAAATTATACTTTATATTTCTCTGTATTTTACATATTTTGGTCTTATTTCTTCCTATTCTATTAATAAGGGATTACAGTCCATGCCATGATGTATAGATAGATTGTGTATTTTGTGAGGCAAAACTCTTATACAACTGGATTTTGGCACCCTACTCCCATTAAAAAAAAAAAAAATCAAGCAAAATAAAAAGATGTGATAAGATCTGTCAGTGCATTAGGAAAAAATGTTGTCCACTCAACATTTTGGAGATGGGATGAAGGGAGGACAACTACAGAGCAGAGAGTATTTATTAATACTTGGTAATTAGTAGCTGAGGATTAAACTATGATTCTTTGCTCTTTGGCTTTCAGTGTTCAGAATGATTCTTGATGTTACAACAATGCAGTTGCTACAGAACTAATGTCGTGATTAAGGGGGGCTCTTCTCTATTCTTTCGTCTATGTTAGTTATAAGGAGGGATACCACAGATGAAAGGCATAGCATCTACGTGAATTTAATGATACGTCACCATCATAATAGTAATATTACCTAAAGAAATAAGGTTCTCTTAGGGAAATATATGATAGAAATGTGAACAACTATGATCATTTAAATGTTGAAAGGGTTTTTTTTTTTTTCTTTTTGTTAGCCTTGTTTACTACAAGAATAATGTAAAATACTCTGCGTGTAAATCTTGGATGGTAAAAGTTCACTTTTAGAAAAAATGTTACTTTATGGATCATACTAATTACCATTAAGTTATGTGGATAGGAGTTAAAATGTAACTGATATTTATCAGAATTAATGCTTTTATCTACCTAACAGACACTTCAATTATCTCTTTTTTCTTCTAGCAGTTCCTTAATCCATCATTATTAAGTATCTTCTGGCTGACCAAGAGTGTGGTAGCATCTTTAACCTGGGTTTTTCAGCTGTATTGTGATAAAGGATGCAATAAAAAAATCTAGCTACTTTGAGACAAGACATTTTCTTCAGTAAAAATATCCATTAGTCTGACAGCTGCCTTACCTCCCTCCTCCAGTCCAAATATGAATTGAACAGAGCTTTCCGAGGTACATACATACAACTCAGGGAGTGCTCAAAAAGATCCATTGAGATAAATGGATAATAGAATTTATACTTCTATTTTTAAATCCAGAATTTGAAAATTAAAAAAAAAAAAAAAAAAAAAAAAAAAAACCTTTACTATACTTAATATACAGGTTGTCCTTGAGGCGTTCACTCGGTCTGTACCTGATATCTCACATGTCATGTGGGTTGTGCGATGTATCAAGAAGAAGTAGGGGTAGAAGTTCTGGGGAACTGGAGGCTTGACAGCAGCAGTCTCTCTGTTTCTTGGCCTTGACTTGTATTACAATGTTTTGAGGGTTTCCTGTGCCTGAGTAGATTTGGAAAGTATACTATCAAGTTTTAACTAAATTAACTCTCACAAAATAGGCATATGGGTGAGAAAAAATTCCCTCAAAGAAACTACAAATTGAATGCATCTGAAAAAACAAGCAGAAGTGAGCAAAAAGAATAAGGTGATCTGACATCAGCTACAACACTTGTACAAGTGCTTCAGACACACAGTGAGGTATTATTATGTATTTATGTCTAAATACATAATAATAATGTATTTAGATTTGATATCAGTCATTAATCTAGAAATCCTCATGGAAACTATTTTAAAAATATATTTATAACCAGTGTTGTTAACAATGAATTTCACATCACATGTGTATTGTGCCTTGAAATTCTAGAAAAGACATTTTAAACTCTCATCCACAAGCTATTGAGAAAATGATACATTTTAATCTAATACTTTAAAAATATGTTTAGTCATTAAATATATGGATTATAATAAATAAGTACATATATCCATATTTATATTTTTAAACAAACAGATCTAATTAGAAGAGCATGATCTCAGAATTCAGTATACACAAGTTTTTTTCATGGATTACTACTACTACTGGTTTAGGTTTTAGTTCAGAGGTCAAAACAGGTAAAATCTAAGAGGTTTTCCTTGATCCCTTTTATTAAAGAACATCCTAATAAAGTTAGTCTGTCTCACAGTTTTTTCCTTGGAACATAATGGTTATCTGAAATTATCTTATTTATTTGTTTGTTTGTAAGAATGTATATTTCATGCTGACTTCTTTTGTGTTGTCAATGTGCTTTCTCAATTTCTGGTACTCAGTGGACAATATTTTATTCATTTATTTAAAACATAGTTTCCTTTCTGGTCTATGGAAGCTATCTTTTAGATAAACGAATAAAATAATATTAAAAGCATGACAGTATAAACATTTTTTGTTATGCCTGGCACCTTTATAAACTGGGGAAATTCTAAGAAGTATCCAGTTTTTGTGCCATGATTTACTACTCAACATTTATTTAAAAAAATTTTTTTTTTTAAAGTTGTCCTGTAATATTTTTGGGGGGGAGGGGTTAGAATTTACAGTAACAAAATATGATAGCTATTTTCAATCACAGAATTCCTTTCTTCACTTTCTATTTACTTCTTGCCCAGATTCCAGACACAGAAGATTCCATTAGCTAAGTGAATTTCAAAAGAGATCACATATCTGTATAATACAAAAGTGTACATCTTGCACTTCCCACATCGTCAACACATTCATCCACATTTGTCTTCCTCTGTGTGATAAATTATTAGGTCCTTCATAAAGGAAAAGTGGTAATTCATTACAACTTTGTGAAACAAAACTTGAATCAACGAAATGAACATCAGATAAACTCCTTGTCTGTATTCTTGCAGAAGAATCACCTCTGGATTTCCCCCTTCACTCTTTCCTGTGAAATGGCTTTTCCCCACAATGACCAGTTCCCTGATGTTGCAGAGTATTCGGTCTGTTGAGCAGGAATTGAAGAATAAAACAAAATTATTTTAGTAAGCTCAAACGAATTTACTAGCAAGCTGTATTTTGATATTTTAAATCAACCTTTAGACTATGGTGGGTCAATATTATAAGGACCTGCCAATTTTAATGATTGACTGTAAAAGTCAAAATGAGATGAAAAATATCATAAGCATATTATTGCTCATCAGAATGATTTAAAAAATTCTGAGTATATACCCAGCAGTGGGATTGCTAGATCATATGGTAGTTCTTTTAGTTTTTTTAGGAATCTCCATACTGTACTTCATAGTGAAGAGTAAATAAAAATGTGTGAATTTACATTCCTACGAACTGAGCATAAGGGTTATCGTTTTTTCTATCCTCAGCAACATTTCTTATTGTCTGTTTTGGGGACAGAAGCCGTTTTAATGGGGATGAGATGATATCTTATTGTAGTTTTGATTAGCATTTCTCTAATGATTAGTGATGCTGAACATATTTTAATATACCTGTTGATCATCTGTACATCTTTTAAGAAACTTCTATTTAGATCTTTTCCCTATTTTTTAATCATATTATTTATATTTTTCTCTATGGAGTTGTATGAGCTCCTCATACATTCTGGCTATTAATCTCTTGTCGGTTGGATATATATCCAAAAGAAAACAGATAAGTATATCAAAGAAACATCTGCACTCTCATGTTTATTGCAGCACTCAAAGTAGCCTAGATATGGAATAAACCCAAGTGTCCATCAAAGGAAAATTGCATAAAGAAAATGGAGCATATATATACAAAGAAATATTATGCAGCCAAAAAATATGAAACCTTGGCATTTGCTACAACATGAATAGAATTGGAGGTCATTATTTTAAGTGAAATAAGGCAATCACACAAGGACAAATATTGCATGTTTTTACCCATACTTGAAAACTAAAAAGAGAGCAAGAGAGAAAATTGAACTCATGGAGATAAAGAGTAGAGTAGAATGAGGCTGGGAAGGGTAAGAGGGAAGTGGGCAGTGAGGATAAAGTGAGGATGGTTAATGACTGCAAAAATACAGGTAGAATGAATAATATCTAGTATTCACTAGCACAATAGGGTGACTATAGTTAAAATAATTTGCTGCATGTTTTCAAATAGCTAAAAATGAATTGGAATATTCTTTTTTATTTTATTTAAATTTTATTTTATTTTACGTTTTGGGGTACATGTGCAGAATGTGCAGGTTTGTTACACAGGTAAACATGTGCCACGGTTTTTGCACCTATCAACCCATCACCTAGGTATTAAGCCCAGGATGCATTAGCTATTTTTCCTGATGCTCTCCCTGCACCTGCCCTACCCAGACAGGTCCCAGTGAGTGTTGTTCCTCTCCCCATGTCCATGTGTCCTCATGGTTCAGCTCCCACCTATAAGTGAGAACATGTGTTTGATTTTCTGTTCCTGCATTAGTTTGCTAAGGACAACAGCTTCCAGCTTCATTCATATCCCTTCAAAGAACATGATCCCATTCCTTTTCATGGCTGCATAGTATTCCATGGTGTATATGTATCACATTTTCTTTATTCAGTTTATCATTGAAGGCATTTGGGTTGATTCCATGTCTTTGTTATTATGCAATAAGCTTAATACAAAGAAATAATAAATGCTTGATGTGATGGATAACCCCAGCTACCCTGATTTGATTATTATAGATTGTATACCCATATCAAAACATCACATGTATCCCAAAAATATTTACAATTCTTTTGTACCCATAATAATCAAAAATAAAAATACATTTTTAAATGATGAAAAACCCAAGTAAGTTTACTATTTGAATACAGCAACAACAGAACTAGAATATAAATTAGAATGTCAGACTCATGTATTGATGTCATTGGAATACATTTAAAGAGCTGATTTGTAACCGTTCATCTCAGATGAAGTGGGCCTTTTCCTCACTAGGCTGGATAATCATTATTGCTGTTTAGATAGAAAGCGTGTACAATTTGTCCAGTATTTTTTATACTAAAACAACATATTTTAGAGGCAAAAACTTTATTTAGGCATTTTCATATATGCATCTATTAACTGAAAGGATAAATAGAATGAAATTTAGTACAATCATAGTTCTGTCTGTTGTTTCAAAAACAAGCCCTGTGTCTCCATATGTTTCCCTAAGACTAAATAATTCCAATTTCTTCTCTATCATAAAGAAATGATAGAAATTATATCTTTTTTATAGGCATGCTCAAAAAATTTATTCTGGGTTTTCAGAAAGGTAGACTTTAACTTTTCATCATTACCTAATACAAACAGTGTCCTTTATTATATACACAGTTATAATCACGAATACTGAAAACTGTACATCCCCCGAGATTTTCATGAGGTTGAAAAAACTAAGACAATGGACAAGGTCTCACTAGTCCTGGTAATCGTTGTAAAAATTCTAAAATGGACCTTTGTCATTGACTGGAGTTTGAGAATACTGGAAATTATTTTCTGAGATTTTTTATAAGTATTAATTTCAGAACTATGTAAATATTTATAAAGGCATATAAAATATTAATCATTAAACACACATTTCAAGAACTATGATCATGATAATCATATCAAAATTATCGTCATCATCATCATCATCATCATTATATTACTGAACACATAAATGATTTTCAATCTCCAACTTATAATTTTAGGGTCATTCTCTAATGTTATTAAAACACTCTTGAAACTTTCTGTACAATTTTAAACATTTAGTGACATTATGAAAACGTGAGTTCTCTAGGCATATTTTTTATGTATACTATTTTTACATTAAGTTTGTAATGTATGTTGAAAAACAAGTATGCTATATAGTATTATAACGATAATTACTCCTGTTTTTTAAGATTTAGTTAATTTTTTAATTTTTAATTTCTGTGGATACACAGTAGGTGTGTATAATCTTGGAGTACATAAGATATTTTAATACCTGGCCAGGCACACTGGTTCACGCCTGTAATCCCAGCACCCTGGGAGGCAGAGGCGGGCAGATTACTTGAGATCAGGAGTTTGAGACCAGCCTGGTCAACATGGTGAAACCTCATCTCTATTAAGAATACAAAAATTAGCCTCTAGTCCCAGCTATTCCAGAGGCTGAGGCAGCAGGATCACTTGAACCCAGGAGGTGAAGTTTGCAGTGAACTGAGATTGTGCCACTGCACTCCAGCCCAGACAACAGAAACTCCATCTCAAACAAAAAACAAAACAAAACAAACAAACAAACAAACAAACAAACAAAAAACAAATATCCTGATGCTGGCATACAATGTATAATAATCACATCAGGGTAAATGGGGTATCCACTACCTCAAGCATTTATAGTTTGTGTTACAAACAATCTTATTCTATCATTTCAGTTATTTTTAGTTATTTTTAAATGTGCAATTAAATTATTATTCACTATAGGCACATTGTTGTGCTATCAAGTCCTAGATCTTATTCATTCTTGCTGTTTTTTTTTTGGTACCCAAAGACTAAGGAGGGTAGTGGGGTGGGGTGGTAGGGAAAATGTGTGGATGGTTATTGGGTACTTCTATATTCATAAACTCAATTGTTTTAATTTTTAGTAACCACAAATAAGTGAGAACATGTGAAGTCTGTCTTTCTCTGCCTTGCTTATTTTACTTAAAATAATGATCTCCAGTACCATCCATGTTGTTGCAAGTGACAGCATCTTATTCTTCTTTATAGCCAAGTAAGTACCAGGAGTTTCTTTACACATTTATACACTGATGAACACTTAAGTTGTTTTCAAGTATTGGCTATTGTGAACAATGCTGCAACAAACATGGGAGTGCAGATATCTCTTCAATATACTGATTTCCTTTCTTTGGGGTATATGTCTAACAGTGAGATTGCTAGATCAGATGGTAGCTCAATTTCTAGTTTTTTGAGGAAGCTCCGAAATGTTCTCCATAGCAGGTGTATTATTTTACATTTCCAACAACAGTATACCATGATCCTTTTTTCATCACGTCCTCACCAACATTAATTATTGTCTGTATGTCGGATAAAAACCTTTTTAATTGGGGTGAGATGATTTTTTTTGTTTTGATTTGCATTTATTTGATGATAAGTGATGGTAAGGACTTTTTCATACAACTGTTTGCCATTCGTATGTGTAGTTTTGATAAATGTCTATTAAGATCTTTTACCTATTTTTTAACCAAATTATTGGATTCTTTTTCCTACTGAGTTGTTTGAGCTACTTGTATATTCTGGTTATTGTCAGCTGGATAGTTTGTGAACGTTTTCTCTCATTCTATGTGTTGTCTATTCACTTCTTGATTGTTTCCTTTGCCGTGCAAAAGATTTTTAACTTGATGTGGACCCATTTGTTCAGTTTTGATTTGCAATACTACAATGCTTGTTGAGTATTACTCAAGAAATCTTTGACCAGACCAATGTCCTGGAGAATTTCCCCCAATGTTTTCTTTCAGGGGTTTCATAGGTTGAGGTCTTAAATTTAAGGCTTTAATCAATATTGATTTGAATTTTGTGTACGCCAACACATAGAGGTATAGATTCATTCTTCTGCATATGAATATCTAATTTTCCCAGTAACATTTATTGAGGAAACTGTCTTTTCCTCAATGTTTATTCTTGACAGTTTTGTTGAAAATAGAATTACTGTAGATATATAGATTTGTTTCTGGTTTCTCTATACTGTTCCATTGGTTTTATTTGCCTGTTTTTATGCCAATATTATGCTGTTTTAGTTGCTATGTGGTGTAAAAAAATTATATAAATTTATATGTAAAAGTATATTTTATACAATTTAACACACTTTGTTCCAAATTTATCACTCTCTGAGCTACTTTAGTAAAAGCAACTTTTCCTCCTTCTTTTTATCAGCATCCATTACCTCTGTATGTGTGGTGACTCTTTTTTCTCTAGCAGGTCCCTGGTCCCGGTTACAAGGATTTCAAAGAAGGTAACTACCAGCAGCCTGCAATTAAATAGGACCTTGACAAGAAAGCATCTCCTTACGCTCACAGAACCTCCAACCCTGCAGAATCCAAAACAGTGAGAATAGGAGGCACAAAGTGCTTTCAAGGGTCATGGGCATGATAGAAATTTGGCCTACTGCTGCTTCTGTCATTTGGCTCCTGGACCCACACATTTCTTTTCTGGGGGAAAAACCATATCTTCTTTTGTGTACACAACACCACATCAGGGCTTCTTATTCAACATATATACTACATCCTGAAAGATTGCTCTTTCCACAGCCTCCCATCCTACTGGAGTGTTGCTTCCAAGCTTCTACTTTAGATGTGTCTTTTGAAAGGTTTTCCAGGCTTTTGTGAAGCCAGCTGAATCTGGATGTTACAGTCAGTGAATTCCATAATCATGAGGCCATTGCCACACCTTCATCCTCTGGTCAGATACTATACCATCTAGACATTCAAAGGTAGCCCTAGCTAGTTATAAGTGATGCCCCCCCCACCCACATACAACACATACTTATCATGGGCAATTAAGTTTTCATGCTTAAATGACTGAAAAATTATCTATTTTGAATTTATAAAACCTTACCAGAATATTTAACAACTTGATAACTAGGTATAAAATTTTCAAGTAATAAAAATTAACCTTCAACCTTATAAATTACTTTTTTCTTCACCCAAGGAAATGTATTCCACCCTAACCTTAAATATTTTCATCATCATTTTGTAGTGTTTTTTTTTCCTTTTATATATATATATTATATCTATTTGCTTTAATGTATTTGGATTTTTCCTCTGAATTCTACAAAATGATATCCATTTATATAGATAATATATCTAAACATATGGAGATACATAGAATAACATCTCTCTCTATATATAGATACATAGATATGGATACATGTATACACACATATATAAATTTTGTTAGCATTTTGATAGCCTATACCATTAGAATTTGGATTGTTTTCCTAACTCAGGTTATACTTTGGATCCTTTGTGCTTGAAAGAAAAACAAAATAAAAAACATTTATTCTCCGCAATTTACCCAATCTTTACAACTTTTGCCACTAACTTTTCTTCTAGAAATAGGAAGTAAAAAATAGACATAACTTTCAAATGTTGAATGGTACAAGTTTTTAGAAAAAAAATGATAACTTAAATTTGAATTTCCAATAAATGGCTCTCCTCATTAGGTTATCAGTAATCAGCAGGCTCAGTGAAACACACATCTGGCTTTTTTTTAATTGCCTTTTTTGCCTTTTTTTAAGATTTTGTTATTGTTGAAAGTGCCTCTTGGTAATCATAACAGAATATTTTTGGCACCTTAAGATTTCTGCTAATATGAATAGCAAAATACAAAACCCTGGCATATTGCCCCTTCCCTGGTAAATATAATCCAGATGATCCTGCAACTTTTCTTGGGAGGGCATATATGGAGCTTTTAAAACATGTAAATATTAATTAGGTTTACATAATTGTTGCTTCTTTTTCTGTCTTTATCTGGCTAAGAGCTACACATGGATTCCTAGAATCCTTAATTGTCTTTTTCTCTTGTGAATGCTTTTGAAATAATGTGGTTATGGTTTGAAGAGCATTATTTCTTTGAAGTAAGGATTTCCATTATTTGCCTTTCTTATTTTAATTATTTCGTTCGTTTATCTCAGTTTGGGGTGAGAGGAGAACATTGTAGTATAGATTAACATTTCATTTTAAACTGGAAAACATTAAAGAGTCTTAAGTGTCGTAAAATAAAGAGAACTTGATTTCATGTTGAGGAGTTTACTTGACATGCTAAGTAGTTTTCTATAAGTAATTAGTTTTACTTAACAAAGCAATTATTTCACAAAAATCACTAAAAGTGCAATACCTTTAGAATCAGGTGGACTCAAATGAATAGATTATTGAATAAGAACAGATATATTTACTCTTATAAGTTTGAAAGTGAAAGGTTTTGTAAAACTATTTTTTCTTGAATTGTATTATTAGGCATATGTATTAAGAATAGTAATATAATGCCATCTACTTGCTACTTTGGAAAATGACTTGGTAAAACTTTACCTTGAAAGCCATACTAGATCAAATTATGTGCAATTAGCATAACTATTATTTAATAGTATGATAACATACTAAATTAAACATAATAAATTTTGTGATTTAAAATAAAAAATTAAAAAAAATATAGTGATTCTTTCCCCTTGAAATTTGCATGAATCCAGCATTTCTAGTGCTGATATAAATACTTGAAAATCTATAATATCAATTCTCATCTTCTGACAATGAAGAATCTTTACAGTTTATAATTTTCTTTACTATATTTGAGTGTTTTGCTTAAGGATATTGACAGACTTCAGTCTTCAGATTTAGTAATATGCCCAAAAAGTTTATAGGCTCATTCCTTTGTGCTTTATTGGCAAAAATACTCATATAAATATTTTTAAGAAATTGTTACAAACTAAGATGCGGTTCAAAGTAAGTACAAATGGATTTGACTTATATTACACTAATTTATTTTTATTTTCCTGTTTAGCCATCATAGAATTCAAAGCAAAAATACCTTTCAAAAGTAAAAACAACAGCTGGGTATGGTGGTTCATTCTTCTAATCCCAACTACTTGGGAGGATGAAGTGAAAGGATCTCTTGAGCCCAGGAGGTCAAGGCTGCAGTGAGTTGTGATAATGCCACTGCACCATAGCCTGGGCAACAGAGGGAGACCCTATCTCAAAAATGAATAAATAAGTAAAAAAGACTATATGTTCTTTGATTATTCTCTTTAAGTAAATAAACATCATTCCATTTTGAGAAAAATCTATTGAGAACTTAGGTAATGTAATTTCCACCACCTGTTCTGCATTCTACATTTTTAACTAACAGGCTTACCTTTTTGGCCATTTATATATATATATATATATATGTATATATGTATGTGTGTGTATATATATATCTATATATATATATATATATATGTAAAACTTCTAATTCTCAATATATTGTGTATTGCCTAAGCAATGAATATGGAAAAAGGTAATAAAATCCAAAAAAGTAAGAATGAGAAGCTTTAAAATATTCTATTTTTACGTGTAAACATGTTACCTAAAAATGAAAGAAGTGTAGTCTTCCTTAACCCTGCCTTCAGTTACAGATGAAGGATAGGACAGCAATACAACAGCATTTTGGAGGCACATGTGATGAAAACTTATTGCTATATAAAATCAGACTATTACCCAAATTCCATAAAAAGTTATTACTAAGTAATAATTTAAGTGGTTTCTTTTACATCTCATTTAAGTTTTGCAACACATTTGTGAAGTAGAGAATATTAGCCTGAAGTCACATATAGAGGAGCTAAGCCACAGAGAGCTTCAAAAACTAAAAATTTAACACATTTGAATTTTAACCAGGTAATTTTACAAGCATTGGTATACAGCAGAAAAGAGGGACATGTGAAAACTTAGATAAAAAGATCTAATTACTTTATGTAAAATTCTAGGCCTAAGGACATTATACCAAGACATATTGGTCTAAAAGTTCTAAAATAACAAGACAGAGCTCAAATTGTTGTTGAGACTGACTCTTCAAAAAATAAATCTTGAAACAATCTGGAAATTGGGAAAAAAGAACCCAGTGTGTATGCCTGTTGATTCCAGGGTTCCCTAAAAAGCTGCCAAGCAAAGGTCTTCAAAATTATCTCAGTGTAACCTTCAAAACTATCAAAGAGTAAAATCCTATTTGATATCTAAGATAACAACTTAACCTAAATGTACTATTTAAGGCAATTCGAAAGAGTTTTGCTGGTCAAGCACAGGATCTCCAAATAGAGCAGTGTTAATTTTTTGTAGAATTTTTAAAAAACCTGGAATCCAATGACTGGTAGAACTTTACAGGCGAGTGACTTGACATGATTTGTATAGAGTGAGACTGCTGCTGAGTGGTTGATGTATATAAGATAGTCCATTTTTAATTGCTTGACTTTTAGAAGCGAGGAGCCCTCATTGATTGGCTGGAATGCAAAAGCGTGTTCATTGAGGTGAGTTATTGTTACTTATTGATTAAACTGCATTAAAAATCGTTCCAGTGGCTACTTATCATAAAAATAAAACTCCTACTTACTGATTAGGCATGTTAAAACTACTCTGAGGGTTGTCATGATACAGAAAAATTCATCTTTTCCTAGGAACATGGTGAATATATTCCTAGGAATATGAAGATACATATTCATATTTACTGTTGTTACTAATTTAGGTGCTCCGTGAGATAAATATACTATTACCCACATGTTTTGAAATGTAAAATATGTACTCTTCTGAGAAGGATGCCGATTGGTTTGAAAGATTTTATTTAAATCAAAACTTGTATTTATCTACTTCAGGTTGGCTTTTGAGAATACAATTGCATCTTTAACCTGTGTAATGAGTGAGTGCTTATTACATTGCTTTATTATTCTCAAGAACACTGTATAATTCTGATTAAGAAGATTTCTAAGCTGCTCCAGATACTATAAATTCATGTCATGGAATGTGATGGTTAGAAGAGCAAAATTTCCCTACATTGAACTATTTGTTCAGCTTCCTAGTAGAGAAATGTTATTTTTCCACTGTATCTAAAGAATAAAAACTCTCGGCCGGGCGCGGTGGCTCAAGCCTGTAATCCCAGCACTTTGGGAGGCCGAGACGGGCGGATCACGAGGTCAGGAGATAGAGACCATCCTGACTAACACGGTGAAACCCCGTCTCTACTAAAAAATACAAAAAACTAGCCTGGCGAGGTGGCGGGCACCTATAGTCCTAGCTACTCGGGAGACTGAGGCAGGAGAATGGCATTACCCGGGAGGCGGAGCTTGCAGTGAGCTGAGATCCGGCCACTGCACTCCAGACTGGGCGACTGAGCGAGACTCCGTCTCAAACAAACAAACAAAAAAATAAAATAAAAACTCTCTTTTTTTAGTATGGCTCATTACATTTGAAAATATTGATAATATGAGCTAAAGCCATGAAAACCTATTCAATGTATTAATACTTTTTTTTTTAATTTAAATGAGCAAAAAAAGCAAGATTAAGTAACATTTAGTTGACATCAAAGGCCTTTCATAGATGTATTTTCAAGTAAACCATTAATTTAACACTTATAACATTTACTTTGGCAATTAAATCTACATTGCAGACTTCATTAATCTGGTTAGAGTTATTCTTCATGATAATAAATTGCATCAACAATATAGTGCAGTCTTTTAAAAATGCAAATAAATCTTCATCCAGCCATTCTAAATTAGCAGTATTAATGAGCAAGCTCTAAAGAATAATATAGAAAAAGAAAACTAGAATTAGGTGTCAGAAGATCTCAGAACTAATCTCAGCACTAATACTAACTAACTGTTCAATTTTTCATAAGCCAATTGATCTTTCTTGGACCCTCAACGTTTGAACAGTACTGTGAGTAATTTTGACTACAGAAAGTTGATCTCATAACACACACACACACACGTATGTATATATGTGTGAGTATATATATGTATATAACTATGTAAATGTATATAATAGCTATGTAAACATATATAATAGTGTATTAATCTGTTCTCCTGCTACTAATACATACTCGAGACTGGGTAATTTATAAAGGAAAGCATTTTAACTGACTTACAGTTCCACATGGCTGGAGAGGCCTCACAATCATGATGGAAGGTGAGTGAGGAGCCAAGTCACATCTTACATGGCGGAAGTGGGCAAGAGAGCATGTGCAAGGGAATCCCATTTACTAACAAGAATAAATCTCATGATATTTATTCACTATCATGAGAACAGTATGGGGGAAACTGTTCCATGATGGAATTATTTCCATCTGGTCCTGCTCTTGATATGTGAGGATTATTACAATTCAAGGTGAGATTTGGGTGGGGACACAGAGCCAAACCATATCAAATAGGTATATATAACATATATGTATTTTACATATATATATAAATATGTATACCCATATCTCATATCATTTATATATAAAAATATTTATTGAATAATTTTGATTATGCAATAAAATTAGAATGTTGCAATGATTCACAATGAGAAATAGATGTATAATTGTTTTCAAAAATATTCTTACTCTCCATTTACTCTGAAAGAGAAAAAAGGATTAATTCCAAAGTCCTGGATTAATAGGCAGATGACCTCTGATATTTCAGGGCCTTATTTCGTACACAGAATGTGCTTTTCACAAAGGCAGATTCCATAGGTGCTCAATTAGTGGTAATGTTGATCTGAAGAGTCAAATACAAATTCCTTAGAAAGTTATTCTCTGACTTCTATCTATATTTCCTGTATAATTTCTCACTTCTTCTTTTGCCACTGTGTTTCAGATAAATAAATAACCAATGATTGCTCATTTGTAACTGTTCCCCTGTGTGCTTTCATCATACAGTTTATTCATTCTTTTTCTGTAAAACAACCTTTATCCCCTTCTGTACTTGTCAAGTCGAAACTGTGCTTTTCATGAGGCTCCCTTCTTTCCCTAAATCAAACTAATAGTGCTTTTCTTCTCCTGACTGCTAGTGAAATTATTTATAACTATCTCATATAAGTTTGACAAAGAGAGAAGATATTAATAAATAAATAGCAACATCTGTATATGACTTACTCCCTCTATTATATCTAAGCTTTCTGATTATATATATATAGTCATCAACTTATAATAAAGGCAGAAGTATTTTCACATAATAAACTGAATTTCAGAAAATTAACTTAATCTGTAAATATATGTTAATTATCCACTTCTATTTCAAGGTAAAAAATATTCTTAATATAAAAAATAACTTAGGAGAATCCATTGGGAGTAAGTAGCTATAAAAACAATTATATACCAGATTTGCTAATGGCAGAGTCAAATAACAAGTGATGCTGGAGAGGGAGATATGAGTTACTAATTATTAATCAGAATGATATTTTGTAGAGAAAAGTCAAAAGATAATCATTAAATTTTAAATAACAGAGATTTATTGATCAAGTACAGGGGCAAGTTACTATAGCTGAGATAATGAAAAAAGTTTAATGAATTCTTATGTGAATATCTCACATTTGCTAAAGGTGCATTTTTTTTCTCAGATAAAAGCCACCTTTAATCATTCCACACTATGCCTGCAAAAGTTCTAAAAGCTGATTAAATAGTAATGGTGTAATACATTTCAAAGTACTGTAACACCAAAAGAGCTGGAGTAGTGGCAAAAATTTTACAATAGTGGCCTCCTTCAAGAACTTTTGAAGTTTTTTGTTTGTTTGTTTCAACCTTAAAATATTAGTTCCCAATAATGAATTCTGTAGTTGCAGAAATAACATTTTGGTAATTATTTTAAGAATAAGTAGGGTCTTCTTTGGAAAATATAAAAGCTTCATAAATTTTAATTTCTCTCATCCATTTTTCATCTCAAATTCTCTGTTAAAGAACAATATGCAACGTTAAAAACTTACCCACAAATAATTCCCTGAGGTGAATAAAATGAAGATCCACAGTCCTTTTGGCCACTTAATCTGATTCAATAGACCTGATTTGGGACCCAGGAATCTGCTCCATGTTTGATTTCAATATTGTAAAAGGGTAACAAGGACAGATTCTCCCTGAGGAGAATGTGGATCAAGGTCAGTCCCCAGCTACTTATGAAGTTACTCTGTAGTGCAAATAATGCCAAACATGATTATGTAATCATAGGTTTGAAATTAACTCTACTTCAAAGGCTAGCAAGACTAATGTTCCTGAGCTTAGGTTCTTCATTGGTAGAAAAAGATAAAAGTACTTGCCTTTCATAGTAGGTGAAAAGTTTATAACAAGAACTTGTAAGAAATAACTCAATAAATGTTAATTTTTCGTATTTTCTGTTTCTAATGTAATAATATGTGTTTAGACTACTGTCAGTTATAATAACCCACAGTATCTCTAAAGATCAAACACCAAGTCTGCTAACATGACTGTGCTTTCATGATGTTAAGTAGACTACCAGCACCCGGAAGTCACAGCACAGGAAGAATATATTATATTGGAAGAAAGTACTATTAGTTAAAAGTGATTTAATTGAGCAGCTTATGGCATTCTGTGATCAAATGGAGCATATTTTCCTGCAGAGACGGCCCATCACATCAACTGAGTAGTTGGGATGAAAAGGGTGAAGACACTATTTATTGGCGAGTATAGATAAGCAAAGGAGGCAATTCTAAACACAGACCAAAATACATGACAATTCAATTTATTTAAATTTTCTATTACTAAATTTTATTTATCTCTTGAGCTTAATTAATGAAGACAGAATTCTATCATTACAAAAGTAAATTATGACAAATTTGTGATTTATCTATAAATTCAGAGTTAAACTCGATCATGTATAGGTTTTGAGAATTCTTTTCTTTTCCCTGGAATAGATTCAGTTATATGTCATTGTGAACTAAAAAGAGGGGCATGATCCTTCATTATTCTCACTGCAGACCTCTCATTGAGGTGGAAAGTCAGTCCTTTGGGTTAACATTTGATCCTTTAATCTCCTAGTACTACTGATATCATTGGAAGTGGCTTCAAGTTCCTACTATCATGTGCACTTAGACAAACTTGTCTCCATTTGCCCTCTGGTATTCAGGGTCTCCTCATCGTAACTACAAGGCTGTCTGAAGGCATGTGACATCTCCCTGTCAGCCAATACCTATACTGGGACACCAAGGAATCACGGTGAACCTGAGCTTAGCTGTAGTGATTGCTTCTATTCCAATTCAGGGGATTGTGCATAGTCTTACACAAAGCAACATGGATTGTCTCAGCCCCCTTTAGACACCACCATCAGGATCTTCCCTGTGATTTAGGAGGAGGATCTTCACCAGGTCTTTGAGACACTACTGATTTATATTTATTTCTCTATTATTTATTTCTACTTATTTGTCTCTCCTTTTCACTATCACTACACAGTCAGAGAGTAAGCATTCACTTACTCTGAAGAATACTCCATGAGGATCAATATAGGAAAAATCTCAAGTAAATAAACATTTTATGCTGACCTGTATTCTGCTATGCCTATTGATTATGTTAGGACTTTGCCTTAAGAATGCTAACATGCCTTTTCTGTAAGATTGTTTTATTTCTATTCCCTTGGTCTTAAACTTCTAGAGTTTATTTGAAAACTTTGTGAGTTTTATTCCTGAAATATTAATCATCTTCTCATCTAGTGGCATCCCTACATCAGTCAAAACTTCAAATAACACAGGTTCCAGTTACCTTTGCCTAGGTCAAGGTTCAGACTCTTGAAAATATCCAGATTACTTGCCCTCTTACTTTATATAATAATGAAGCTGTTTTGTAAGTAATTTTTAAATTAATTCATTTGTTTTACCACAAACTAGGAAGAGAGAAAAAATAATGATAAAACAACAATATGGTAGGATAACAATAATTGCAATGGTGCAAAAATATTAATACATTGAGTACACATGTATGGTTCATTTGTCCTTTCTCATGCTACCGTAAAGATATTACCTGAGACTGTGTAATTTATAAAGAAAAGAGGTTTAATTGACTCACAGTTCTGCATGGCTGGGGAGGCATCAGGAAACTTAAAGTCATGGCAGAAGGCAAAGGGGAATCAAGGTATGTCTTACATGGCAGTAGGAGAGAGAAAATGTACAGAGGAAATGCCATATACTTATCAAACAACCAGATCTCTTGAGAACTCCTTCAGTATTATGAGATCAGCATGAGGGAAAGCTCCACCATATTCCAATCACCTCCCACCAGACCCCTCCCTTGACACATGGGGATTACAATTTTAGATAAGATTTGAGTGTGGACATAGAGCCAAATAATACCATATGGCAAATATTTTTCTAAGTGATTTATATAAATTAGCCCTAGAGTTTTACACAACCTTATGAGTTAGGAATTGTTAATATTACCTTTTAAAGATGATGAAATTGAATCAAAACAGTTAAGTAACTTGCCCAAGATTAGTCAGCTAACAAGCAAAATTAGAAGAGCTGATCCTGGCAGTCTGGCTGCAGTGCCTGTGGATGTAATTCATTAGGTTATACTTTATCCATAACCTCATCATCCAGTTCCACATCATGAAATTAGATACACATAAGTTTCTATAATTTTATCACCTACTAACTGTATCACCTTTGGTAAGTTACTAATTATACTTTGCTTCAGTTTTCTCATCTATATAAAAGGAATAATAGCACCTTTTTCAAAGACTTTACTTAAATTATCTGAGTTAATTTACTTATTTATAAAATAGAAGAGAGAAGACAATTGTCAAAGACAAATGAAACCAAACACTAAAGTGGTTAGAAGATATTTCATTCAGTAATACGTCATTGCAAGAGAGAAGATGGTCCAATATGAACTGAACTCAACTTCAATGTTTACCAGTGGTGATTAGGCATTTCCAAGAGAGAATGAGGGGAGTAGGCAGAAGCGTGAGCAGGAGCTCAGTAGTCAAGTGAAAAATTGCAAAGTATTGGTTCATATCTAAATGGAATTAGGCCAGTTGTGTCAGTCAGCAGGTAATTATCAAAGTTAGGATTCTGCTCTCCCACAGAGACCGGGAACTGGTAACCTCATCCTTCCTAAAGATTAAAGATCAAATGAATGGTTTTTCAGGTCCTTGAGAAAGACATTCTTGACTTTTAAGAGTTGTATATACATTTCAGAGGGAAAGAAGAAGGATTCACAATTATAAAACCTTTTTAGTAAATGCTCTGGAAAATGGGGTCAGTGGCCTATTATCAGGTGTTCGTAAGAACAAGCAATAGATTATGTTGGCATTCCTGAGCTTTCCCAGGCAATAACTCAAAAAGGAGGCTGCATTGTCCTAAAAATGTGGCCTTAGGCTCCTGCAAACATTTGATAAAGTATTTTAATTTGTGTGTGATGAGTGACGAGGAAAGGTGGAGAAGTGTTATTTAACAACACACAAAAAGTTATAAGAAGAGCACAGTGACTTGATATTCTAATTTATTTTTAATTTTTATTTTATAAACATCATTTTTGATAGCTTAGCTTGTGTTAGGCACTGGGTTAAGCACGTTTTCTGGATCCAAATGCAAGTCTATAAGTATGTAATCTAAGAGCAAAATTCTAAGTCTCCATAGCCAAGTGCATGAACTCCTCCTCTTGGCCACAGGCATTCTAAAGTAAACCTGAAACACTAGTTCAGGTCATGATGGGAAGAAGTGGTCAGACATGCCTCATTATGCCTTCCTGTCATTGGAATTCTGGCACAGCTGACCAGTGATAACATCAAAACAGAGACCTAAGAGTTTAATTGAGCAATGAACAATTCACAAATCCAACAGACCCCAGAATCGTAGTGGATTAAGAGAGACTCCAGTGATTCCGCATGTTGGAAGGAGATTTACAGAAAAAAAAAAAAAAAAAAGAAGAAGGAAATGATGTACAGAAATTGGAAGTGAGGTACAGAAACAACTGGATTGGTCACAGCTTGGCATTTGCCTTATTTGAAAGCAGTTCAAATAGTTGGCTACATTTAATTGGTCAAAATTCAGTGATTGACATAGGTGTGAGCTATGGTCAGCTTACACCTCCACTTGTTATAGTTCACAATGTATAAAAAAAACTTTAGACTGAACTTAAATATGCACATAGGCAGCTTTATGCTAATATAGATTAACAATTTCTCTTTCTGGGCATTTTCTGATTTTTGAGAGATTGACCAAAACTTTAGTCATTGATGTTACTGCTACTATTGGTCTTGAAAGCCACTCAGAAACAGTAGAACTGTGGGTTCTGTAAGGTGGAAAGAAGGACAGAGTGCAGTGTACCTTCTTATGCTGGAGTATCCTTTTTGCAGAAGAAAAACAAAACCTGGTCTGTTCTAAGTTCTACGTGTTTCCTTAAAGTCTTAGTTTGATTATGTGACATTTACCATGGACGACTCCATTTCTGTTTGGTTTGATCTGTTGAGGTCTAGTGCATGAGCTCAGTCCAAAACAATGGCAACCCATAATTTTGATTTAGAAATTCCCCTTTTCATCAGGCTCTCACTCAGTTGAGAGTATGAACCAAACTTAGGGCCTTAGCACCACTGTCAGTTACCGTCATTTTGGGATTCCAATCTCAGCATGTAATTCATAGGTTATAGTGTCCTCATTAGTACACATTTCTTTTAACTCTTGTAATTTCAGTTGAAGAGAGACCATTTGACATTCTAGAGATGACTTCATGCAAATATTTAAGACCTTTCAGAGAATACGGCACACCAGGGATACTACTATAATGACTATGGGGAAGATAATACCAAGAATTTGGAGTATGTTTATTACCCAGGGTCCCCATAAGCCAAAACACATTAAATAAATCAAAGAATGAGCTAGATAACTAAGCAGTCTCTTCATTAATTCCCTACAACTCAATCTCTATAACCTACATTTGATGTATTTCTTCATAGGCCAAAACTGTCAGTGGCTGCACAGATACCTTGTTGTTTACACAATTATATTCTTTAGAACAACTTTCACAAATAATTTAAAGTCCGATGTGCAACCATAGTCCTTATAGTAGAATCTGCTAAAGAGGCTATCATGATGGATACATTTCTTTTATTATTATTATTATTATTATTTATTGATTTTTTAATGATACTTTAATTTCTGGGGTACATGTGCACAACGTGCAGGTTTGTTACATAGGTATACATGTGCCACGTTGGTTTCTGCACCCATCAACTCAGCATTTACATTAGATATTTCTCCTAATGCTATCCCCCCACAAGACCTCCACCCCCCAACAGGCCCTAGTGTGTGATGTTCCCCTCCCTATGTCCATGTGCTCTCATTGTTCAACTGACACTTATGAGTGAGAACATGCGGTGTTTAGTTTTTCTGTCCTTATGATAGTTTGCTGAGAATGATGGTTTCCAGTTTCATCCATGTCCCTGTAAAAGACATGAACTCATCCTTTTTTATGGCTGCATAGTATTCCACGGTGTACATGTGCCACATTTTCTTTATCTAGTCTATTATTGATGGACATTTGGGTTGGTTTCAAGACTTTGCTATTGTGAATAATGCCGCAAAAAACATATATGTGCATATGTCTTTACAGTAGCATGATTTATAATCCTTTGGGTAGATATCCAGTAATCTGTGGTGATTTCTCAAGGATGAGGGATACATTTCTAATCATTGCCTTTTTTACTCCAAACCATGGAAAGAGGAGAACGTAACAAATGAGGCCCTTCTAGAAGAATGAAGGCCTCCTGGCAAAGTTATCTTTAATGCATGATGTGAGTTAAGAGGAGTAAACCAACATTCTGTTTCTGACTGATTATGAGGCAACATATATACCACTTAAGTTTCTTACCTACATTGGGCCTTCATTTTTCATTTATCAAGGTATAAAGTTATCCATGTATAAGACTGGCTGCAAATTCCCTCACAAACAAAAGTATACCCCATAAGTGTACACAACATACCCCGTTTTCACTTCTATTGTTTGTAGAGGCATAAGCAAGAAACAGATATTCAGAATAAGAGCCTCATGATAGTAGAAAAGTCTTGATCCGTGATCTTGGGAAAGCTGTTTACATCAAGGATGCCATCTACTTCTGGGGAGAAACTTCCCTAGATAGCTTTATCTTAAGGGTACCAATGGCTATATAGTTTCAAGAGTGTGAAGCGACCCTTCTCAGTTGTGAGAATATTAACCCAAAGTTCAAGGTCCTGAAGTTTTGTTGCAGTACGGATGGCAAGGGCAGTCTTCCTCCGATGTTCTCAGAAGTTCCAATTTTGGGGTTTTAGATTGTGAAGGGGTGGATTGTCCTCAATGCACCATAAAAAACTTCCTTTACAAGTTGAAAATACATGGTGGCATAGTAGTCTATTGTTATAACATCATCCTTCTTGTATGGGAAATCTTTTATACAAAAAAAATAGTAATAATAAAAATAAAAATAAAACAGACATTGAAAATGACAATTGATTGAGATACTACTTAGACCAGGATCTGGTATTAGTCACTGTATGTATTGTGTCTAGTATTGTTTAATACAGATGTTAGTTGGGACACAAAGAATAACCCAGAACCCTGGAACAAACTCGGTCTCAACCATCAATATGACTTCTATTCAGTGAATATGGATTACAGCAAACTGAAGAAAGAAGGTCCAGATTTCTAATTGAAATATTTCACTGTGGCTTTAGAATGAAGGTCTTCCAGAAGCCATCTGCAAATTTTTCCACTTAACCATGAAATATTTCTCCAAAGAAGGCATAAAATCATGTTGATGTAATGTGTTGGGGAGTACACTGATGAATACATAATTGAAACTTGATAATAAAAAAAGAAAATGGCAGTTGAATAAAATTCCTATATAAACGTTTAAAGGGTCCATCAGGTAGTGAAATATATGTGAAGCTTTGATTGTCTTTCCAGGAATATGGGTATGACAAACTAAACATTCGTTATAAACTAGTTTAGCAATTTGTAAGTAACCACACCAATATATATTTAATTTACATCATTTCATCTTTTCCATGATGAGGTGTGGAATGCAGAACTTTTAATAACAAAAGCCTTAAGGACTCAGGGAAGACAAGGTGGCCATCTTAGTTCTCCATAAGTCATTTTTTTAAAACTAAAATTAGACTTAAGTCCTCTTGAATACTAGAGTCTCCAAATTAGGTGCACAGTGCTGACAGCCGATGGGTTTTGAAAGGTAATTTGGCTTAGACTATGGGGTTTGTTCTAATTGTATATGTAAACAATTTCAGGATTAGCTGATTTAGCATGAAAATCTGGCAAATTATTTTCAAAATATTCCATTAATTTTTGTTCTACTTGAGTTAGAGTTTTATAACCCAGTCAGTCTTTTCATTAAAGTTTCAAGAATTCTTATCCAGTTCAAATGATATGATTCTAAAATTATCCAAAACCTATATTCAAGAGTGCTTTTCAGGGTCCTTTCCATCCTTTCATAAACCTCCTAGAAGACACTATATATTCTAGGATGTAGCATGCTTGTGAAGCTTTCAGAAACTGCATCGGTATTAAGCAATTAACTGTGGAAATGCCTTTAGTGATAGTTAAAAAACACAATTTACAAGGAAATTTCATGATTTCTGTAGTCTACAATAACTTTAACTTAACATAATAACCATAATTATGATTGATAGCATATACTCAGACATATAACAATTTTAGTAATTCCATGAATTTTGGAACATATGCTAACATTATTCACTAAAGTATAACCTGAAGATTAAACATTATTTTTATTTTGGTAATGCTTCCAATGTAAGTAAATATGTCAAATAATCCTGTTTACCTCTGTTTTGGTATGTTTCCATGTTTCTCTGTAGCATCTCAAAGTCAGGGTCAGAAAAGACAATTTTGAAGCTGAAATATAATTTGGGGCAGCCTATCAAATATGTTAAATTTTTAAAACACTTGATATTATGAAATAGAATTCCAGATTACCATTAGTTATTCAGTGAACCAAAAGTTGTTTATTCATTTAACCAAACTGATGACTCAAAAATATTTAAAAGGCAAAAACCTTTACTTATTGATACAGGGAAGACTTCACTTTCCAAACAATCTGTCTCTTGTCTTTCCCTTTTTTGTGTGTAGGTTATTCAAAAAGCTAATAAAAATCTTTTATTGTCCTTTAATATTACATGAAAATCTTGTTCAAAAGAGAAAGCCAGATTTCACCCTTGTATTAGCGTATCATTAATATCTACTCCAATTCTTAATTAATCCTTACATACCAATCCATTCAATCATAATCAGTTTGATCATAATCTGAGATTCTCATAAACCCTATATAACCCTTTACAATTTTTTCTTAAAGAGCATATCAGAACTCTAAGAAAACCCTGTTGTGTTTTTATTGCAATGTTCAATTTACAGAAAAATCAAATAATTCTCCTTTAAATTTAGATAATACATTCAAACACAGAATTTCTTTTATTAAGACCATTTTTTTACAAACCTTCCACAACTTGTTTAAACCTTTATATTTATCTTATCTAATGTAAAACTATTATTTAACCCTTTAAACTAGGCAAAAATTTACATTTCCATGCCTTTTTATAATCTTTTACTAAAAACACATTTTACTTTCTTTACACACCTTGCAGGTAAAACTGTTTTTTTTTCCCCAGTAGTCTCAAACACATATAATGGTAACTCTTGTGAACTTTTACTTTTGGTGCACAGATTTCCATTCACAAATCCCTTCATGACTTACACAGATCATCTGTAACATGCTTGGACTTTCTGACTTGTCCTCAACATTCCTCTTTTTAAACAACAAGTTGTTTTACTTTAGGACAAGAATTTACCATACCAGATCCTTCCTTATATAAAACCTCTTTTCTTTTCAACATTCTTTGCTTAGCTAGGGGTAGCTAATTCCATATGTCCCCAGGACTTATCTATAATCTAATGTCTCCAAAGTAGGTAAATTGAAAGTTTTTTAAAAGTCAAAGCAGTTTATGACCTTGAAGCATTTAATAAACCTAACATCTGACCCACCTGATTTAGACTAAATGTCTTTATTTTACCAATAAGTTTAAAGCTGCTTTTATTTCCAAAAGATTATCAAAGTTACATGAACTAAAAGACATGGAAGTTTTATATTTTCTTCAAAATATTTGATTTAAGCATTTATTTTTCTTTAAGTTAATTAACTATAGCTCTTTTATGTAAACATCACATACACAATACATATATAACTACACAGACAGGCAGAAGAAGATCCAGTAGTTGTAAGATTTTTTTTTTTTTTTAATTTTCCAGTTTCTTAATTGGGTTACTGGCCTCAGGATGGAGCCCTTCAATAAATAGGGTTAATAAAACACACAGCTTCTAGAGCTAATAAGCAGGTACAGCTGGAAGACAAAAACAGATCTTAGACTCCCGAAAAATAGGGAAATGCTATGGGAGAAGACAGTGCAATGCTTTTACTGTGCATTTTATTGCATGGCAACCCAAAGCCCATCAGCACATTTTGCAATCAGCCCATTTCTAAAACTGTATTTCCTACCTAGTTATTATACACTAAAGCTTTCTTATAATGAAAAGTAATCTCTCATAACCCTGTGAAAGAAAAATAAATCTTGGAAATCTTGGGGTCCCAAAATCACTAAGCTAACAAGGAAAAGTCAAGCTGGGAACTGCTTAGAGCAAACCTGCCTCCCATCTTATTCAAAGTCATCCCTTTGCTCACTGAGAGAAATAAATATCTGATCGCCTCATTTGGAAAGGCTAATCAGGCACTCAAAAAATTGCAATCATTTGTCTCTCAACTACTTGTGACCTGGAAGCCCCCTCCTTGCTTATATTGATTGATGTCTCCTGTCTTGTTAAAATGTAGGAAACCAAATTGTGCCCCAACCACATTGAGCATATGTTGTCAGGACCTCCTGAGGCTGTGTAATGGGCACATGTTCTCAACCTTGGCAAAATAAACTTTTTAAATTAACTGAGACCTTTCTCAGATTATTAGGGGTCACACCCAGCAAAGTAAAAAGTGTCAGATAACACAATGCAAAACTGCACAGAGACTTAGACTTTGAGAGAGATCTATTTGCTTTCAATTCCTGGGTTTTCCTGAGGAACACAGAGGTTTTTCCAAAAACAGAGTGTGTGACAAGTCCTCTGTGTTTCCCAAGGAGTCCCAGGCCATCAGAAGTTATCTTAGGTTCTCTCATGTGTGCATTAACAGTGGCAAGACAAAATAATTTAGTCGATTGAGAAGAAAAATTCTTTTTCCAAAAAAAGAACAAGATCCAAAATAAGAAAAAACAAAAGACTTTTAAAGATACCTATAGCTTGGATATCCTTTAATTAAGCTGACTTTTAACCATGGCCCTCTTTTAAAAATCATTTTAAATTTCTCATTACTCACCTTTAGTCAAGACAAGCAACCAATATTCTGGCTTTTAAACTTTACCAAAAGTAATTTCACAAGAGAAATCAACAAGCCTCAACTAAGGTTATGACTTAACCACAAGAGGAGTATTTTCAAACAGGTAGTAATCAGTTTTTGCAAAATCTGGAATCTTTAGAGGTAGCTCAAAGAAAGGAAGATATAAGAAAGGAAGCCAGAAGCTATTCATGGAAGGGAAGAGATTAAGCAAGTGGTACAAGTCACAAAGATATTAACCAAAACTTACTCATTTTTCTTAAGCCAGTATTGAACCTGTGCCACCATTGTAAAATAGCAGAGACCAAAATAAAGTACTGCCACATGGTTACAAAGTCAAGCTACCAAGGACATAAAACAAAATGGAGACCTCATCCAATTTTTGTTTGTTTCTTTGGTTTTCAGAGTACTGTGACAAAGTTTGTAAATGACCAGTTTTCTGGGCTGGCTTGAACAGTGGACTAATGGGGTCTTAGGCCCTCATTCTATCCTAAGGAACCCCCCTTCATGAGAGAACCATACAGAAAGACATATAGAGCACACCACATTCATTACAGCTTAAGACTAGCCTCACACATTCTCTTTCCCATTAATTAAAGCATTACAGAAGAGATAACCAGTGATTTTTACTATTCATTCAACTGGTTTGCACAGAGAGAGAGAGAGTCTAGAAGTCTGGTAAGAGATTCTTACCTTTTTGCCTGCATGTCAGATTTCTGTGTTCCCCTTCCCTGAGCAGCCCTAGTGACCCTATTTACCACACCATGGCTCCAGGGCCCAAGCCACATTACAAAGTAAAATCATGTAACCACAGGCAAAATCCTCTCTGTTTTGCAAGTTGCCACTCACCCAGCTGCATGGGGGACCTGAATTTTAATATTTTCCATTCTGGCCAGAGTAAAATAAGTGTGATTTAAATTTAAATAAAAATGTTGAAATCTATTTAGAAGCTCACCAGTCAACATCCCTACAGGAGACTAATTTGGAAGTCCTCTTTTTTTTTTTTTTTTTTAAATGCACTTCAGTGCATTGTTGTTCATTTGGAAAGTTCCGCTCCTAGTTATATTTATGAGATTTTATCATTTCTCTAGGACTTCTCTGCTTCCCAGGCCTAATGTATAAGATGGCAGAAACTCAGATTTTCAGAAATTAAGGATCCCATTTCCATTCTTATCTAAAACATTGACTTTGTTCTCAGGTTCCCTTAATTAATTTAGTCAATGATTTTTTTTTTCCTACCTAAGCACTCAAGAAAAATGAAACAAAGGGGTAGAACACAAAAATCCTTGTGAATTTTTAAAAGCCAAATTTTATGATCCCTGCCATATTGCCATTTACTACCAGTTTCTTTCTCACCCTGTAAGATGTAACAGGCTAATTGGATCCATGCCAGTTAATTACCAGATCAAATTCAATTCTGGACCCAGTCAAGTTTCTGTTGCAACTTCCAAACCCAGTTTGGATCAGAAATGTGCTCAAAAAAAACTCAGAGGGTTCAAAACACAAATCTGTGGAGCTCTAAAATCTGAGAACAGACTTACTCATGATCTGAAGACATTCAGAGATTAAGGGACACAAGTGGATCCTTGAAGGTACCTTGCTTATTCACTCACCACTCCTAGGGCCTGCTAGAAGCTGTACTTTGGATCCCATTTCTAACACCAGTTGTTAAAAACATTAGCTGAATTAAATTTAAAGGAGTTTAATTAAGTAATGAATGCTTCATGAATCAAGAAGCTCCCAGAATTACAACAGATTCAGAGACTCCAGTGCAGCCATGTGTTGGAAAAATATTTATAGACAAAAAGAAAGGGAAATGATGTACAGAAATTGAAAGTGAGGTACAGAAACAACTGGATTTATTACACCTTGGTGTCTGCCTTATTTAAACATGGTTCAAAAAGTTGACTACATTTGGTTTGCCAAAACTCAGTGATTGGGCTACAGTTGGTTTACACTTCCACTTGTTATAGTTCATGATGTACATAAAAACCTTTAGGCCAAACTCAAATATGTAAGGAAACAGCTTTGGCTAAACTTGATTAACAGTAGCAATAAGATACCAGCATAACACCAGGCCCTGAAAGAATTTGCGACATTTTACCCTAAATGTAGTTCTTTGACATATTGTGAAATGGCCTAGCAAAGCTGTCATTTGTGGAGAAAATCTACTTTCTATAGAGAATCCCCTTCTTTTTCCAGTTCTTTCTCCTAATCCAGGAGAGCATTAGCTATGAGTTTGGCATCTTTTTAACTTTGATAGAAAGATTTACAATTTATTTTCTCTGAAACTTGCTACCTGGAGGCTTCATCTGCATAATAAGAATCTTGGTCTCCACAACCCCTTTTCTTAACCCAGAGGCTCCATTCTACTGCTTCCAAGTCTTTAGAGACTCTTTCAACCCATTGCCAATCAGAAAATCTTTGAATTCACCTATGCCATGGAAACACTGCCTGCTATATATGCACACTTTGAGTTGTCCCATTTTTCTGGACTCAATGAATATATATTGTATTGATTGATGTCTTACATCTCCCCAATATGTATAAAGCCAAGCTATAGCCCAACCACCTCAGGCACATGTTCTCAGGATCTCTTGGCACTGCGTCATGGACCATGGTCACTCATATTTGGCTTAGAATAAAACTTTTTAAACAGTTTACAGAATTTTTTGTAAACTTTCTGTAAACTTTTCTTCCAACTAATGGTAATGAAGATTCTCACTTGGACCAAATTCTAGTCAGGCTCCTCTGAGCCCTTTTCTCAATTAGGCCTTAACTCTGGACTATAAAACCTGCAGATGTTCAGCAGAAATTATTTTGTTTCATTCCCTTTTCTATGTATGGAATCTGATACCCTGAAGGTGTAGGCTAACCCTCCAGTTACTCTCTGGCAGGTTAAGGCAGCCAGCCTAAGAAGTAAACAGTTGAATGTGGCAATAGCCTACTGGAAAAATGTACATGTCATAGACTTAGAAATCTTGTGAGAGGTCACTTTCAAAAGGAGCATTTTCAGTAATCCTGATTAATTTTTCTTTTCTCATTTAATTTTGGTTCAACTTCTAGTGAGTTCCTCAGAATTTACTCTTTTAATAAAATGTTTATTTTTAAAAACACCTGCTTTAAGATTAGCTCTTACTAACATAAATACAATACTGAGGATATATATCTACTGACAAATTAAAACAAAGGATAGATGCTAAAGTAAAGGTTTTGAATTTTTAGGAATTTCTCCAAAGGCAGGGTTTCTATAATAATTTATCTTGGCTTATCACTGAGAAGAAAATGCATCTTTATTATAGCTATTGTTTGGAAAGTAGAGAGGACACAAAAAATATTTTAAGGATTCACTAAAGCACAACTTCAAACAACATAACTACTTGGGACCTGCTGGGAAACAAAGTCTCAGACAAACCAGCCTGGCAGGTAGCATTGAGAAGCCAAATAGTTGTTTCCCAGTGTTACCTTCAGGAAGAACGCATGGGTAGGAGGTTGAATGCCAAACAACAGACTCTGGCAACAAACTAATGGACACTTTCATAAACATACCAAGGTTACAAAATTATTGCTTCCACGCTAAATTTTTTCCAGCAATGTTTTATCCCAACGTACACTGATAATTGCATCTGTTTATAAGTATCACAAACATGTAGTTATTATATACAGTATACATTCACCCAAATCGGAAAAAATGGTGGGAGAGTGGAAAACATTTCCTCAGGAATTAGACCAGAAAATATCATAGTCACACTGGTATGGCTAGAAATTTCACTCCTCATAAAGTTCCTAAGTATTTTCTTCAGAAATTTCTTTATTATTATTATTATTACTTTTTTTAATATTAGTTTTTGAGACCCTGTTTTGCTCTGTCATCCAGGCTGAAGTGCAGTGGGTTGATCATGGCTCACTGGAGCCTCAACCTGTTGAGCTAAAGCAATCCTCCAAACTCAGCTATCCTAGTAGCTGGGACTATAGGTGAGTCACCACGCCTGGCCAATTTTTATACAGATAGGGTTTTGCCATGTTGCCAGACTAGTTTAGAACTCCTGGGTTCAAGAAATCTACCTGCCTTGACCACCCAAAGTGCTGAGATTACAGGCATGAATCACCATGCTGGTCCCCTTCTTTAGAAATTTAATCTACTCATCTGACAAAGGGTTAATATCCAGAACCTACAAAGAACTCAAACGAATTTACAAGAAAAAAACAAACAACTCCATCAAAAAGTGGGCAAAGGATATGAACAGACATTTCTCAAAAGAGGACATGCATACAGCCAACAGGCACATGAAAAAGTGCTCGTCATCACTGGCCATCAGAGAAATGCAAATCAAAACCACAATGAGATACCATCTCACACCAGTTAGAATGGCAATCATTAAAAAGTCAGGAAACAACAGGTGCTGGAGAGGATGTGGAGAAATAGGAACACTTTTACACTGTTAGTGGAATTGTAAACTGGTTCAACCATTGTGGAAAACAGTATGGCAATTCCTCAAGGATCTAGAACTAGAAATACCATATGACCTGGCCATCCCATTACTGGGTATATACCCAAAGGATTATAAATCATGCTGCTATAAAGACACATGCACATGTATGTTTATTGTGGCACTATTCACAATAGCAAAGACTTGGAATAAACGCAAATGTCCATGAGTGGCAGATTGGATTAAGAAAATGTGGCACATATGCACCATGGAATACTATGCAGCCATAAAAAGGGTGAGTTTGTGTCCTTTGTAGGGACATGGATGCAGCCGGAAACCATCATTCTCAGCAAACTATGGCAAGAACAGAAAACCAAACACCGCATGTTCTCACTCATAGGTGGGAACTGAACAATGACATCACTCGGACTCGGGAAGGGGAACATCACACACCGGGGCCTATCATGGGGAGGGGGGAGGGGGAAGGGATGGCATTAGGAGTTATACCTGATGTAAATGACGAGTTGATGGGTGCTGATGAGTTGATGGGTGGAACACACCAACATGACACAAGTATACACCTGTAACAAACCTGCACGTTGTACACATGTACCCTAGAAATTAAAGTATAATAATAATAAAAAAAGAAATTTATCATGAGACAACTGGACTTTCACTTACCATTATGATCTTGCAGAAGCCCAGTCTTTAATCTTCAATAGCTCATTACGGTCAAGCATCTTCTGTCTGTAACTTGAGTGTTGCAGAACTCAAATAAAAATCAAACAACTGTGTTATATATTCCCAGAGCATCATTTTTTTTTTTTTTTTTTTTTGAAAGGGAGTCTCACTCTGTCGCCCATTCTGGAGTGCAGTAGTGGCCGGATCTCAGCTCACTGCAAGCTCCGCCTCCCGGATTTACGCCATTCTCCTGCCTCAGTCTCCCGAGCAGCTGGGACTACAGGCACCCTCCACCTTGCCCGGCTAGTTTTTTGTATTTTTTAGTAGAGACGGGGTTTCACCGTGTTAGCCAGGATGGTCTTGATCTCCTGACCTCATGATCCCTCCGTATCGGCCTCCCAAAGTGCTGGGATTACAGGCTTGAGCCATGGCGCCCGTCCTGCATCATTCATTCTTATTCTTTCTCTCTCCCCCATTTTTCTCTGACTTTGTTAATGCACAAACTTTGAGCCTTTGGTGAGATATTAGGAATCAGTAAGGTCTTCTTTAATTAAAATTAAAAACTAATTTTTAGAATAAATTCTGAAGTATCACTAGAAGCTGTCCTGGCTGTCAGTCATGATGAAGCCATGTTGCAGTAATAGGAAAAACTCAAATCCTGCTATGGAATCATTTCCAAAGCTGACAAGCTGTGGTAGTTAGAAAATAAATTATTAAACATTATCAAATACTTGAATAAAATTGTGACAAGTTTCCTAATACCCAGAATATCCGTGTTAGACATGTCTAGTCCTTTACCTTGCAAATTGATTTCTCTTAAACATATTCTACTTTGTCTAGATCTAGAATGACCCTATATTCATCATTTAAAGCAGAGCACTATTGGAAATGAAAAACGCCGCTGTGAATAATTGTTTCCTAAAACAGACATAAATATAAAGTAGGACTTTCCCAGGCAAATCAGTATCTATATCTCTCAAAATTATATGCCTAGAACTTAACATGGTATTCCATTGTGATCTATTAGAGAGTAAAATGTATCATCTTCACTCCAATATCACACAATATCAACTTAGATATTTGGCCACCATAGTACATCATTCCCTTCATTCTTTTATTCGCATTATTCAGTGAGCTTTTTATCCACTAAAATTGCTGAATAATTTTTAATGAATTTCTACTTACCTCATCCTCTACTTCCAAGTGTGGTTTCTTAGACCCAAGTGACCTTTCAAAACATGTATTTGCTAGAAGTTTGAAATAGAACAAAATCAAAGATTTTGATCACTCCATTGTAAAATTTATTCCAAGAGGCCAATAACTAAACAAAGAATTTAATGTGTGAGGAGCTATATAAATTGTACAAAGTCACATGTACGTAACTGATATAACACAAAGAACATCAAATTCTCATCGTGTTTTTAATTCCCTGTTTTTTATTAGACATTGTACTTCGAAGTTCTGAAAGACAATTTGTTTGGGAATACCCTGAACAAAGACACATGATTGGATTGTCAAATGAGACTCACCCAAATTAGAAAATTTATTTTATATTAAGATTTACCAATAAACTCAAGTGCACATTCAATTGAATAAGATATGTGTGTGTGTGTGTGTGTGTATATATATATATATATAATCATTTGTCCAGAAGCTTTCTAGGTCCTTTATTCTCACATTAGGCCAGATTCTCATCAAGATTTAACAGTCAATGACTGTAAGAGATGTATGCAGCTATTACTTGCACATAAATAAGCTGTTTGGCCACAAAACTTCATTGTACACTCTTAACAGTTACAGGTTACATGATATTTCTTATAAAGTCATACCCCATGAATCGATAGATTTCAGGTTTCTTCACCATAAGCAATTCTCAAGAGACCAGATTTATCTTGTTAAAGCATGCTATATACAGATACATTCACCATAACATACCAACAATGGATTTGGGAAGGAAATTTGATTGGGTCACTTCTCTTTGCAGAGAATCTCCCAGTAAATGAAGAGAATAGTTTACAGGTAAGCTGCTAATCCCTTTCTATCAAATACTGGGTGAGGTCATAAAAAGTGATTTTTGCCTTAGTGGTTTAGCAGGGCATCTTCTCAAGAGCAGCCGTGAGTTTCTTGGTTAGATTCCTCTTTAGTATATAATCATGAAGTTTAGCCATAGAAGCCTTTGATGAGTGACTCCTTCATTGGCATTTAGAATCTGGGATGTAAGTAAAGATGGTCATTGGTTTTCATGTTTTTTAATTAGACAGACACACTAAAATCAGTAAAACTAGTTCTCTCACTAAATTTATTAATACTTTAAATTTTCTTAATTGCCTCTACCTTCATTAATGAATATATCCGTATGTTCTATTTGAAGGAAAGTCATTTTCTCCCACCCAATGTATATTTATTTTACCTTGTTTTTTGAGGATGACAATTGGTGAATTAGCTTTGTCATTCAGAAGTGTATTTAAAGGTTTAGCAGACTGAGATTCAAATTAACATAACTTCCAAGAAAATTTTAAAATTTCACAGGAAAGTCAATTCTAGCGAAATTTCTAGAAATTTAATTGAAATTAACCTTGCAACTGACTGAACACACCTATTCCCAATAAATAAAATGATTACAAATATGTACACTTTTAGATTTGTTAGTATTTTGCTTGGAGTAATTTTAAGACATTAAAAGATGAAAACCAATGAACAGTCTACCAATCATATTATCCAATTGTTCTAACCAGTACTCTATTTCATGCTGTATAATAACAAAGAACCCAGTCTCCAGAAATATTACTTGTTTTTTTTCTTCATATCACCTTTAAAGGATGATCATGGAAGATTTTACTTTTTTACTACAGGACACTACCCAAAATGTCAAAATATTGCCTATCTAATGTAAAGAAGGCTAAAATTTGCTTGAAATCTTGATACTCAATTTGACTTCTCTGCATTTAGAATTACTATAAAAACCATTTCCATTATGACTATGTGTTTTGAATTTGAAAAACATTTTATAATTATTCAAAGATAATTAGAAAACTACAAAGGCAAATTGAAAGCCTACTCCAACTCTGCCAGTTACTATCCTCCTTCTTTCTTACATTTCTACCAAAAATGTACATGTTCTTTATAACATATGTTCTTTATAACACATGTTCTTTATAACATATTCAAATGTATATAACTCTGCTCTGATACTTTTAGGTACTGGTATGATGGTATAAGCCTAACTGACTCTGAATATGCTCCATGCTACCATCTAACTGAAGAATTGCTTTATGGGATATTTATGTTAATTTCCATTAGGATATAAGTAACATAAAATAATGAGTGATTTAGCATTATCAAACTAATATTTTTTATTTTTATAATTATACACATTATCAAACTAATATTTTCTGTATTTTCTCTGTGTCATCTGTATCATATTGATAGCCTCTGTAAGTAAATACATGAAACTACATTAATCCACCTGAAGCAAGAGGATGTGATATTATTAAAGCAGTTTCTCATAAAATACAATTAAGACTAGCATAATCACTGTTTTGACAATGAAATTAAGAATAGTAATATGATTTTCTAAAAACTTCTAGGACAAAACAACTGGATCACAAATAAATTCATAAAAATTTATATTTGTAGAGAACATATCCAATTGCTTACTCTACTTTTTCATGAATTTTACATTGTAAATGTCATTATCTAGATGAGAAAAAGTCTTGCAACAGAAAAGATTTTACTAAACTATAACATAAAGTTACAGCTAGTAGCCCTATGAAAGAAAGAAAGAAAGAAAGAAAGAAAGAAAGAAAGAAAGAAAGAAAGAAAGAAAGAAAGAAAGAAAGAAAGAAAAGGAAAGAAAGAAAGAAAATAATAGCTACTGTATAGTAGTTTAAAACCTACATTGCAAATATTGAATTAGTGATAACACTGACTTACCAAGAAATGGTTCATGTATGGATCACTGTGTTAACATTAGAACAGAGTAATTAATACCTAGTCTCTATCAGTCTGAGTTATAGTTCTAGCTCTAATACTTTAAGTCTCCTATATTAAACACATTGCTTAATTTTGATATGCCTCATTTTCTCATATACCAAATACGGATTGAAAGTAACTCATTATACATTTGTTGTGAACTGTAAAAGAGTCAATACATCTAAAGCTCGTAGGCTTATGTCTGGCACAAAGTAATTATAAGTAAATGTTTTTCTTTCATTATCATTTATGTAAATAACCTCATTTAATTATCACCGTAATCCCATGAAGAAAGTATAAATGTAATAGTTTTACAAATAGTGAAACTAAACCCATAAAAGATCAATTATATTTGCAAAGTTACATAGAGTTGAAGTGAAGATTTTAATCTGCACTCTAGTTGGTTGGCCTGATTCCATAACCTGTAAACTAACCTGGTAAAAAATATTGCTCTACAATTTATATGAGTTATTGAATGCATAAGCAAAAAACATTCATAAACACAAATAGATTTTAAAATATTAATTAATTGATGTTTATATATGATAAAAATTATAAATGAATGAATTTTTTTTTGTACATGAACATCCAATTGATTCAGCAACACTAATTTAAAAATATTTCTTCCTTTTTTTGAATTTTCTTTGCAACTTTACCAAAAATAAAAGACCACATATGCATGGGTAAATTTCTGAACTCCCCTATACTCTTTCATGTATTTACATATCTATAATTTAAGAAATTCGGCACTGCCTAGATTACTTAACTTGATAGTGTTAAAATTAAGTAGTAGATTCCTCCAACTCTCCTTTGTCAAAATTATTTTGGCCATTCTAATTTATTTGCTCTTTTTCCATGAATATTTTAAAAATAGTTTATTTACTTCAACCAAACACCTTACTAAAATATTAACTGGGTTAGCATTAAATCCATATGTCAATTTGAAGAGAATTAATAACAATTTTGTTTTCTAATTTATGAACACAGTGTATTTCTCTATGTATATCTTCCTTGACTTGTTTCATTAATGTTTTGTAGTATTCTGCATACAAATCTTGCATGCATTTAGGTAGACCTGTCCCTATGTACCTGTTGGTTCATAGATTTTTAGGCAGGCAGTTAGGTAGATAGCTAGACAGAGATAAACTAGAATTCCATTTCTCATCGCTTCTATATAGAAGCACAACGCATTGTTGGTATAGAGATCTTGTCTCCTGGCAACTTACTCAACTGAGTTATTAATTCTAGAAGCCTTTTGTGTAAAATATTTTGGATTTTCAATATAGTTATATACAGTTTCAATGAGTACACGTTATTTTGCCTAGTAAGTAGGAAACTCTCATTTAGTGACCCACTATCTTGGTCTATTTGGACTGCAACAACAAAATATCATAACCTGGCTGGCTTATAAATAACAGAAATTTACTTCTTATAATTCTGGAGGCAGGGAAGTCCATAATCAAGGTACAAGCTTGTGTCTGGTCAGACTGATTTGTGTCTGGTGAGATCCTGTTTTCTTATTCATAGACAGTGCTTTCTCACTGTGTCCTTACATAGTGGAAGAGACAAGCAGCTCTCTGAGGTCTCCTTTAAAGTAGCACACACCTCATTCATGAGGCCTAATTTCTTACAACTTAGTCACCTCCTGAAGGCTCCAGCTTTTAATACCTTTTAATATCATCACACTGGAGATTAGGTTTCAACATATCCATTTAAGGGGAACACGAATATTCAGATTGTAGCACCTACCTACCTTTCTTCTGGAGAGACCAATCTTATGTTTCCTCTGAAAGTTAACCAGTTTTCTCAAAAAAGGTTAAATAGACTATGCATTTACTACACTGGGATGTCTCTGGGGAGGGAGATATCCCTAATCATTACTATCATAAAATGTCTCATAAACATGTTGGACATAAACACAGATGATTAAACTAGAAAAGTCTTTTTACAAATCATCTGCATCATTTTTGGAAACTATTTATGTTTTATAAAATGTAAATAAATTTACTCCCTAAAGATTTGTAGTAAAGATAAAATTAAAGAACATACTTTGAGAAATGATCTCTTACATTGGAACTCTGTATAAAATTTCACAGAATTTTCTCGAATCATTGAATGACCTTTTGGAATATATAATTTATTTAGGCTTTTCTAGTTCTTTACCTTCAAAATCCTATTTAATCTTGGGGTAAATGGTAATTTTCACTCAACTAGGTAGAGAAATCTGTGATTATATTAGGTATAGATTTTTTCAGTGATTGAAATCTGGATGTCACTAAAGTGGCACACTAGAAGCAAGCTTTCTTCACTTGCCCCCTTCCACACAAAATCAAAAACAAAGTGCCAAGATTCTCATATTATAATGCAGTCCCCAGGGCTGCAAAGAAGTGAAAAATACATTGTGCAGACAATAGGAGAATCTAACTTTTATATTCATGATGCCCTTTTCCTAATCTGCCAGGCACCTAGCATGTGAATTTTTTCCTCAACTCATGGTTACTACACTGGAAAGACTGATATCAAACTTTACCACCATCCTGGATTTTGTGGCAGAAGACCTGTCCCTATTTCAACCCAAGGGAAGCATCACAAGTGCCTGAAGAGAGAAAAATTCCTAAGGACAGCAGAGACAAAAGGTGAAAGTGGGACTAGCATCCTGAGACCAGAAAACTATGCTCTGTGTATCACCCAAATTAGGTATCAAATAAGAGTGGTTGTTAAGCAGCATCACAGTACATTCCACAGCTCTCCTAGGCATGAACATCTAGCCATCCCTCCTGCACTGCCAGACTTTCTCTTTTGTTACCTTCTTCATATGGGAATGGTAGCATTCCATGTTTGCTAAAGCTGAGGAAAACCTGGGCCCAAGGCTACTGCTAGTGCTGAAAAGGTGGACAGTTTTTCAGTAGTAAAAGAGAATTCAACAGGTATACTCCACAGAAATCTCTATGCAAACGTAACAAATGCAAATCAAAGCAAGCCAGACAAAGAAGACTGGAATAAATAGCTAATCTTACAATGCAAAAAATACATATATTTCCACAAGAAAAAATAGCAAACAAGAAACCATGACTTCCACAAATGAACAAAACAAGACACCAATGACCAAACCCAGTGAGACAGTGATAGGTGAGCTCCCTGATAAAGAATTTATTTGAGTTCTTTGTAGATTCTGGAAATTAGCCCTTTGTCAGATGAGTAGATTGCAAAAATTTTCTCCCATTCTGTAGGTTGCCTGTTCACTCTGATGGTAGTTTCTTTTGCT
>NC_045435.1:120635393-120642158 GCF_002776525.5 Piliocolobus tephrosceles | reverse complement strand
AAAAAAAAAAAGAATTTAAACTAGCAGTTTTTAGAAAACAGAAATTTACAAAACAACACAGAACACAGTTTAGAAATTTACCACAGTAATTTAACAGAGATAGAATTAGTAATACTGAAACACAAAACAGAAATCCTGGAACTGAGAAATATATTTGCTGAACTAAAAAATGTATCAGGTGCTCTTAACAGTGGAATAGATTGAGCAGAGGAAAGACAGTGGCCTCAAAGACAGGCTACAGAAGAATCTACAGTCGTAAGAGGGGAAAACATGAAAATAAATGAAGAACAACTAGAAGATTAGAAAATTGCTTCAAAGGTGCAAATCCAACAATTACTAATGTACAATGTGAATTTGTCAAGAGTAAGGAATAGAAAATGTGTTTGAAGTAACAATACCAAAAACTTTTTCAAAATTTACGAAAGATGTAAATATCCAGGTACAGGAAAGTCAGTGAACACCAAAAGGATTAAACCTAAATAAAACTATCCCAAGGCATATATTAAGCAAACTCTCAAAAGTTAAAAACAAAGAAAAGATTTAAAAAATCAGCAAGAGGAAAGCAAATAACACAAAAGAAGCTCAAATTTATTTAACAACTGACATCTTAGCAGAAATCATCCAGGCCAGGAGAAAGTAGGAATGACATATTCAAAGTACAGAATGAAAAAGACTGCAAACCAAGAATTTTGTATCTAATAAAATTGTCCTTTAAAGGTGAAGAAGAAATAGTCTTTCCCAAACAACAGATGAGGGAATTCATTACCATCAGACCTATCTTAGAAGAAATGCTAAGGGAAGTTATTCAATACAAAAGAAAAAAAAATGCTAACATGCAAAAAGAAACCATTTGAAAGTATAAAACTCTGGAAAAATAAGTACACAAACTTAGGATACTCTAACCCTGTAATTGTGCTATGTATGCCTTCCACACATAACTCTACCCTGAAGACTAAAAGACAAATCTACCAAAAACAATAATAGCTACAGTAACATATTAAGGGATAACAAATACAAAAACATGTAAACTAGGACAACAGAAAATGAAAATATGGTGGCATGGAGTTAAAATGTAGAGTTTTAAAGCTTTTCCTCTGTTTCTGTTTTTTTTCCTTTGTGATAAAAGATAAGTTGTCATCTGTTTAAAATAACTTATTGCAACTATCAGATGATTTTTGTAAGTCTCAAGTTAACTACAAAGTGAAAACCTATAATAAATACAATAAAAATTAAAATCAATGAATTAAAACATACCAACAGATAAAATAACTAAGGAAGGCAGTAATAAAAAGGATAGTGGTTAATTTAGTTTTCACTTTAATAAGAAAAGAAGAGAGGATATATAAAATGAGCAAATAAGTAACAACATGGCAATAGTAAGTCCTTACCTATTAACAATAGCATTGAATGTAAATAGTCTCTATTCTCCAATTAAAAGATACACAGATGATGAATGAAACAAAATCCAAGTAAATGTTGTAATTTATACATTTTAAGACTCATTTGGTTTACTGGCTCTAAAATCTAATAATTTTAATTAGATTTGTGAAAATTTTGGCCAATATTTCTTCAAATATTTGTCTACTCATTTCTTTTTTTTTAGAGACACTACGTATTTTTTGATGCATCTTTGACATCCAGTTTTTTATTCTTTTATTATTATTATTGCTATCTGTTCTTGAATCTATTAATTTGTGATAAAATTTATTCTTTATTTCATCAACTTTAATCTGCTGTGTTGATCATGTAAAATTTGTTTCACTTACTGTAATTTTCAGATCTTGACTTTTTCTTTTCTCATTTTTTTGTTGTCATTCTCTTTTTGCTCATTAAGATCTCACATTTTTATTATGTTTTTCTTTAGTTATTTGAACATATTTATAAACTGGCTGATTTGAAATATTAACAACAGCAATACCTCAGAATCATTTTCTATTAACTGCATTTTTTCCTCCTGTGAGTGGGTCACATTTTTCTTTTAATTGTCATATCTACTAATTTTTGACTAAAGACTGGACATTTTAGAAAATGCATTGTATTCACTTTATGTTATGTACTTATAAAATGTGTTGGGTTGTTTTTCTAGTAGACAATTAAGTTGTCTGGACCCACACTGAAAACTGTATTTTTCTGGAATGTGATATCTCCTTTTAGTTTTTTCAGGTTCCTGCTGCTGACTTTTGTTTGTTTGTTTTTTAGCCTGGCTCTCATGGATGTCCTCTGTGTCTACACAGACAATTTCAGCTGTTTATCCTCAAAGGTTTAGCCTCACCCTTTCTGTGATTGTCTTACTTCTGGGGCTTTCTTTGTAAATTTCCACTTTCTCTGCCATTTGTGTGTTTTATCCTTCAGTACACCAAAGCACTAGTGTTTCAGCTTTCTGCTCCCAAAGCTGTTCATAGATTCACAAAGGCACAATCAACAAAGCAGCAAACTTGCAGAGGTTACACAGTAATTTTTTTTTTTTTTTCATTCATGTATAGATCACTTTCTGGTTTCTTTCTGCTTTGGGGGCAAAAAAAACCCTGGGATGTCCCCTAAACATTTATATTTTAGAGATCAATGAAGGATTTGGGAGGTATATACATATAAATTTACTCCTATTCTTTTAGTTGTTCTGTGGTACTCTTAAATCTAGGGCTTCCTGTTTTATTTCCCAGCCATTTTTATACATTCCTGAACTTTGTTCTCTGTCACAGTGAGCATGTAAGGCTATGGCTTTGTGCTGCTATAACTATTTTATTGGGATGTGCCCTCAGTGAAGACAGCCACAAAGACAATCTACACTTCTAAATTGTGTCCTTTCCTTTTGCAATATTTCAAAGGATAACTGCCTCCATCCAGGCTTCTGTCTGCTCTTGGATGCTTTCCAGTGACTTCAAAAGTTCTTCTTTCTTATATTTTGTGAGTGCTTTCTAAATCACGTTTTATCATCATTACTCATACACCTTTTAAATATATATATATACACATATATATATATACACACATATATACACATATATATATATATATATATATATATACACACACACAATGTCCAGTAAAAAAAAAAAATATACACACACACACACACTTTATATTTTAGAGCAGTTTTTGGTTCACAGAAAAATTACAGGAAGGTACAGAGAGAGCTCATGTATTCTCTGCTTCAACATATACGTAGTTTCCTTCATTATCAATATTCTCAACCAGAGTGGTACCTTTGCTACAACTGATGAACCTACACTGACATATAATTTTCACCTAAAGCCCATAGTTTACACATGCGTTTCATCTTAAGAGCAAGAAATGTTATAAAATTAAATTGCGATGACGCTTAAATAATCCTATTAATACAATTTAAAAATTGGATTTTGGACTTTAAATGTGTGAATTTTGTACTAAGTATATATCAATACATCTGCTGAAATAGAATATATTCCATATGATTACATTTCCACAGTCTGCGTATTATATGTGTTTATATTAAATATTCTATACATTGGTTTATATCCTTTCTTTGTAAATTTCTTTCTTCTGCATTTAAGATTTAAAATTTTCACTGTAAATTAAATTCTCCTCATTTATAAAATCAGTCTTGTTACATTATGAAAAAATAAAAAAAACTAACATTTATAAAGTTCTTTTTTGTCAGTATTCTGTTTTACTATTCTATATATTCTGTGTATTAATTTTTGAAAGAAAATATGTGAAGTGCTATGATTTTTGGTAATGTTGCATTTCATTTCTCCCACAAACAAATATATACCATTTTACTATAAAACTATTAAAATATAAAATAACTATGGGTAATAAAGTATATGTACATATTCCAAATGAAAATGTAGAAATCAAGTTTTATCTCACCGATTACTTACTACTTTTTCTAAAATCTCCTTTTCCAAATTCTATGTCTGTGTCTCATTCCTTCTGATAATTACCAATCTATATTTTGTCCCATATATAGTTTTTGTTTTCACTAGTCTTTAATCACATATACCTAATAGATAGTATTGGCAGAGAGTAATAATTATACATGATTTTAAAGTAAACCTGTGCCTTCCATTTTCAAGTGTTTCGTGAATATAATCTCTCACAAATATGATTTTAACTTTTGCCCTTTTAATAAACTGATTTCCTTTTCGAAGTTTCCCTGCTGACTGCTTTTAAACTTCAACCTTCCTTCTAGTTTGTCTATCTGTCAATCCAATGGCAGCAATAATAATTTCTTACCAAGATTGCCTTTGTTTGGGGGGTAAAAACCTGTAGAAATCTCACACCTCTCATAGATATTTAAAGTAGGTCACACATGTCTCTCCACATCTACAATATAAGCCATATGACAAGGCCTCATCAACATACCCCTTAAACTTTTTAGAGCTCCAGATATCAGGGATAGTGAACAAGGCACTCATATCAATTCTCACAACACACAATGCTTGACTCTTGAGCAGGCATTCAATAGAACTTCCATCTCCCTCACCAATCTGGGGTGCTAGGCTGCATAGGGAACCACAATAGCTTGCTTGAAAAAGTTCAAATTCAATTGAATTAAATATGCCATGTTTTGATCATCAGGTAAACATTAGCATTTAATTGTAGCAAAGGCTTTCACATCATTTTTGATGTCGATTTCTGACCACTTTTATAACTTACACCTCCCTCTTTTTCTTTCATCATATATTTGCACAAGCTAATAGGAGAGGCTGCACCTTTGGCACCAGAGGAGAGTGCAAACCACAGACAGAAAGGAATCCTCACCCAGCCACATCCCCAATTACCTTAAAAAAATAACATTTCCTGGCTTTCTCGGGCTATTTTTCTACCTGCTTGTTAGTTGTCCTGGGTTCCTAAAAAGTCTCATTACGTGAGTGATAAACCTTCTTATATCCTTTTGATATATGTGTGGCATCTAAACCAGATATGAAATCAGAGGTACATCTTGCCTCTGCAGGTGGCCACATTTTGGCTTTCATGTAGAGGTCTTATTGAGAACAAGTATTGCATCTCAATTGAAAAAAAAAAAAGAAGGCAATTCTCACACTTATAGCACTTCAGCAAATGTTTCAATGCACTTAAATTTAAATTAACTGTACTCTCCACTTTGCAATTAAGTACTTTTGGGCAATCTAATAGAAAAGTGGCAAGTATACTTTAGCAAAGATAAAGAGAGAGCAGGCACAAGATCACATTATAGCATCACCATTCACCTTTGGTAATATAGCATTTTTGGTGTTATGTATTACTTCTCTAATGCTGTGAAACAAACCACATATAAATCCAATGGCATAGGACAATACATATGTATTCATCTCTGAAATTTAGTTTCAGTCAGACTTCTGCATAAATCTAGAAGTAGGCTGGGGGGCTGGATGATGTCTAATAGTTCAGTTGAAGTGAATTGACTCTGACATAGATGGTCTCTCATCCTTCAGCAGGTTTGCTTGGGCTTATTCACACAGTGATCTCAAGAGACAGAGTTAGCACACACAATTCCTCTTGAGGTCTAGGTTCAGAACTAGCACACCACAAATGTCTATGCATTTTGTTGTTATGAAGACAAGGCATACAGCCACTCTACAATCTAAGAGTGGGGAAGTATAATTTACTTCCTGATGACTACATGCAAGGACACACATTGCAAAATTGTAGATATCTTTGAAAAACGGTGAATTCTGAAATTTGAAATATGAAACTGACATGTAGGAGATAAACACATACCCATTAATAGTCTTCTGGAAGATATAAAAATGACTTGTAAATGAGAAAAAGACTTGGTATTAACTAGTTTCAGAGTATACACATACATGAAAATAAAAATTTTGCCTTCAGAGGAAAGTACAGTGAGGAAAAAAGACATAAATGGATGAGGCCCAATTAACAGAGCATTCTCAGAAGATATAACACTGACGCAGTAATTTGGATCTATTGCTTGTAGGAGACATGGTTATTAATTTTTGAGTACCACAATTTACATTGCTTGCCAAATTTTTGTCTTGGTCTGACATCATAGTTCAGAAATATTGCCAGATGGCCAAGCAAATATGGCACAACTTTACTCTCAGCATGTTTGCAGGTGAGTTTTTCAGCAAGCATCTACTTTCCCAGTTGCCAGAATGTTACTCTGTTCAGGTGTTCTGAGTTTCTTCTCTTGAACTCATCTATTTTTCCAGTGTTGTTTAAACTACTAAGGTGTAATGGTAGCTGAAAAATAACAATTAACATGCTGTTTCCCATCTTATTATATTCTCACATGCTGTCGCCTTTGCTTGGAACATCTAACTTTCTCCTTTTCCCCCTGAATAATGCTTGTTTGCACTTTAAAATTTAGCCCAAGAATCATTCCCAGTGAGAAAAGTTCTATACCTACATTTACATAATTTCAATCATGTATGAGACCCCCAATTCCATACTCCTGTAGATCTGTATATTTACTTCTATTACACTGATCATAATTGCTTACTTAGTGTCTCCTGTACTATAATGTAAACTTCTTGAAGAAAAAATCTTGTAGTAGAGACAGTTCCTGATATATATTTACTTACTAGGCATGCAATTATTTAATACAATAATTTAGTTAATTAATTAATTTTATATTTACTTATATGCATTCCTGTTAATGACTACAGATATTAAAGGCTTCAGTCAGAAGTCAGAAAGGGTGCTTACCACTAAGGAAATCTCTGCTAGGCTTTCCCTTTCCCTGTCTTTTGGCAAAGAAGGGTACATTTTTACTTTTCTTTCTTTCTTTCTTTCTTTCTTTCTTTCTTTCTTTCTTTCTTT
>NC_045435.1:120589265-120635383 GCF_002776525.5 Piliocolobus tephrosceles | reverse complement strand
TTTCTTTCTTTCTTTCTTTCTTTCTTTCTTTCTTTCTTTCTTTCTTTTCTTTCTTTCTCTCTTTCTTTCCTGCCTTCCTCCCTTCCTCCCTCCCTCCCTCTTTCTTTCTTTTTTTTTTTTTTTTTTATGGAGTTTTGCTCTATTGCCCAGGCTGGAGTACAGAGGGGCAATCTCGGCTCACTGCAACCTCCGCCTCCCGGCTTCAAGCGATTCTCCTGCCTCAGTAGCTGGGATCACAGGTGTCCACCACCACGCCTGGCTAATTTTTGTATTTTTGGTAGAGATGGGGTTTCACCATATTGGCAAGGCTGGTCTCAAACTCCTGACCTTGTGATCTGCCCCCCTTGGCCTCCCAAAGTGCTGGGATTACAGATGTGAGCCACTGAAAACAACTTGATTTATTTTTTGCTATGCCTACCTGTGGTTCTGGGTTACAAGCATCTTCACCCACAGTTGGGGATTCATAAGATGAAAACACAAACAATCCATTCTGGCATCTTTCATCAAATTCTGATGTCCTAGACAGTCCACTTTCTTCCCAAGTTTCAGAACCATGTAATATCTGGCTGTTGAATTATTTCCAAGAATTTTAGTTTTATTTAGAGAAAAGTAACAAGAAAAATTGAATCTACAAAGTCATATCATGGAACTAGAAATTTATCCTCTAATTTTGGAACATATTTGTTCTGAATATCAAATTATGTATTTGCTTGTTTATTTATTTTTATATTTGTGTAACTTGAAAATGTTGCAACACATTTTTCTATATTGCATTTTTTTGATGAGAAATATGCTATTCCTTTTATTTTTTTCCTTTGCACAAAACAAGCTTTTTTTTTTTGCCTCTTATTTATTTTATAATTTTATATATTTATTTATTTTTATAACTTTTATTTTAAGTTCAGGGGTACATGTGCAGGTTCGTTATGTCAGTAAACTAGTGTCGTAGGGGTTTGTTGTATAGATTATTAGATCAGCCAGGTATTAAGCCTAGTACTCAACAGTTATCTTTTGCTGCTTCTCTCCCTCCTCCCACCCTTCACTCTCAAGTAGACCCAAATGTCTGTTGTTCTCTTCTTTGTATTCATGAGTTCTCATCATTTAGCTCCCACTATAAATAAAAACATGGGTATTTGGTTTTATCTTTCTGTGTTAGTTTGCTAAAAGTAATATTCCCCACCTTTATTCATGTTCCTGCAAAAGACATGATCTTTCTTCTTTTTCATGACTGCATAGTATTCCATGAGGTATATATACCATATTTTTTTTTTTATCTAATTTGTTGTTGATGGGCATTTGGGTTGATTTCCTGTGTTTGCTCTTGTGAATAGTGCTGCAATGAACATTCACATGCCTGTGACTTTAGGGTAGAACGATTTTTATTCCTCTGGGTATATAGGTATATACCAGTTATGGTATTGCTGGGTCAAATGGTAGTTCTGCTGTTAGCTCTTTGAGGAATCACCATACTGCTTTCCACAATGGTTGAACTAATTTACACTACCACCAACAGTGTATAAGCATTCATTTTTCTCCACAACTCATCAGCATCTGTTATATTTTGACTTCCATAACCATTCTGAATAGCGTGAGATGGTATCTCATTGTGGTTTTGATTCACATTTCTTTAATGATCAGTGATGTTGAGCGTTTTTCATATTCTTACTGGCTTCATGTGTATTTTCTTTTGAAAAGTGTTTATTCATGATTTTTGCACTTTTTAATGAGGTTGTTTGTTTTTCTCTTGTACATTTGTTTAAGTTCCTTATGGATGCTGGTTATTAAACCTTTGTCAGATGCATAGCTTGCAAATTTTTTCTTCCATTCTGTAGGTTGTCTGTTTACTCTGTTGTTAGTTTATTTTACTGTGCAGGCACTCTTAAGTGTAATTAGATCCTATATGTCAACTTTATCTTTATCATTGTTTTAAAAAACAATTTAATTATTACCTGCCTTGGTATAGTTTTGTATGTGTTTCTTGTGCTTGGGCTAGTTTAACTTTTTGGGTCTTTAGATATGTATTTTTTTTTGACAATTTTGGAAATATTTTCGTCACTATTTCTTCAAATATTTTTGGTCACAGCCTTTCTCTCATATATCTAAGGGACTCAAATTACACATATATTAGGCCAATTAAAGTTTTCAAACAGCTCAGTGATGAATTTTTCATTTGTTCTAATGATTTTTATTGGTGTGTTTCATTTTAGATAGGTCCTGTGGTTGTAGCTTCAAATATAGTGTACTTGTTATCTGCAATATTGAATCTACCTCTAACCCCTTCCAGTATTTTTTTCATCTCAGACAATATCGATTTTATCTTTAGAAGTTTGACTTAGGTCATATTTATGTCTTAGATAACTTTTTCTAACGTTTTAAACATGTGAACTTCAGTTATTGAACTTTAAGAATTATTGGGTTAGATCAGAGCAGTCTTTAGTCTGGGGCTAATTATCTTCCATTACCCAAGCAAAACTCTTCTCTGTATTATCTCCAAAGCCCTGAAAATTATGTGGTTTTCCAACTGGTCAATACAAACTCACTATACCCAGACTTGTTTAAGTATTGGGCCAAGTTTCCTCTGATACTTTCAAATGCTTCTTTTCTAGCCTTAAGTAGTTTCTTACCTAATCTCCAATCCCTATTATCCTGAGTTATGAAAGGGGATGCTCTGCAGATCTCCGGAGTTCTCTGTGCAGCTGTCTTCTCTACCTTTGTCTCCCTAGACACTGACCTCAACCTCCTCAGTTCAAGTAATCTTCTAGGCGCTATCTATGTTTCTCTTTCTGTTCCTCATCCCACAAACTAAATGCTATAAACTAGGTAAATAAACAAACAAACAAAAAAAAAACTGTTACTGCCTGTCTCACAAGGTTGTTTTTTGTTTGTTTGTTTGTTTGTTTTGTTTTGTTTTTCTTCCTCATGTACAGTGTCTTCAAAACTTGTATTCCACCATGTGTTTTGTTTGCTCTGATTTGTAGTTGGGGATTGTTTCAGATGAGAGTGTAAATCTAATTTCTTTCTGTGTAGGGGGATGAAGAATTGAGAAAAGGGAAAAACTAAATTTAAGAAAAATGGAAGAATAATTATTGCTTTTCCGTTTTTCAGCATTAAGGATCAACTTAATGTTTATGACTGCAAATTTAAAATAAGACTTCTTTATTATTCTTAGATATTATTCTCCAAATTTAGTTGCACAATCACAGTTATAAAATAGGCAGCATAAATTCTGTAAAGTTGTAATTTTGTAGAGAATAGGAAGAATAAATGATATGTTCACTGCTGAAGGCTACATTGAAGGAATGACTAAATAAATATTAACCGCTAAAATTTACATAGTTAATGAGAGAAGTTAAACAACTCATACACTTGGGAGACAGTAAAAATGTGTTGGAATTAATGGATTGTATGTCTTGGGGTAGCCAAAGAGTATTAAAGTTAAGGCATTAAGGGGAGTGGTCTGGAAAGATAGGAAGCAGTAATCCAAGAGTGAGATGAAGTTGATATTTAAGGTTGAATAGAGGACAAAATGAGTAGAAGAATTAAGACAGAAGTGTGTCTGGCAGGATTAACTGTGACTAGAAGGTAATATTATATAGAAATGAGGGGAGATGACCTGGGGCTTAGGAGATAATTGCAACAGTAGGGGTCAGTGGGCATTTGATACTACAAAAATCAATTTTGGTAAATGTTAGGAAGAGAGGAGGAAATGCCTAAAATTGGCAAAAAGAGCTATCAGTATGTTCACCCCCCCCCATTTTCTTCCAGATTTGTGTGTGTGTGCATGCGTGTGTGTGCGTGTGTGTGTGTGTGTGTGTTTATGAGAAAAACACTTTGGAATGCTATAGGGTAAACAGTGTACTTAGAGAGAGCCAGGCTTCCATTGGAGAAAGAAAGTAAAATAAGAGTTTGAAGAATCAATTGAGAATCAAAGAGTATTACTAATAATGAACAGGGAATCCCAAACACACAATGGACAGATTTCAGGAGTTGGAAAGAACTGAATGAAGACAGAATAGTAAATGTGAAGCATGTCTGTGAGTGATCAAGATACTTTATTGATCTTGTGGCAATGTTGCAAACTCCAAAAAGAGAATCACAGTCACAGCAGAGAGGCCATGTGGTTTTGGAGCACAGCCATTCTTGCTCCAGGAAGTAAACATACTCCTTTTGAGAAATAGCTGCTGACCTGCAAACAGACTCAGGTGAAAACTAAGTACCTGTCCACCAGATACCAAGTGACTACGTTACTTGAGCAACTCTGTACTATTTTGTATTTTGGTGCTAGATTCACCTAGGCATAAACGTAGGCATACTCAGAAGCATGCAGCTCAAGTGAGGAGACTACTAGCTCCTTCCAGAAGTGAATAACTTCTAAAAACTTGACAGGAGGAGATAATATATCATAACAGCAAGATTGCCTACTCTGTGGAAATCAGCCTTTTCCCTTGTCACCTTAGTGCTTACTTAATGGACATATTAGCAAAAAGCTCATGAAAGGAGAGATAAAGGTTATGTATCCTTGATCCTTCTATCATGCTACTGCCCATCCTGGGTGGCCAAATTTTAATCAACAATGCTAAATTATGTGTCCTCCATTATGTACTATAACCCAAGAAGGCAAAGTGGTGGTTAGAATAGATCATTTCTCATTCCCATTATGGAGGGTACCGTGAAATTTCCTTACCAAAATAATTGAATATTTAGGTTTTCTCTCCCTGCCAGTCATACTTTGTTTAGACTACTATTTTTTTCACTTACTGAGTGCTTTGTTCAGTATCATGGTACAAGCATTAGTCAGAGTAGGTCGGGCTCTTCTTCCATGACAAATAAACCTGAAATATCTTTTGACTTACCATATATTTTTTTGCTTATGTCATAGTTCAAAACAGGTTACTTGAATCTTCATGGAGGCTTGTCTTCCAAGCAACATCTCAGGGATCCATCATTATTCAGTCTTTTTGTCAATGTAATCTTAAGCATGTGGCACTCAAACTTGCTGCAGATAGGAAAAACAGAGTAAGCCTTATTGTTTGAGGATTTTGTAGAAAGGCCCAGAAGAGATATTTAAAAGTTCCTACTATATCCTTTTGACCAGAATATAAACTCAGGGTCCAAATAATATCATGAAGGAGCTGGAGAAAATAGCCTTTCTATATGACAAGAAAAATGAATAATTAAAAAAATTATAAAACAATATGTGAACCACAGCATTCTGTACGCTACAGTCTACCCATACCTCCAAAAAATAGAGCATCATCAACACATATATATTTTTTTAAATCTCGCTTCTTCTTCCTGTTCCCATTAATTCATCAATTATGGTACTATTGTTAAGAGTAGATTTAAAATATACTTCATGAGTAGCAGAATATAAGACAGGATTTTAACACACCTATAGGAAAAGAGGACATTAGTTAGTGACACATCTCACTTTGAATCTTCAATCACCTGTGAAACCTTGAGTTGTCTCCAAAGGAGACATGTGAATGCATTTTCAGGTTTCTGTGGTAAAATTACATCATCTTCGTACCTGAAGTTAAGTTTAATCTTTGTAAGTAAAAGTATTGGGAGAAAAAATATTTAGATACTGGTCAATTAAATTTTATTATTTTGGATGGACCACCATCTCAAATCCTTTCTTTTATTTGAGAATTTCCTTACAAGATGAGCTTTGATGAGATACAAGTTCTATCTTCCATTACAGAATTCCCCAAAAACAAATTCCATTTTTTTCCACTCTGTAATGTCGTATTGACCAATCATTTCAGAATTTTTAATCTGAAGGTGAGGGTGGTGAAAAACTCATCAGACCTTACAGCTAATTCACTCTGATATGTCAAGTAAGAAATAATGATGCTTGATTTCAAATATATCTCCAAGGCAAACTGAGAATGTAATATAATAAAAAATCATCTATTTTTAAGACTTGGAAATCTTCCAGGATCTAACATATGCACACTGGAATCTAGGATATATACACTTTAATATTATTCATCAATAAAAGCAAAAGAAGTGACACCTGATTTCTAATGCAGCATGTAAACAGCTTGGAAGTCATAATAAGACCAAAAAACTAAATAAACTGAATAAAATCAGCAATTCTCTGAGATTCATCAAAGAGGTCAGGTAACAGAAAACTACTGCCACAGAAAGTGGAAAGGCAGAGAGGCAGATGCAGGTAATCACAGCTTACTGAAGCAGAAGCCCAGGAAGAGAGACCTCTGTGGAAACTGATACCAGGGTTTCAAAAGAGAAATTGCAATTGAAAGATTGTTCAAGCTCAACGTAGGTAAGTTTAAGAGTTAAAAATGCCAGGGGTGCCCAGTTTTAGGAGCGCTTTGCATACATCTTTGAAGTTTATCTGTAGGAACCCTACCAAATTCTTACAATGAAGATCAGAGTAAAATTCCTTCTTGCTGTTATTATGGGGAGCCATTTTGAAATATGCTCAGAGCATTCTGCTTCTTTTATCAGTGCCTAACTTCAAAAGAAGGTGTTTTACTAGAGCCTAACTAACTGGGGTTCTGCCAGAGCCTAACCATCCTGGGGAAGAAAAATCCCTGACTTCAGCTCCCTCCATGCTTCTTGTCATATATAAGGAAAACAAAACAAAACAACAACAAAAACTGAGCACCATTTAAGAAGGTCGCAGCCCATGAGACCATGCTCACTAAAATATTCAGACCTAACCATGGGAATTTGAACATTTCCCCTCCCTTCACACCTCACTGCTACACTAAAGGCATAAATGAGAAAAGAATCCATGAATTTGAAGAAATGGGAAATGCCAATAAAGAATTCCAAAATTGAAATTCAAAGAGAAAAAAAAATTAAAAATGAAGAACAGAATATCAAATAACTGTGTAATAATCATAAAAGTACAATATATATTTAATAGAAATGTGAAAAGAGAAGAAAAAAAGAGAATGCAACAGACGTATTTAAAGCAATAGTGACTGCAAACTTCCCAAATTGAATGATAGACATCAAACTACAGATCCAGGAAGCTGAGAGAACAAAAAGCTGACAAAATACTGAAACAACCACATCCAGACATATTATATTCAAATTTCAGGAAATCAAAGACAATGAGATAATCTTGAAAAAAGCCAGAGGAAGAAATAAATAAACACCTTACCAACAGAAGTGTAAAAATAACAATTTTAGGACTTTTATTTTCAGAAGTAATGTAAGCAAGAAAAGAGTAGACAAACATTTGAAGTAGTGAAAGGAAAATTTCATCAATTTAGAGTGCTATGTTCAGCAAAATCATTCTTCGAATCTGAAGATAAATAAATGGTTTCACAAACAAATATTGAAAGAACATTTTGTGAGTAGACCTGCCCTATGAGAAATAATAAAAGAAATTCTTCAGAAAGAAGTAAAGTAGTCTAGTTGAAAATGTGGATCTACATAAAGAAAGGAAGAGGACAAGAGATACATAAATAAAAATGAAATATTATATTATTCCTAATATTTATGTAAGAGATGGTTATAGCTTATGAATAAGGGAAATAACAATAGTGGTATAAGAAGTGGGAGGTCAGATCCAAACTTCTGCTATAAAATACACCTTAATACATTTAAAATATAGAAATCATATAAAATATGCTTTCTGACCAGAATATAATTAAAATAGAAATTATTAACTAAAATATAGCTGAACAAGCCCCAAATCTCACAGATTTAAGTACTCACTTCCAAATAAATAAAAAATAAACTAAATCGTTTTGAAAATGCAACTTCTCAAAATGTATGGAATGCAGAAAAAGCAATTATTATTAGAGGGAAATTGATAGCATTGAGTGCATATGTTGAGAAAGAAGAGTCAATAATTTAAGATCTCACCTTAGCTAACTAGAAAAAGAAGAGCAAATAAAATTCAAGGTAATCAGAATAAAAAATTAATTTTAAGTTATAGCAGAAATCAATAAAATTGAAAACAAAATCAATAGAGAACAATTCACAAACCAGAAGTTTATTATTTAAAAAAATCAATAAAACTGAAAACATTAAATCAATAGAGAAAAACCCACAAAACTAAATGTTTATTCCTTGAAGATTAAATAATTGATAAAATTCAGAGAGGCAAGCTGATTAAAAAGGCGAGAAAACTCCAGTTACTGATATCAGAAATGTAACAGGGGCTATTGTTCCTAATCCCATAAACACTAAAAGTTCAATAAACCAAAATTATGAGAGCAATATTCTTCTTAAACCAATTGAAGTAGATCATCTGAACAAATATCTATTTACAAAATTAGACCTATTTACAAAGTTACCTCTAAAATAGGAACTATCAAGTTCCACTGAGTTCACTGGTGAGTTCTAGAAAACATCTTTAAACATTTATGCCTTTTTCTTCCATCTCTTCTAGAAAACAGAAGCAGTGAATAGGAATACCTCCTATCTGAATCTATGAACTCAACATGCCCCTAACACCAAAACCAGACACAGACGTGAGAGAAGAAAACAAAACTATAGAAAGACCATTATCTCTCATGAACACAGATGCACAATTTTTCAACACAAACTAAATACAACATTGTATAAAAAGATTATTCACCATGACCAAATGAGATTTATTCCACATTTGCAAGTCTCCACATTCAAAAATCATATGATCATATAAATAGAGGCAGAAAAAGCATCTGGTGAAACATTTATGATAAAAATTACTAGCAAACTAGGAGTAAAGGAATAACTTCCTCAATTTCAAAAAGAATATCTTAAAGGAAAGAACTGCAGCTAACATTATATGCAATATATTAATAATATGGGAAATTGCAAACTTTAGGGAGAAGTATTGGGGGTATAAGAAAACTTTGTACTTAGAGAAAGTGTACTTAACAGTAAGTTTTTCTGTAAACCTAAAACTGCCTCAAAATAAAGTCTGTCTTTATAAATAAAGTATTTAATTTAAAAATTATTATGCACATCAAAAGATAAAAATATGAAGTACAGATATGTGTTGTAATATAAATGGGCCTTGAAAAAATAAGTTAAGTATAGGAAACCAGCCATATATTACATAATTTCATTAAATGAAATGTATAGAATAGGCCAATCCATAGAAAACAAAGATAGAGTGATGTTTATTTATCATGAGCTGTGGGCAGAGAGTACCGAAAAGTGACTGCTAATATTGTTTTGGGGAAGGTTGATGAAAATATTCTAAGATTAGGTATAAGTGATGGTCGCACAGCTTTCTTAATGCACTAAAAATCATTGAATTGTACTGTTCAAAAGATGGAACATAATTGCACATGAATTATATCTCAATATAGCTGTAACTAAGAAAGAGAAAGAGACAGAGAGAGAGGAAAACAGAAAATCTTCCATATACATATAATATTGTTTTTTCTCTCACATACCAACAAAGATTCAATGAATTTCATAATATGGTAACTTTGCTTCATATATTACTATACCAAAACTTAATTTTAAGTAAACAGTTTTTGAATACTTATCTTTAGACATTTGAATATATGTGCAACCTGTGTTGAGCTTTATTAGCACAAATCATCATAATTTATCTACATGAACTTAATAATCTATCTACATGTATAAAGATCTGCTAAGAAGTACATTTAAGATGTTTCCCTCAAATCTATTAGTGTAATAACGCTTTAATACAAAAATAACTAAATTGGCAATATTTTCACATAACATGCAATAATTTCATGAATCTATAGGTAGTTGGCAGTATAATGGCCCCTAAAGATGTTCGCTCCTTAATCTCCAGAACTGGGGAATATCTTACATGGCAAAAGGGAGTTTATTAAAAAGTTAACATTTTTACATGGGAAGTTTATCCAGGATTATTCCTTATTCCGTCGAGCCTAACATGGTGACAAAAATCCTTATAAGTGAGAAATGGAGCCAGGGAGTCAGAGTGAGAGAAGGAAATATGATAAAGTAAGCAGAAGTTAGAGTGCTGCAATTGCTGGCATTCAAGATGGAGAAGTCACAAGTCATCATTCCGTAAATGACCTGGAAAGACCAAGGAAGCTGATTCTCCTCTAGAACCTCCAGGAAAAAATGTTCCCATGCTAACATCGTGATTTTAACCCAGTGAGACCCATGTTGGACTTCTAACCTCCAGAACTACTCAATAATAAATTTGTGTTGCGTTAAGCCACTAAATCTGCCGTAATTTTTTAATATTAACAATACAAAACTTATAGTACATATTTGAATAATATGAACATATGTATCTGAGGTGAATTCATTTTAGTTTTGTGTACTAGAAAAGAGGTTACCTAGCTTTATAAACTATTATATTTTCAGATTATGAACTTTTTACAACTTCATATTTGCACATTTTAATTTGGGTTCCAGAAAACCACACAAAAATATGCATTCATCTTTTTTTTTCCTTTTTTTTTTTTTTTTTTTATTTTTAGACGGAGTTTCACTCTTGTTGCCCAGGCTGGAGTGCTGTGGCATGATCTCGGCTCATTGCAACCTCCGATTCCCAGGTTCAAGCAATTCTCGTGCCTCAGCCTACTGAGTAGTTGGGATTACAGGTGTGCACTACCACACACCCCTAATTTTTTTGCTTTTTTAGTAGATAAGGAGTTTCACAATGTTGGCCAGGCTGGTCTTAAACTCCTGGCCTCAAGTAGTTCACCCACCTCAACCTCCCAAAATACTGGGCTTGCACGCATGAGCCTCCACATCTGGCAATACGTGTGCATTTATCTTGAACTTTGATTTATAGAATGTATTAGTTTTCTCAAAATGCTATGAAGAAATACCTGAAACTGGGTAATTTATAAAGGAAAGAGGTTAAATTCACTCATAGTTCTGCATTGCTGGGGAGGCCTCAGGAAATGTAAAATCATGGTAAAAATCAAAAGAGAAGCAGGCAACTTTTTTCATAGTGCAGCAAGGAAAAGTGCTAAGCAAAGGGTGAAGAGTCCCTTATAAAACCATCAGATCTCCTGAGATCTCATTCACTATTATGAGAACAGCATAGGGGAAACCACCCCATAACCCAATTACCTCTACCTGGTCCCACCCTTGACACCTGGGCATTACTACAATTGAAGGTGAGATTTCGGTGGAGACAGAGTCAAACCATACCACAGCACAACAATTTTCCCAACACTGCTTCATTATTTCATGGCTTTCCTTTAGAATATCATCTATAGTATCTGCAACTTTAATATCTAAATCAAATTATTTTATATAAATAGGTAGTTATGAACATTAAAAAATAAAGATTAAAAAGTTTCAAATGGACAATAATATGTGATTAATTTAATACTGTTTGTCTAGGTGAGAGTGAAGGAGTAAAATTTGTCAGGGTTTGGCTGTAGAAAATATTTTAAAGGTTTAAATTTGAAAGTTAGTATTTTGGTGTGCAAAATCATAGCTTTATTTCTCCATAACAGAATTCAACTTAATACACAATTTTTCATTTACACTGAAGGCAGGAAAACACACATACACACACACACACACACACACACACACACACACACACACACACAACCTCAAACCTGATAGGTGAAGGTCACTTTCAGTCAGTTCAAGACTTGTGCTGAGACAAATTCATGGCTCTTCCTTGCCACTCATTTAATCCTTTCTCAGGGTGTTTGCAGTAAGGCAAGAGAATTATTAATCATCTTGTCATCAGGGGAGTGGTTTCTGTGCTTGAAGTAAATACAGTTTTTCATAACTAGTCTGAAATATATAACTCATCTCCACTATTTCTGCTGTAATTTACCAGGCAGTGTGACTTGCAGTCGTTTCTCAATGGCCACACAGGGGAGCTCAGAGTCAGTCCACCTTATCTCTTGACTCTATCTTGCGTTTTTTTTTCCATCTAAATTCTGGCTTTGGTTATTTATCCCACAGCCTTTCCTGTCATCCCTTCGTCCCAAGCCATCATTTCCCTCAGACAAGCACATTGTTTTAAGTTTCTCAATTCTTAACTTCTTTTCCGGTTCTAACTGAGGATGGTTGGTAACAAGAATGAACTTTTCACACCCTCAAGGAAGTGGTGAGAACATTCCACTAGAATGATAGTTACATATGAAGAACACAAAGACATTTCTTTTTGTGTGTGTGTCTGCCCCAGGACTGTGTGGAGCCCCCTGGCTCGTCGAAAGTAAACTATTTCATTGTTCACTTGCATTGTCCATATAACAAGATTTTGGCTTTTGGGTTTGTTTTAAATCTTTATGGTCTAAATTCATCACATTCTATTTAAAAGATTTTATTTTTACAATTAAAAATAGAAAATAAAACAAACACAAAATATGTTTTTCCTCAGTCAAATGTTTTTAAGAATAACTGCTTCAATTAAGTAATTAGCAAAGGTGAATTCAAAACTGGAAGCTGCTCTTGCAGCTTGAAATTGATTCAATTGATAGAGTTAATGAACAATTTAAAGAAATAAAAAATAGTGTGAACTATAACACAGCAATTAATATTTCAGATCAGTGTCTTGATAAAGGCAGAAATAATGAAACTATGGAATATATTTCTTTGGGAAAGAATACAAGTTGCTTGTTTTGACAAAAGCTCTGATATTGGATAACTTGCTCTGTACAGCATTTTGTTTTAATCATTTTACCATACTGTAGCATTAAGGTGGAAAGTCTTAGTTCTAGAGGCAGTATTTTTAAACCTGAGCTTGTTCATCTCTTAGCTATGTGACTCTGTGCAAGATAATTATCCTTTCTAAGTCTCAGTTTCTTTATCCAAGTAAAAGGATGACATGAGTGCTTATAGGATTATTGTATGAAATTAAACAATTTACATAATATACTTGTAAGATTATTATCACACCTGATGAACTGTTATTACTAGTATTACTGTTGACATATTTGAAGTCATAGGATCACTGTACAATTTCAAATAAGCGGATTCTGCTCATGCATGGATACCTGTATAAAACAGTGTTGAAAAAGCTTTCCATTTATTTTGTAGAAATGTTTCTAATCATTCTGCAAGTTATAGGTTCTGTAGAAACCTTAATGCAAGAAAAGAGAGTTATCTGAACAAAAATGATCACAATACACCAAGTGCTGTACAGTTATAGAAGAACATAATTTCTGCCTTTTGAGAGTTTTACATTCAAAAGCAACATGATATTAGCATTTATTAGCATTTCTCTTATGATTGAAATAAGCAGCCCATTTAGTCATGCATAAAAACAGTATTCCATCTAAAATGACAATTTCTTTCTAAATTTTTTGAACTATTTGACAAACCAACTTCAAAAATTTAAGACAATAATGAACTGTAAAATATTTTTTAAGCAACGGTGCTTTCTTAAAAATATCAGTAATGAGTAAAATAAACAAAAGTAGGTGATATAATTTTTCAAAAGTGGAAGGGTGGCATAACTCAGGAGAAATAATTAAATATTTCATAATTCACATTTTTGTGTTTTCAATGTTATATGCTTTGTTTCTCTTCCATTTATTTTTTCTCTACTAAAAAGTAAAAAAAAAAAAATGCATTAAATTACATAAGATTATATTTTAGGTAGAGGAAGAGATATATATCATTTTCATACAATTTGAGAAGTTATTAGTGCAAAGTAGATTTTGAGCAGGAAGTCAAGAAGAGAAAGTAATTAGAACAGATATACTATCTACTCTTTAAGATTTGCAGTTTTTATTCTTAATAGAAGACATACAGCATTTGAATTCTATTACCATATATTTTATTTTGTTTTTGAAAATTTATAGTAATTGCTTGCTTTTTGGAGTATTCGTGTCTATTTTGAACTTGAAACTTATTCACTAATATAAATTACTTTTTTTGTAATTTTTTAAATTATACTTTATGTTCTAGGGTACATGTGCACAATGTGCAGATTTGTTACATATTTACACATGTGCCATGTTGGTGTGCTGCTCTCATTAACTCGTCATAAACATTAGATATATCTCCTAATGCTATCCCTCCCCTCTCACCACATCCCACAACAGGCTCCAGTGTGTGATGTTCCCCTTCCTGTGCCCAAGTGATCTCATTGTTTAATTCCCACCTATGAGTGAGAACATGCGGTGTTTGGTTTTCTGTGCTTGTGATAGTTTGCTGAGAATGATGGTTTCTAGCTGCATCCATGTCCCTACAAAGGACACAAACACATCCTTTTTAATGGCTGCATAGTATCCCATGGTGCATATGTGCCACATTTTCTTAATCCAGTCTGTCATCGATAGACATTTGGGTTGGTTACAAGTCTTTGCTATTGTGAATAGTACCGCAATAAACATACGTGTGCCTGTGTCTTTATAGCAGTATGATTTATAATCCTTTGGGTATATACTCAGTAATGGGATGGCTGGGTCATATGGTACATCTAGTTCTAGATCCTTGAGGAATTGCCATACTGTTTTCCATAATGGTTGAACTAGTTTACAATCCCATCAACAGTGTAAAAGTGTTCCTATTTCACCACATCCTCTCCAACACCTGTTGTTTCCTGACTTTTGAATAATTGCCATTCTAACTGGTGTGAGATGGTATCTCATTGTGGTTTTGATTTGCATTTCTCTGATGGAGAGTGATGATGAGCATTTTTTCATGTGTCTGTTGGCTGTATGCATGTCTTCTTTTGAGAAATGTCTGTTCATATCCTTTGCCCACTTTTTGATGGGGTTGTTTGTTTTTTTCTTATATATTTGTTTGAGTTATTTGTAGATTCTGGATATTAGCCCTTTGTCAGATGAGTAGATTGCAAAAATTTTCTCCCATTCTGTAGGTTGCCTGTTCACTCTGATGGTAGTTCCTTTTGCTGTGCAGAAGCTCTTTAGTTTAATTAGATCCCATTTGTCAATTTTGGCTTTTGCTGCTGTTGCTTTTGGTGTTTTAGACATGAAGTCCTTGCCCATGCCTATGTCCTGAATGGTACTACCTAGGTTTTCTTCTAGGGTTTTTATGGTGTTAGGTCTAACATTTAAGTCTCTAATCCATCTTGAATTAATCTTCGTTTAAGGAGTAAGGAAAGGATCCAGTTTCAGCTTTCTACTTATGGCTAGCCAATTTTCCCAGCACCATTTATTAAATAGGGAATCCTTTCCCCGTTTCTTGTTTCTCTCAGGTTTGTCAAAGATGAGATGGCTGTAGATGTATGGTATTATTTCTGAGGACTCTGTTTACAGACAAGCAAATGCTGAGAGATTTTATCACCACCGGGCCTACCATACAAGAACTCCTGAAGGAAGCACTAAACATGTAAAGGAACAACCAGTACCCGCCATTGCAAAAACATGCCAAAATATAAAGACCATCGATGTTGGGAAGAAACTGCATCAACTAACAAGCAAAATAACCTGCTAACATCATAATGACAGGATCAAGTTCACACATAACAATATTAACCTTAAATGTAAATGGGCTAAATGGTCCAATTAAAAGACACAGACTGGCAAATTGGATAAAGAGTCAAGACCCATCAATTTGTTGTATTCAGGAGCCCATCTCACATGCAGAGACATACATAGGCTCAAAATAAAGGGATGGAGGAAGATCTACCAAGCAAATGGAAAACTGAAAAAGGCAGGAGTTGCAATCCTAATCTCTGATAAAATAGACTTTAAACCAACAAAGATCAAAAGAAACAAAGAAGGCCATTACATAACGGTAAAGGGATCAATTCAATAAGAATAACTAACTATCATAAATATATATGCACCCAATACAGGAGCACCCAGATCCATAAAGCAAGTCCTTAGAGACTTACAAAGAGACTTAGACTCCCATGCAATAATAATGGGAGACTTGTGTTCAATTACTGTTATTGCACTCTGTATGTTCATGTGTACATTTCATTTCGTTCCTATTTATAAGTAAGAATATGTGGTATTTGACTTTTCGATTCTGATTTGTAACACTTAAGATAATGGACACAGTTCCATCAATGTTGCTGCAAAAATTATGATCCCATTCTTTTTTATGGCTGAATATATTCCATTGTGTATAAACATATCACAATATTTTTACTCATTTGCTGATGGACTTTTAAACTGATTCCACATCTTTGCTATTATTGTGAATAGTGCTGCTATAAACATATAAGTGAGGTACATTTTTGTATACATATTTTACTATATTTTATCCCTATTTTAATTTTAATTTTATTCTTAGCTTTTTGCCAGAGCCTATTGAAAAATTGGTCAAATACATCATTGAGTGATGTTAATGTGTTCACAAGACAAACCAAATATCATGGGACATGCTTTCCTGTCTCTGTTTTTGTTTTTCCACTTTACCACCTCTCTGTTTCTGTGCCCTTATATGCTATCTAAGCACTATTGCATTCACTGGGTTTTTGAGTCGAGAGTACTATCTGCTATTAAGACTTCATTTTAGTAGATGCAACCCTCTTTCGCTTGGCACTCTTGCAACCAGGAGTAGGTGTATAATTAGCATTTAATCAAATAGATGTGAGAACATGTATAAGGACTGATTCCAGAAAATATCTTAAAAAGATGTCAACTGCCTCTAATGGTTTTCTTTAAACTTTACATTGTCAAGAACACGCTCAGATATCCCACAAGATAGGAAAATTTTGTATTTTCTTAAGGCATGGTAAAGCAACAGAACAGAATACGAGTTTTTGGATGACGTAAAGGAAAAACAATAACTCTTCCATTGGAGCATCTACCAGGTAAGACATTGTGTGATGTAAATCTATCTTTTCTAAGCTGCCGGTGCAGAAATTGTAACAATTTTTTAGACCAACTCTACTTTCACTTCTCCACTTTCTCTACCATCTCTAAAGAACTACCATACAAACACTGTTGTGGGCCTTTGTGGGCACTGTCCCTACATCTGCTGAGTACTTGTGAATATCCCTGTACCAATGGGGACCACTGCCCATTTTGCTAAGCACTATTCTTTATTTTTAACTTTTTACCTAAGATTTTCCCCACTGGTTCCCATACCCATGAGTAACTAATGCCCTAAAACCCTCAATTTTGTGAGAACTTCCATAGTAAAATGACGGGAAGACCACTTTCTATTTTATGATATTTTTAACATTGTGTTCTATCGCTCAATTAGCACTTTGCTCCTCAGGTTCTTATAGGAATTTGCAATGTAATGGTAATTTTAGATTTTATTATTTCCTTTGCATTTAAACATAACTCTTTAGGAGGCAGGGACAAATCCAAAAAAATATCATGTAACACTCAGAATTTTTTTATTCTTACTACTAACATATCATGATTGAGTTTTGCTCTTCATGTTTAGTGTATTAGTCTTTTCTTATCCTACTCTAAAGAATTGCCTGAGATGGGTTAATCTGCAAAGGAAAGAGGTTTAATTGACTCATAGTTCTGCATTGCTGGGGAGGACTCAGGAAACTTACAATTATGGTAAAAGTCAAAAGAGAAGCAGGCACTTTTTTCACAGGGCAACAGGAAGGAGAATTTCTGAGCAAAGAGGGAAGAGTCTCTTACAAGACCATCAGAGAACCTGAGAACTCACTCATTATCATGGGAACAGCATGGGGAAAACCTCCCCCATGATTCAATACCTCCACCTGGCCTCTTCCTAGACACATGGGGATTGTGGTGATTACAATTTAAGATGAGATTTGGGTGGGGACACAAAGCCTAACTATGTCATTCCTCCCCTGCCCCCCCACCAAATCCCATGACCCTTTCACATTTCAAAACCAAACCTACCATCCCAACAGTCCTCCATACTGTTAATACTGTTAATTAATTCCAACATTAACCCACAAGTCCAAGTCCAAAGTCTCATCTAAGATAAGGCAAGTCCCTCTCACCTATAAAATTAAAAGCAAACTAGTTACTTCCTAGAAACAATGGGGGCATAGGCATTGAGTAAATACACTCATTCCAAATGGGAGAAATTGGCTGAAATGAAGGGGTTACAGGCCTCATGCAAGTCTGAAATCCAGCAGGGAACTCAAATCTTGAAGCTCCGAAATGATCTCCTTTGATTCTCTGTCTCACATCCAGGTCACACTGATGCAAGAGGTAGGTTTCCATGGTTTTGGGCAACTCCACCCCTGTCGCTTTGTAGGGCACAGCCAATATCCAACCTGCTTTCACAAAGTGGTATTTAGTTTCTGTGGCTTTTCCAGGTGCATGATAAAAGCTGTCAGTGGATCTGGGGTCTGGAGAATGTTGGCCATCTCCTCATATTTCCACTAGGCAGTGCCCCAGTAGGGACTTTGTGTGGGGGCTGTGACCCCATGTTTCTTTTCTGCATTGCCCTAGCAGAGGTTCTCCATAAGAGCTCCACATCTCCAGCAGGACATACGGACATTTCCATACATGCTCCAAAATCTAGGTGGAAGTTCCCAAACCTCAATTCTTGATTTCTGTGACCTGAAGGCCAAACACCAGGTAGAAGCAACCAAGGCTCAGGTCTCACACTCTGTGAAGTAATGGCTTGAGCTGTATTTTGGCCCCTGTAAGCCAAGGTTGGGATGCAGGACACCAAGCTCTGAGACTGCATAAATTAGCAAAGCTCTTGGCCTGGCCCATGAAAACATTTTGTCCTCCTAGGCCTTTGGGCCTCCAATGGAAGGGGATGCCGTGAAGACCAATGGCATCCTCTGGTCCCATTGTCTTTTCCTATTGTCTTTGCAATTAACTCTTGGCTCCATATTACTTGTGCAAATTTCTTCAGCCAACTTGAATTTGTCCTGAGAAAATGGGTTTTTCTTTTCTATTGCATCTTCAGCCTGCAAATTTTCTAAACTTTTATGCTCTGCTTCCCTTTTAAACATAAGTTTCCATTCCAAACCATATTTTTGTTAATGCATAAAACTGAATGTTTTTAAAAGCACCCAAGTCACTTCTTACACATCTTGCTGCTTAGAAATTTCTTCTGCCAGATATCTTGAAACGTCTCTCTCAAGTTCAAAGTTCCACAGATTCCTGGAGCAGGGGGCTAATGTTGCCAGTCTCTTTGATAAAGCTTAGTAAGAGTCACCTTTGCTCCAATTCCCAAGAAGTTACTCATCTCCACCTGAGACCACCTCAGCCTGGACTTCATGGTCCATATCACTATCAGCACTTTGGATAAAGTCATTCAACATGTCTCTAGGAAGTTCTCAACTTCCCCACATCTTTCTGTCTTCTTCTGAGCCCTCCAAGCATTCCAACCTCTGCTTATAACCCAGTTGCAAAATTGCTTTCACATTTTTGGGTATCATAACAATGCCCCATTAGCTTGATACAAATTTACTGAATAATTACATTCTGACATTGCTATAAGGAAATACCCAAGACTGGGTAATTTATAAAGGAAAGATTTTTGACTCACAGATATTCACTTTTGGAGAGGCATCAGGAAACTTACAATTATGGCAAAATGCAAAGGGGAAGAAGGCACCTTCTTCACGTGGTGGCAGAAAGGAGAAGTGCTGAACAAAGTCAGGAAGAGCCCCTTATAAAACCATTAGATCTCATGAGAACTCACTCACTATCATTAGAACAGCATGGGGGAACCTCTCCCATGATTCAATTACCTTCACCTGGTGTCTATATTCACACGTAGGGAATAAGGGTATTACGATTCAAGATAAGATTTGAGTGGGGACACAAAGCCTAAGCATATCACCATGGCACAAGCTCTCTTCCAGAGAATATATTAACTTCTGCTGACCTCATGACAATAGTCAGTTATGACCATAATTATCTCAACATGAGCACAAGGTTCAACTTTAAAGTAAGGATTCTGGCTGAGCACAGTGGCTCACTCCTGTAACCCCAGCAACTTGGGAGGCCTAGGCAGGTATATGACCTGAGGTCAGGAGTTTGACAACAGCCTGGCCAACATGGTGAAACTCTGTCTCTACTAAAAAATAAAAAAAAAAATAATTAGTCAGTCATGATGGTATACACCTGTAATCCCAGCTACTGAAGAGGCCAAGGCAGGAGAATCGCTTGAACTTGGGAGGCAGAGGTTGCAGTGAGCCAAGATCATGCCACTGCACTCCAGCCTGGGTGACAGAGCGAGTCTGTGAATAAAAAAAAAAAAGTAAGGATTCTTAATAGGTAAGTAGTTTTATTACTCAGAACATTTATTTCTTTAAATAATGGAGCCTAATGGTGGTAAACATTTGAGTTTCTACTAAATGGCTCTTACTTCACATGTAAAGTAACCTATAGAAAGTTTCAGTCAGCTGGTAATTTATCCAAACTATGCACTGAGGCATAAGAAAAATAACCGTAGGTCACATCTGTGAACCCATTGAACCCACTGTGAGATGGGATTAAGCCAGGGCTATTTTATCCTCTGGCATGCATAAGCCCCAACTCAAATAAAAGAAATGATGGAATATCAGAGATCCTTGTATTAATGTCTGCTTACACACTTTATTTTGTAACTCTAAATGTCTGACTATAACTCTGTCCCCTGTGACTTTTATATTTAGATGTCACATCAAATTCTTTTGTTCAGAAAAGATTCAGGGGTATAATTACTGTATAGGCTTGTGGTGACATCACAGGACGTTTCCTTAAGGTGACACAGAATGCTATTTAATTAGTGGGCTCTGGGTCTGCATATTCTATTACATCTAGAAAAAAATTTGAAAAAAAATCATAACTTTTTTATTTCAGCATTCAGACTTCTGAAATCCAGATGCAAGAAGTTTTTTCATGCTGGACAAACAATTCGTGTTTCATTCTACACATCTTGTGCCTAAAAACATCACATGTCTCTGTGGATCAAGGCACTATAAATGTCCTTAAGGCCTTGCGATACATTAGGGTCATGTTCTCATTTTCTTCTGACAGCTAAGTGTCTCCACGTAGTTTCTGTTTTTCTGAGATATCATTAACACCATAGAAACCGGATACCCTAGTTTGAAGGCGATATCTCCTTCTATCAATTCCAGCTTACAAAAAGAAGTCAAAGGACACCACTAAATCCTTTATAAATACCTTTGTCCACATCACCAGTGCATTTCTTTCTTATCGCCATAGTGTTAAAAACAATTGCAAAATTTAGCAAGATTTGCAGGACTTAAAAGCACTATTCCAAAACTGAGAGCATTTATGTATAACAAAACAAAACATGTAAACTAATTTGAGTGGAATTGCTTTAAATATAGGGATAGATTTAATGACACTTAGAATATGTGTAATATTTGCATTTATTCTCTATGAACAAGGAATATATTGCAACCATTTATTTAGATTTTCTTTAATGTCTCCTATTTATAATTTTATTTTATTTTTTATTTTTATAAATAAAAAAAGTTTATAATTTTATTCCTAGATAATTTGCATTTTTTTCTAGCTCCAGAGAATATTTTTTCTTTAATTTTTTCCCTTCTTTCTTTCCTTCTTTTTTACACCTTTTTCAAAATTTATTCATTTACATGTTTTGAGGTCTGGAGTGGTGGCTCATGCCAGTAACTCCAGCAATTTGGCAGGCTCAGGCAGGCAGATCACCTGAGGTCAGGAGTTCAAGACCAGCCTGACTAATATGGTGAAACCCCATCTCTACTAAAAATACAAAAATTAGTTGGGCCTGGTGGCGAGCACCTGCATTCCCAGCTACTTAGGAGACTGACACAGGAGAACTGCTTGAACCCTGGAGACGGAGGTTGCAGTGAGCCAAGATCATGCCACTGCACTCCAACCTGGGTGGCAGAGCAAGACTACTTCTCAGACAAACAAACAAACAACAGCAGCAACAACAACAAACATTTAAACGCATTGACATAGATGCATCTAACAGACGTAATATTCAGTAAAACATAAAGAAGATCAAATATGATGTTGGATTAAGATGACTCATCGATTTGACTGTTGAAATTGACTCAGATAATCATAGAAACAAAACAAGAAATGTTACATGTCTAAAAATTTAAAGAGTGTACCACAGTTGCTGGAAGACGAAAACTAAAGGGTTAGACTATATGGTGTTAAAACAGAAATAAATCAAGGATTGAATTAAAGAGGATTTGAGGTGATGCTGTAGAAATAATCTGGAGATAGTGATGACAATCCAGGAGAGCGGAAACATACCTTGCTTTAATGTAAATAGTGTAGCAAAGAATAAAAACCTTCAAATGATGATAAATTGCAAGGAAATTCACACTACTTACATTTTGTCTGTTTGCTTTTAGAAATGTAGTTTTCATTTTTATGATATTCTTTAGCAGTTATTCGTTTCTTTAAATTTTTATTCAATGTTTCTATATGAAAGTTATTTTTTTTTTTCCTGAGGAATGTGATATATGTGATAAGGTAACATTTATTGCTTCTTATATGTGTGTTACCTAATGGCCAGTAAAAAGGTAAAGTAACAACTTGCTTTCAGAAGAAACAAAATAGAAATAGAAATTATTTGCTTTGAGCAGTCTAAAAATTGTATTGCTATGATAAAGTAGATGACTTACTTTATTGTTTGAATACCGAAATAATATCTTGTCTCTATTGAGAATTGCCAAAATAATTTTGTGAATTTTAACATTGATTTACTATGCATCTTTTTGTCTCTATGTTCTTACTAAACCCTCTACATAGTCAAGAAGAAAAAGCTGGAATGAGAAAGTAGTGTCAGAATTGCAAAGAGAGAAAGATGTGATTTTTATTTATTTTTATTTTTTTGAAACAGATTCTCGCTCTGTCGCCCAGGCTGGAGTGCCGTGGTGCAATTTCAGCTCACTGAAACCTCTGCATCCAGGGTTCAAGTGATTCTCCTGCTTCAGCCTCCTGAGTAGTTAGGGTTACAGGCACACACCACCACGCCCAGCTAATTTTTGTATTTTTAGTAGAGACAGGGTTTCACCAGGCTGGTCAGGCTGGTCTTGAACTCCTGACCTCGTGATCCACCTGCCTCGGCCTCTCAAAGTGCTGGGATTACAGCCGTGAGCCACTGTGCCTGGCCGGGGTGAAAATTTTACTTTAACTCAGAAAACATTAATTAGTTGTCTAATAAGTGCTAGACATTCTAGAAAGTATTATGTATTATAAAGCTGAATAAGATTCTGTTCAACCTCCACGAACTTCAAAAAACACAAAAGATTTAAAAAGTACAATAAAATGTGGCATGTAACATAATAGGAATTGTTCAGTGTGCCAAATGGAATATATTAAAGATTTAAGGAGCGTTTCCTATAGAAGATCAAAATTTGTTACATTGTAGTTTGTTTATTTCCCAAATACTACTTTTATTTTTATCACTAGAATCCATGAGATTTTATAGTCTTTGCATAATTAAAGGCATTTCTAAGGGATTTGCTTCCTTCCCAAGTGCTCATGTTTAGGATAGAAAAGATATGGAGTATAGTAGAAAATTCTAGAAAAAGCAATTTTTTTAAAGTAGTATCTGTATTAGACACAAAATATGTTGTCCAAATTCCCCTTCAAGAAATGACTTGCTGTCTTCTGGCTGTGGAGTGTGCAGGCCACAAACAGAGGGCCTGAGCTGTCAACTCCTTCAGGATTTGCCTAAGATCAGCCCATATCTAGTGACTGAGAGAGATAGCGATATAAAGGCAAAGTCATCTTGGCCTAATCTGAGGCACTGTGAAAGACAATAATTCTTCCTAAACCCTCTGCTGGTTTCCCAGAGTTTGTCCTGTCTACATAACAGACTGTTTTTCAATACCTGATCCCAGTTCTTCCCCCTTCCTTTACATGTGTTTACCTTTAAAGAATATCTTGAAACCATGCTCTATCCCAATATTAGTTTCCAAAGAATCTAAAGTGCAACACTGCTATTCAGTGCAAACAGGAAGAAGTGTAGTAAGGTGAAAAGAGTACAGAGTTGGAGACACATATGCTTCTCCTTTATGTCCAAAGTATATTTTTTAAGGTGACTAAAACTTCTTGAAACTGCTGTTTTCAGACTTACGATTATAATAGAATAAGATAAATATAAAGTATAAGACAAGGTGTGTATGAGATTGTTCTTGCACTGCTGTAAAGAAATATTTGACACTGGGTAACTTATAAAGAAAAGAGGTTTAATTGGGTCACAGTTCTTCAGGCTTTACAGGAAATATGGTACTGACATCTGCTTGGCTTTTAGGGAGGCATCAGGAAGCTTAAATTATGACAGAAGGCAAAGGGGAAATAGGCATGTCACAGAGAAAGAAGAGAGAGAAAGAGTGGGGAGGAAGTGCCGCACACTTTTAAAAGACCAGATATCCAGTGAACTCAGAGAGAGAGCTCACTTATCACCAAGGGGATGGACCAAGACATTCATAAGTGATTCAACCCATTGATACAGACGGGAGACAGGCAAATACTGACTAGAAGAGGGCAGTTCCCCAGAAAAGGCCCCACCCTCAAGCTTTGAGATCCATGGTCCTAAATGGAGACAGTCATTCCAGTTTTTGCACCCCAAAAATTGCCTTTTGGTCTGCCACACCCCTCTATCCTATATCCATATAAACCCCAAACCCCAGGCTCTAGAAGCAGGGGAGCAGTCAAGGAAACAAGCAGACGAATGGTGGAATGATGTGGCAGAGAAAGAGAGAAAAGGAGGAACATCTGAATGCCAAGAGGAGTTCGGCTAGGGACGGTTGGAGAGAGGTTCCACTGCTGGAAGGCCAGGTTCCAGGAGATGATCATCTTCCCACTCTATTCCCACTTCCAGATCCTCATCCATCCCACTGAGAGCCACCTCCACCTTTCAATAAAATCTCCTCATTCACCTGAGTCCCTGTGTGTGTGTGACCAGATTTTTCCAGGATACTGGACAAGAGCTTGGGATATAGAAAGTGGTCACACTGGCCCTCTGCCCTTGCAGAAAGGCAGAGAGTCCACTGAGCTGGTTAACACTCAAGCTGTCTGTAGATGGCAAGGGTCACAGGGCACAGTGCAACACATGCACACTTGGGCTCCTGCACCGACCCATCTGTGTGCCACCCCTCCCCTCAGGGGTTTGAGCAGCTCTGGTGACAGAACAGGCAAGCTACACCCCGTCACATGTCCTGCGAGGAAAACCAGGGAAATCTCCCATTTCACTATGTTCCAAACACCTGCCATCAGGACCCACATCCAACATTGAGGATTACCATTCAACACGAGATTTGGGTAGGGACAAATATCCAGACAATATCAGGTTCCATCTTTGACTAGTATGAGTGCTATAACTTACTAGATGGACAGAATTTAATTTCAAATGTTTCAAATCATATTTTGCATTATTTACTACATTGGGCTTTTCAAAATTTTCTCTGTATTTTTTGGTGGTAATCTATCAGTTCATAAATAACTTAGTAACTAAAAAAGCAAAGATTATACCTCTGGAAAGATTCAGTTTCTGTGGGATTGTTAAATCACAAAACAGAAAAATCATGGAAGTCAACATCAGCTCTGCTGAGGACACTTTATATCATTAAAATTAATCTATTGATATGGTGTTAGGGGAGATAAGTAGAGAGGTTAGTGTCACAAACGTAGGATTTCTTTAAAACACATTTGACATTCCTAGTCAGTATCTGAAATGTGAGATCCATTGATATTGAAAGCTATGCAAAAGGTTGTCACTCTTCTTTGAAAACTGCCTTTTACTAATTGATTTACTTTTTACTTGCTGTTTCAAGTTGGTGTCAGGGTTTAGGTTTCAGACTGACATTGGAAGCAGAATAGATGTTTAGATTTTCAAATGTTAAAATATTTCCGACAGCAATTGTTATATTTGAGTCTTCATATTTCATAATTCCTTTGATTCTGAATGTGAAGGCCTGTAGAGATCACTTACATAAACTTTGTTTCAGAAACATGACATAGGAAAGAAAAAGATGTTTTAAAATTTTTAAATATTATGAAAAAATTCAAAATAATATTTAAAATATTGAAAAAATAAGCAATACCATATAAATAAAAAGCCAAGAAAAAAATGCTTTCCACCTATGATGCAATTATACAAATGATAAAACATATCATTAAACTTTTTTCAGAAATATTAAATGTTATAATGCTATATCATAATAGAGGTTTATTCAGTTGTTCAATTATTAATCCTTGGTGTATATCAGGCATCATTAGACAAATCAGACAAAAATTTATGCTTTTGTAGTGCTGACACTTTTGTAGAGGAGATGAACAATGTTAGTTGATTTCTTAAAGATCACTGGCATAATTTGGGGAAAAAAAAGAATAGAATAAGCAATGATGACTATTGAGAACAGTTTATAACTTTATTTCAACTAGAGTTGTCCTGTGTTTTTTTTTTTTTTTTTTCATTGTATTCTAAAACATCCTAAAATTTAATGGTTTAAAACACCTGTATTTATTATTTCCAAAATTCACTGTTTCCTGTACACTTCCTTTGCTGGTTTTGCCTAAGCTCATTTACACAGCTGTGTTTAGATAGAGAGGTGGTGATCTGGAACATCCAACATGGTCTTTCACAACACAGGCCATAGGTCTTGACAGGAATGACTCAGTTATGCTTCAGGAGGTGAAACTGACTTTCTTATAGAGAAGTCAAAGAGCAGTATCTCAAAATATCAAGAAAGGAAGCTGATGATTTTTTAAGAGATTAGCCAGGGAAATTATATACAATCACTTTCATAATATTCTATTCATCTAGGTAAGCAAGTCCAGTTCAATTGAAAGGGTAGGGAAAAATAAATTCCATCTTCTGATGGGAAAAGTAGGAAAGTCACATTGCAAAGGGATAAAGATAATTCGACATACTTACTGCCATATTTTGCAAATTACCTTGGCCTGGTCTCACCTATAGCTTCAATTATTTCTGCTTCTCTCCATGCAAAATAAAACCATTATCTCCACACAGCATGAAGTCTCATTCAATTATAGCATCAGGTTCAAGGTTTAGTATCTTGTGATCTGCATCTAACAGACAATGCCTCTTAGATGTGTCCCTTCAGCTTCAAAATTCCTTTTGACACAGCTCTCTGGCTCCTGTCTTGGTAATAGACTATAAAAAGCCAAAAATAAAAGCCAATAAACCAGTTAAAATATGATAGCAGTAACCCAGGGAAGAAATGATGAGAATCTGACAAAATGTGGTAGGCTTCAAAAGAAGAATAAGAAGTCATATTTTAAATACCATTCAGAATGCATGGGTAGTAGATATGTTGATGTGGAATTTGTGATAAAGGGAGGAGACAAGGACAACTTCGTGGTTTTTGGTCTAAACACCTAGAACAATGGAATTACTATAACATAAAAAGTGGAAGACACTGAATGGAGGAGATTTATAAAAAATGGGTATAAAATCTGGAGTTGAGAAATTCAATAAGAATTTTTGAAATTATCACCCTATTTATAATATTTAAATTCATTTCTGGATAATATTGCCAAGAGAGTAAGTTCCATTTGAGAAGAAAAGAGAAATAATGGGCAGTGGAGCACTCCTATATTAAGAGATACAGTAGAAAAGGAAGGCAATACAAGAGAAAGAAATGAACACAAATAAGTTGGAAGAAGAACGATAAATGTGTAATCTGAAAGTAAGCAAAAGAACAAAATTAAAAGTAAAAGGAAGTAGTTATCTGCATCAAGTGTTGTGCACAATTTAATTATGATTAATAATAAAATAGACCATTGGATTTAGAAACCTGGAAGTCATTATTTTAAATGCAGACATTAAATTACATTTGCTATTCATACGCAATGTAACAAGTATTTTTATATATCATATTTCAATTAGTCCTCATAGCAGCCCCATGATGTTTAGGAAATGCTAGGTTAGTTACCTATTCATCTATTGATGGACACTCAGGTTGTTAAATTATAAGAACATTTAAATATTACACCTACTGTTACTCCATTACCTTACAATGCTTTTCTAGTGGCAAGAAAATTAGATCAGAAATAAGTGAAGATGACTTTTCTTTCTGATCCAGCTGCCAAATCAGAATACACATAAACGCACACACACACATGCACATGCACACAAAGACACACACATATATACACCTACACACATATGTAACTACATATATGATTTACTACATAGTATATATATTAATTTTCCTCTCAAAATATGTTTTCTAAAACCTATCTTTAAAAATATATTATAGATATAACTTTTTATCAATATTCATTTTAACCAACTTCCTTTATTAATACAGCTCCTGGAGGCCAGGTGTGGGAGCTCATGCCTATAATCCCAGCAGTTTGGGAGGTCGAGGCTGGCAGATCACCTGAGGTCCAGAATTCAAGACCAGCCTGGACATCATGGTGAAACTCTGTCTCTACTAAAAATACAAAAATTAGCAAGGCGTAGTGACAGGCACCTATAATCCAAGCTACTCGGGAGTCTGAGGCAGGAGAATCACTTGAACCTGGGGTGGGTGAAATAGCACCAGTGCACTCCAGCCTGGGTGACAGAGTGAGACTCAAGGAAGGAAGGAAGGAAGGGAGGATGGGAGGAAGGGAGGAAGGGTAGAAGGGAAGAAGGAAGGAAGGAAGGAAGGAAGGAAGGACGGAAGGAAGGAAGGAAGGAAGAAAGGAAGGAAGGAAAAGGAAGGGAGGGAGGGAGGGAAGAAGGAAGGAAGGAAAGGAAAGAAGGAAGAAAGGAAGGAAAATACAGTTCCTGGATTTAGGTGGAAACAAGGTCATTCAACTTTAAAGTGCATTTCACATCCTACAGTGCAACTAGATATGACTGTGTAACTTATGTAAGACCAATGAGAGCTGAAAAGAAGTAGCACGTGTTACCTCCAGGTCATGAACTTAAACGGAATGACCAATGAGAGCTGAAAAGAAGTAGCACATGTTACCTCAAGGTCATGAACTTAAAAGGAAATGTGCTCCCTATCTGCACTTCCACTACTGTGGTAGCTTATTAATACAACAATAAGTCTGTTTTCATGCTGCTTATAAAGACATACCCAAGACTGGGCAGTTTACAAAAGAAAGAGGTTTAATTGGATTACAGTTCCACGTGGTTGGGGAAACCTCACAATCATGGCAGCAGGCAAGAAAGAGCAAGTCACATCTTACAATGGCGGCAGGAAAAGAGAGGAGTGTCTGTGCAGGGAAACTCCACTTTACATAATCATCAGATCCCCTGAGATTTACTTACTATCATGAGAAAATCACGGGAAAGGCCTGCGCCAACGATTCAATTACCTCTGGGTCCTTCCCACAACATGTGGGAATTCAAGATAAGATTTGGGTGGGGATAGAGTCAAATTGTATACTTATATGCAGATGTGATAGTTATTAAAATATATATGACGCAGAGAAGAAAAGTCATGTTAGGAGTTGAAGAACGAAAGAAAATATTAATGAGATATTCCTGGATAATTATTACAAAATAAAAAGACAATTCTATCATGTTGAATTCGATGGATTTTAGATGTGTTTTTGTTGCTGTTGCTGTTATTAGTCATATAAATTACATTAGTTTTTAGTTAAAAGTGGTATAAAACAATGTGTCAGACCTCTGAAACAGTCTACAACTACTATGACGTCTAAACTTTTATAAATGTTAAAATAACTTGTTAACCTAAAATTAATAATTACATAGTGACTATATCGTAGAAAAGTCTAAATATTGTAAGGACAAGGAGGCTACCTCCTCATTTTACATAAAGATACAGTGTTAAGTGCACAGAAAATTATAGGCCTATAGAACAATACAAATTCAGCCCAGTGCATAAACTAAAGGGTAAAACTTTAGATTTTTTCAAAAAAACTTTTAATAGGATTTTTTAAATTATGTTTAACAACTACACTGTTACCAGAAATGTAACCTAAATTATATTCATTTTCATTTCAATCATGTCTAATATCTAAAATATGGTAAAATTTTCAAAGAAATAGAGCTAAAATTGTAGCAGTGAAAATAAGCATGCATGTATCTAGAATTTTTTTTTGAGATGGCTTACTCTTCCATATGATTTAATCAAGCAAATATCCCGAATAGTTAACCTCCATAATTTTACTCCATGTCTAAGATACTTTGTGAAAATAAAGTATCCTGATTGTTTCTTCCTTTTTTGAGGACGTTCAAAATTTTTGTGAAATTATTTTGATCTTCAGTAACAACTAATGTATTTTGTTGGTTGCAACTCAAACTTTATAGACAGAGAGTAAAATTCAGGAGATGCTTAATTTCATATTTATAGATCACAGAAATGAAAGATGCCAATATTCTCCAAATTGATTCCCAGATTCAATGTGATCCCAATGAAAATCCCGGATGATTTTGCAAAAATGTACCAATCATAATATACTCGTATGGAAATTCAAGGGATCCAGAACAAACAAAATGATCTTGCAAAAAAGGGCAAATTTAAGGACTTATATTTCATAATTTTCAAGCTTACAGTAAAGCTGCAGTAATCAAGACAGTGTGGTATTGACACAAAGACAGACATGAAAATCAATGAAATAGCATTGCAAGTTCAGAAATAAACCCTCATATCTACATTCAATTGATCTTTGATAAAGACAGCAAAAATCTTCAGTAGAGAAAAGTATAAAGTTTCAATAAACTGGGCTGGGACAACTGAATATCCACATGGAAAAAATAATGAAGTTCAACCCCTACATCACACCACATACAAAAATTACCCAAATGAATAAAATTTCTAAATGTAAAAGATAAAATTTTGAAACCCTTAGAAGAAAATATATGCATAAATCTTGGAAACATCAGATCAGTCAAAGTTCCTTAGATTTGACATGAAAACCACAAACAAAAAAATAAAAAAGAAAGAAAAAAATAGAGATCACCAAAAACTTTTTCCTCTTCACCAGTTATATAATTTATTTCTGCCACTAACCTTTACAGAGGTAATAATTGGGAATATTTTTTCATATTTACTTTTCATTATAAAAGCATATTTTCATACTAGAATTTTAAATAGAGGAAAGAAGGAAAAATAAAGCATTAAACCTTTATATCCGTACTGCCTGTTAACTTTTTTTTTTTGGTATTTATTTATTTATTAGGTTCAGGGGGTACATGTGCAAGTTTGTGACATGAGTAATTCATATGTCACTTGAGTTTGGTTTACAAATGATTTTATAACGCAGGTGGTGAGTGTAGTACACAAGACTGGTTTTTTGTCCCTCATCCTCTTTACACCCTCCCCAGTCAGTGATGCCCTGGTGTCTATTGTTCTCATCTTTGTGTTTATTTGTACCCAATATTTAGCTTCCACTTACAAGTGAGAACATGTAATATATGATTTTCTGTTCCTGAATGTATTTACTTAGGACAATGGACTCCAAATGCATCCATGCTGCTGCAAAGGGCATGATTTCATTTCTTTTTATGGCTGCTGAGTATTCCATGGTGTATATGTGCCTCACTTTCTTTATCCAGTCCATTGTTGATAGGCATCTAGGTTGATTTTACCTCTTCACAATTGTGAATAGTGCTGCAGTGAACATATGCATGCGTGTATCTTTTTTGTAGAGCAACGTGTATTCCTTTAGTTACATACTGAGTAATGGAATTGCTGGGTCGATGTTAATTACATTTTAAGTTATTTCAAAAATCTCCACACTGCTTTGCACAGTAGCTGAATTAATTTATATTCCCATCAACAGCGTGTAAGTATTCCGTTTTCTCCAAAACCTTACCAACATCTGCTATTTTAGGCTTTTTAAAAGCCATTTGAACTGGTGTAGGAAAGCATCTAATTGTGGTTTTCATTAGCGTTTGTCTGATGACTAGTGATGTTGAACATTTTTTCATATGCTTGTTGTCCTCTTTTATGTCTTCTTTGGAGAAGTGTGTGCTCATGTCTCTTCCTGGGTCTGACTGGCGGTATTGTTTGTCTTCTGCTTTTCAATTTGAGTTTCTCATTCATTCTGGATATTAGTCCTTTATCAGATGGATAGTTTACAAATGTTTACTCTCATTCTGTAGGTTGTTTGCTTACTCTGTTGGTAGTTTCTTTTGCTGTGCAGAAGCTCTTTAGTATTATTAGGTCCTAATTGTCTCTTTTTTGTTTTTGTTGCAATTGTTATTGAAGGCTTCATCATGAAATATTTTCCAAGACCTACGAAATTTCCTGTGTTGTCTAGAGTCTTTATAGTTTTAGGACTTATATTTAAATATTTGATCCATTGTGACTTTATTTTGGTGTATGGTGAAAGGATGATGTCTACTTTCAATCTTCTGCTTATGGCTGGTCGTTTATCCTAGCACCATTTATTAAATGGGGGGTAACTTCCCCATTGCTTCTTATTGTTATATTTCCCTATGATCAGATAGTTGTAACTGTGTAGCTGTATTTCTTTACTCTGTATTTTATGCCATTGGTCTATGCGTCTGTTTTTGTACCTGTATAATTCTGTTTTGATTACTGTAGTCTTGTTGTTTGGTTTGAAGTTGAGTAGTGTCATGCCTCTCTTTTTGTTCTTTTTGCTAAAGATTGTTTTGGCTATTTGGGCTAATTTTTTATTCTATGTTAACTTTAGAATTATTTTTTTCTAATTCTGTTGAAACTGCTATTGGCAGTTTGATAGAAATAATGTTGAATCTTTATTTGATTTAGGCAGTATGAGCATTTTAACAATATTAATTCTTCCTATTCACGAGCATGGAACATTTTCCACTTGTTTGTGTTGTCTCTTTTAGCTGCATTTTGTAATTCTAGATGTAGAGTTCTTTTGCCTCCCTGATTAGATGTATTCCTTGGTATTTTTTGTTTTGTTTTGTTTTGTTTGTGGCTACTGTGGATAATACTGTGATTCTGACTTGGCTGTCAGATGGACCTTACTGCTGTATAGAAACGCTGCTATTTTTTGTACATTGATTTTGTATCTTGTAGCTTTATAAAGTTAGTTATCAGTTCTAGAAGCCTGTGAGCTGAGACAATAGAGTTTTCTAAATATAGAATCACATCCTCTTCAAAGAGAGAGAGTTTCACTTCCTTGCTTTACATTTGGATTGTTTTAAAATTTATTTCTCTTGCCTAAATGTTTTGCCTAGGACTTCCAGTATTATGTTGAATAGGAGTGGTGAGAGTGGGCATCCTCATCTTGTTTCACTTCTCAAGGGGAATGCCTACAATTTTTCGCTGTTCAGTATGATATTAGCTGTGGGTTTGACATGGATAGTTCTTATTGTTTTGAGGTCGCTTTGATAACTAGTTTGTTGAGAGTTTTTAATAGGAAGGTATATTGAATTTTATCAAGAGCCTTTTTTTCTATTGATTGAGGTGATCATGTGATTTTTGCTTTTAGTTCTGTTTATGTGATGAAATAAATTTTTTTATTTGTGTATTTGAATTGATCTTGCATCCTAGAAATAAACCCTACTTGACTATGTTGGATTAGGTTTTAATGTTTTGCTGGATTCAGCTTGCTAGTATTTTGTTGAGGATTTTTGTATCTATTTTCATCAGGGATTTTGGCCTGAAGAGTTTTGTTGTTGTTATGTCTTTGCCAGGTTTAAGTATCAGAATGATAATGACCTCTTAGAATGAGTCAGGGAGGAGTCTCTCATCCTTCATTTTTTGAAATAATTTTAGTAGAATTTGTTCTTGTTTGTACATCAGATAGTATTTAGCAGTGACTCGTCTGCTCCAGGTCTTTTTTGATTGGTAGTTTTTTGTTTTCTTTTAGTTTTTTTTTTATTGATTGAATTACAGAACTAATTATCAGTCTGTTGAGGATTTCAATTTCTTCAGGTTGAATATTGGGATGCTGTGTGTTTCCAGGAGTTTATCCATTTCCTCTAGGTTTTCAAGATTGTGTGCACAGAAGTGACACAAAGAAATGGAAAAACATTTTATGCTCATGGATAGGAAGGATTAATATTGCTAAAATAGTCATACTGCCCAAAGCAATAACAGATTTGATGCTATTCCTATCAAATTACCAACATCAGTTTTCGCAGAATTGGAAACTCTCATAATAGTCTCTGAGGGTTTTTAGTATTTCCATAAGGTCAGTGGTAATGTCACCTTTGCCCTTTCTGACTGCATTTATTTGGATCTTCTCTCTTCTTTTCTTTATTAATCTAGCTAGTGGTCTGTCAATCTTACTTACCGTTTTCAATGACCAATTTCTGGTTTTCTTGATCTTTTGTAAGGATTTTTGTTTAATTCCATTCAGTTAAGTTCAGTTCTTATTTCGGTTATTTCTTTTCTTCTGCTAGCTTTGATAACGGTTTGCTTTTGTTCTTCGTGTTCCTCTAGGTGTGACGGTGGGTTGTTAATTTGAGATCTTTCTAACTTCTTGATGTAGTGAGCATTATAAACTTTTGTCTTAACACTGCTTTAGTTATGTCCAAAATAGTCTCTGTATTGAATCTTTGTTTTCATTAGTTTCGAATAATTTTTAACTTCTGTTTTAATTTTATTATATACCCAGTAATTCAGGAGCAGCTTGTTTAATTTCCATGTAATTGCATGGTTTTGAGAACTCTTTTTGGTAGTTATTTCCATTTTTACTGCACTGTGTTCCAAGAGTATGGTTTGTATGAGTTATTTTTTTTTTTTTGTTTTTGTTGTTGACAATTGCTTTATGTATCAGCATGCGCTTGATCTTAGAGTATGTACTTTGAGATAAGAAAATGTATATTCTGCTGTTTAGGGTGGAGTACTCTGTAGATGTTTTTTAGGTTAAGAGTTAAGTTTAGGTCCTTAATATATTTGTTAGTTTTCTGCCTCAATGATCTGTTTAAAACTGTCAGTGGGGTGTTGAAGTCTCCTGCTATTATTGTGAGTTTATCAAAGTCTCTTCACAGGTCTCAAAACTTGTTCTATGAATCTGAGTGCTCCAATGTCGGCTGCATATATATTCAGGATAGCTAACTGTTCTTGCTGAATGGAGCCTCTTATCGTTATGTAATCTTCTTCATTGTTCTTTTTTATCATTCTTGGTTTAAAGTCTGCTTTTATCCAAAATAAGAATAGCAACCCTTGCTCTTTTTTGTTTTCCACTTACCTGATAGACATTTCTCCATCCTTTTACTTTGAGCCCATGGATGTCATTGCACATGATGTGGGTCTCTTGAAGACAGCCTCAAGTTGGGTCTTGCTACTTTATCCAACATGTCAGTCTCTGCCTTTATGTGGAACTTTTAGCCCACTTACATTCAAGGTCAATAATGATATGTGAGAATTTGAACCTCTCATTGTGTTGTTATCTGGTTGTTATGTAGACTTTATAATATAGTTGTTTCATAGTTTTAGTGGGCTATGTACACGTTTGTGTTTTTGTGGTGGCAGGTATCAGTCTTCTGTTTCCATATTTAGCAGTCCCTAAATAATTTATTTTAAAGCAGATCTTGTGGTAACAAATTTCATTAGCATTTGGTCATCTGAAAAGTAGTTCATATTTTTTCTTTATTTATGAGGCTTCAATTTAACTAAACATGAAATTATTGGTTGGAATTTCTTTCTTTAAGGATGCTGTATATAGGCCCCCAACCTACTCTGACATGTAGAGTTTCTGTTGAAAGCTCCATTATTAGCCTGATGGGGTTCCCTTTGTAGGTGACCTGCCCTTTGTCTCTAGCAGCCTTTAAGATTTCCTTTTTTTGTTTCACATTGACCTTAGAGAGTCTGATGACTGTGTGTGTTGGGAATGATAATATTGTATAGTATTTCACAGGGGTTGTCTGAATTTCCTAAATTTGCATGTCAACCTCTCTAGTTAGGTAGGGGTAATTTTCATGGGCAATATTCTCAAATATGTTTTCCAAGTTGCTTGCTATGTCTCAATCTCTTTCGGGAATGCCAATGAGGTATAGATTTGGTCTCTTTCCACAATGTCATGTTTCTCAGTGATTTCACCCACGTTTTAAAATGTTTTTTCTTTATTTTTGTCTGCCTGTGCTGATAGAAAGGAGTGGTCTTTGAGCTATGAGAGTCATTTGTCAGCTTGGTTTTGTTCTGCTATTAACGCTTTCAATTGCATTATGAGATTCCTGTAGTGAACTTTTCATTTCCGGAAGTTCAGTTTGATTCTTTCTTAAGATGGATATGTCATCTTTAAAGCCTTGGATCATTTTATTGATTTCTTTGGATTGAGTTTTAACATTTTCAGCCATTTCAATCTGGGAGCCATTGCTGGGGAGCTAGTATAGTCGCTTGTAGGTAAGAAGACATTCTGACTTTTAGAGTTGCCAGAATTCTTGCTCTGGTTCTTTTTCATCTGTGTGGGCTAATGTTCCTTTAATCTTTGAAGGTGCTGTCTTTTGGATTGGGTTTTTGCTTTTATATTCTTTAATGCCCTTGAGGATTTGACTGTGGTTTGAGTTGGGTTTAATTAGTTGGCTTCATTTCTGGATGCTTTTAGGGGGTTAACACTCAGAGCAGCACTCTTGGGCTGTGTGTTCTGGCCCTAAGGGACTAAAACCAGTCCTGTGGTTTTGTTCTCTGGCCTGTGAGGTGAAGCATCTACTGTGCTGGAGGAGCCGAGGTGTTACTGGTCTTCAGGCAACATTCCAATGGGGAATGCCAGAAAAAGCGCTGCAGCATGGTGATGGGGAGCTGAGAGAGTATGCTGCTTTGGGAAGTCTATAGATGAGTGCACACCAGGGGGGCAGCAGGGAGGCCATGAGTAGTGCACACCAGTTGGCCAGTGGGTGTTGCCATGGGTGAGTGCATACCAATGGGGCAGTGATGGAGCAGCAGAGGAGTGCACACCAGTGGGGAAAGGGGTACCATGTGTGCATGTGCACCGTTGGGGAAATGAGGATTTCTGCATATGTGAACACTACATGTAGTATTAAAATTGTCAATGGGCAAAGAAAATGAATAATCACTTTTCAAAAGAAGATACACAAGTGACCAACAAACATGAAAAAAATGCTTATCATCACTAATCATCAGAGAAATGCAAATCTAAGCCACAGTAATATAGTATCTCATACCAGTAAGAATGGCTAATATTCAAAAATCTGAAGCAATAGATACTGGTAAGGCTGCAGAGAAAGAAAACAGTTGTATAGTTGGTTGGAATGTAAATTAGTTCAGCCACTGTGGAAAGCAGTGATTTTCTTAAAGAATTTAAAACAGAACTTTAATTCCACCCCGCAATCCCATTACTGGGGATATACCCCACAAAAAATAAAAGTTGAAAGTATTAAATTAACAAGTAAAATTATATAATATTCTTGTTATATAGCTATAATAAGTTAGTATCTTGCTTTCTTTCTCTCCTTTTTTTTTTTTTTTTTGACTTTTAAGTTGAGAGGATACAGGTTTAGTTTGATTGCATGGTAAATTGTACGTTGCTGAGGTCTGACATATGATCCTATCATCCAGTGGGCATAATACCAATAGGTGGTTTTTCTATGCATATACATCTCCTGCCTTCTACCCTCTAGTAGTCCCTGGTATCTATTTTTCCCATTTTTATGTCCATGATTAACCAGTGTTTAGTTTTTCCTTACAAATGGCATTTGATATTTGATTTTCTATTTCTGCATTAATTTTCTTAGGATAAATATCTAGCTGTATCCATGCTGCTGAAAATAACATGATATTGTTCTTTTTTATGGGTGTGTACTATTCTGTGTCATACATATACCACATTACCTTTTTCCAGTCTACTTTTGATGGGCATCTAGATTGATTTCACATCTTTGCTATTGTGAATAGTGCTTTGATGAACATATGAATGCATTTGTATATTTTAGAACAACTTTATTTTCTTTGGGTATATACCCAGGAGTGAAAAGACTGAGTCAGACTGTAGTTTTGTTTTAAGTTTTTTAAGAAATTTCCATACTGCTTTCTACAGTGAATGAACTAATTTAAATTCCCACATAACTTTCTCACAATATGTTGATTCATTCATCTTTTTGGTGAGCTTTTTGGATTATTTCCAGTTTTTAAGCTACTTTATATAAATCTTTCATAAAACAATGTCCACGTGTCCTTTTGTGAATGTACATTTTTATTTGCCTGGGAGAAATACCTAGAAATATTATTTTAGGCACTCAAACTACTGATATACATTTAACTGAATCAAGTTCTTATGCAGACACATTCTGATTGGCACAATTTAGGACTCAAATGCTACTGGATACATAAAGTAAAAAATGCTACCTTAGAGTTAGATAATCTCTCATTGTCAGCAAGGATGAGGCCTTAGACTTCAAATATCTGTTATAATAAAGGGGACAAGAGAGCCAATTCTAGTTAAATATTGGTAGAAAGATAAATTTTTTATACAGACAAGTGCTGTCATTTTTTTAAAAAAAAAGGATTATATTTTTATTTTAAGAAATCTTTTAGTGGCTCCTGTTGTTATATAAGATGCATTTCTCAATTAATGTTCTGACAGTGATAATTAAAAGAGCAAAGTTCTTATACAGAAACAGAATATATGAAACCTATGGATAAATCTGTGACACAAGCACTGGGAGTCGTAGCATGTTTTTGTTACATTTTTCAGCCGATTATCAATTTAATTTTAATGCAGAATGCAAATAAACAATCTTGTTTCTGTATATTCTGCACTTGTTATTATTGATTCTATGACATGTGGTTTTATGTGTTCTTAATATCATAGAATTCAAGACTATTTGTTTTATTTTACATGTAAGTTTGCATTTATTTAGGTTTCACATGTTTTAAAAATGTCTCCAACCTTTTGCACTTAGACTTTTAAAATGAGTGAGCTAATAATTTGAGCACTTTGACAGTTGCTTTAGTTTATTTTATCTGTATGGCCAGACACCAACAAAATAGTGGTCATTATCCTATAGAAGGTAATATGGGGTTTAACATAACCTGTAAATAATGTTCATTTTTTTAAAGAATGCCTGTATCTAAAATATACCAAGAATTTTTTAAAACTCAACAAAAATAAAACAACTTGATTGAAAAACAGGACAAAGATCTTAACAACACCTAACCAAAGAAGATATATAGATGGCCCATATCATATTAAAAGATAATCCGCATCATATATATCAGGAAAATACAAATTAAAACAACAATAAGTTACCACCAGACACTTATTTAGGATGGCCAATATTCAGAACAATGACAACACTAAATGCTGATGAGCATTTGGAGTAACAGACATTCTCATTCATTGGTGGTGGGAATGTAAAACAGTACAGCTACACTGAAATGCAGTTTGGCAATTTCTTACAAAACTAAACGTACTCTTATCATATGATACAGGAATTGCAGTATTTGTATTGATCCAAGAAATTGAAGACAAAAATTTGTGTCCACGCAAAAATCTGCACACAAATGATCATAGCAGCTTTATTCATACTCAGAAAAACTTGGAAGCAACTAAGATGTCCTTCAGTGTGTAAATGGATAAGCTATTTTATGTCATCGAGACAGTGGAATGTCATTCAGTGCTAAAAATTAATGAGCTACCAAACCATGAAAAGACATGAAGAAAATTTAATTTAATGTTAAGTGAAAAAGCCACTTTGAAAAGCTACATACTGTTTAATTCCAACTATATGACATTCTTAAAAAGGCAAAACCATGGAGACAATAAAAAGATCAGTGGTTGTCAGGGGTTAGGGTAGAAAAAGGTATATGTAAATAGAGCAGAGAGCAGAAAGTATGTTTTGGGCAGCGAAATTATTCTATATGTCATTACACTGGTAGATTCATGTCATTATACATTTGTCCAAACTCACAGAATTTACAACACCAAGAATAAACTTTGAGTGATAATGATGTGTCGATGTAGGTTCATCAGTTGCAGCAAATGTACCACTGTGGTGGGCCATATTTATAATAGGAGAAGCCATGCATATATCGGGGGAAGAGGGAATAAAGGAGATCTCTGTACATCCCTTTCAATCTGTTCACGAACCTGAAACTTCTCTTAAAAAATAAAGTCTGTTTTATTAAAAAAGCTTCAAATGAAAATATCCATTACTTAAATAGTTACTTTATAAGCTATGTTGGAATAAGATAATGGATTTGCTTTTTCATTGTGAGAGGGATTTTTCAATATATGTTAATATTATGAAAGGGATTTTGTTCAGAGTGCTATATAAAATAGTTCTGTCAGGGCAAGATATGTATTAGACATTCATTTATTTCATCTATTCCAACTCCTGAAAGGAATGTAACAGAACAGCTGCAAAATGTAGTTTCTGCCAATTCCTTCAGTTTATGCAATAAAAGTCATACAGATTAAGAGCACACCTGAAATACTTGTTATATGTACTCTATCTAGTCATTGTTCCAATGACCTGATGAGTTCTGTCTCAGAGCATGTCAATTCAGTGTCTACATATTCACAGTTTATGAGGAGATGCCAATTTTGTTAAAGCAGCTTTATAAGACATGATGTAAGGTTAGTCACCCTTAAAAAGTGATAACCAAAGAAATAAATAAGCAAGTACAATATTCTTGAAATCAATCTTCATTCTCCTGACCTGATTTCCAAGATACATATACCTTGCCAATTAGCTATTTTCCCTAATTCCCATATCTATTTATTCCATTGGTTTACTTATATATTCATTGTTAATTGATTTATTAAATTAATTATGCATTATAAAATTAATTATAATTTTTATAATTTTATACAATTATATATTTTATACATAAAACATAAAATTTATATATTTTTATAATTATTTATAAAATTAATTATAAAAAAGAAGAAAATTAATTATTAAAAAGAAGAAAAACCTGGCTAGTACAACATATAGGTCAAGAAACAGAAGAAAATGTGAAAACACTGGAAAATATAAATTAATAAAAAGATGAGTTCAATACAGCTATGACACAAAGAGAAGCTGAAAATATAACAAGAAAACATAAAGACACACACTAAGTTAAGAAAATAAAATGAAGACAAATAAAGCATTATTAAAGATACTAAAAAGTTAATTGAAAATCAGAAAAGGAATATTGAACTTACTGAAATAGAAGAAAAGGTTGAGAAGATTATAGTGCGTGAAAAGAGAGAAAAAGTTTAAAGCATTTAGGAAGACAATAATAGATACATAATAGAATAAAGACCTTCCAAAATATGGAAAACATTTATTCCTGTGAAAGAAACCAGCAAACTGGAAAGTGCATTAATATATCATTTTAAAAATTTCGGAGATAGTTTCAAAGGGCCCATATATTCTGGATAAAATGATTCCAGGATAATGTAAACTAAGCCACTTGCTTATGATTGAATTTTAATAAAAGTTCATTTTTAGCTATCCAGAAATAATGAAACAAACCATTTATAGTCCGTAAAAGAAAGAAACAAGTTACTTCTCCACATGGACATTAAACATTAAAATCAACATTAATAATCACAACAAAGTATAGCGAGGTTGGCAAAATTATCAATGAAGTGAAGGGTGAACTGAGCATATTAAACACACCAAATTTTTGTTCCTTTTTAAAGGCAGTGGACAAACATTACAAAACATTTAAGAATTTGAGACAGTCGCAACTGTGAGTTCATTTTGACAAATATCAATTAAGAAATCACATATACACACAAACACATATATACATGTAGAGAAAATACAAAACAAATCAGCTTCATTTTTTTTTCTATTGAAATTGATACAATTTCAAGCACAATTTTAGACTCCATTTAAGCTCTATTCTCTTGCTCATTCTGTTGCTTAATCATAGCTCACTGCTTCCTCAAATGTCTGGGCTCAAATGACTCTTCTGCTTCAATTTCTCAAGTACCTGCAACTACAGGCATACTCTACTATGCCCAACTGTTTTTTTGGTGTGTGTGTGTGTTTGTTTGTTCTGTTTAGTAGAGATGGGGTCTTGCTATGTGGCCCAGGCTGGTCTCTAACTCTTGGCTCAAGCGAGTCTCCAGCCTCAGGAGGCTGAGTTAGAGACCAGCCTGGGCAACATAAGGAGACCTCATCTCTTCTAAACTCTCGCTGGGATTACAGGAGCAAGGTGGGATTACAACTCCTCCTGGGGTTATAAGAGTGAGCCACCATGCTTGAACTCTCTCACTGCTTGAATCCAGTGGGGACCCATCTGAGTTTCCGCAGATGTCTCGTGCTACAGAGTTAAGGGAAAGCCAGTCATTATTACTGGAATGTATCACAAGAAGTAAAAACAAGCATATATTCAGGAAATAGTAAGATGAAGATGCAGGTACCTCAGTTACAATGTCTGTAGCTGTAGAAAAATCAAACTGAGGGAATGGAGAAAAATGAAGCCAGGATGCAGCAATTTCTAAACACAAGTAAAAAGTGATAGTCATGGATGTGACCTCAGAAACTGGAACTGAACCAGTAGAGGTTGTTGCTGTTGTTGGTTTTCCCTATTACATGACAAAGTTTTGGCTGAAGAATTATTTTATTTTAATTAACCTGGAAATTTTATGAGTTCATGTGATTGAAGGACTTTCGCTCTTTTATTTGTATTTCTAGAGATAAAATAAAGATTATATTTTTTCTCCAAAGTGTTTCTTTTTAGTTGAGGAAGTGTTGTACCTGTAAAAGTAGGTGACTGACTTATCCCACAAAGCAATTTTGATATATATCGCACTATAGGGGGTCAGAGAAAAGTGTGACAAGTTGGGTAGTTTTGTTCTTAGGAAAGTTTGCTAGAGAAAGCAAATTATAAATGAAGAGTACAATATAGATTGTGTTTATTGCATTAATAAACAAAGACTATGTCAAGGTCAGGTGATCATAGAGGAGTTAGGGACCAGACAGAAAGAAGTCATGTGAGGACATTTTCTAGAGACTTAGAATAAAAGATGATATGTCCTATAGGTGATGATAGGGAAGGAAGGAATCAAAAACAGAAAGTAATATTAAAGGTAGAAAGTAGGTTATAAAAGGACAAAAAGTCAGGAATTGATAAGTTAAAAATACTAAATCATGTAATAGCACTTTGGAATAAAATAAATGTCAAATGGTACATTTACAAAACTAGAATGAATTGTATGACTAAAATTCTAAGTGTGATAGAAAAATGATTTTGTAGAAATAAAGTCCCTTATATAATGTTGCTTCTTTTTGTTTGTTTGTTTTTTTGTTGAGATGAAGTCTCTCGCTTTGTCGCCCAGGCTGGAGTGCAGTGGCGTGATCTCGGCTAACTGCAAACCTCTGCCTCCTGGGTTCAAGCGATTCTCCTGCCTCAGCCTCCTGAGTAGCTGTTACAGGCACGTGCCACCATGCCCGGCCAATGTTTGTATTTTTAGTAGAGATGAGATTTCACCATTTTGGCCAGGCTGGCCTCGAACTCCTGACCTCAGGATCTGCCCACCTTGGCCTCCCAAAGTGCAGGGAATACAGGTGTGAACCACTGTACCTAGCGTAATGTTGCTTCTTAATTAAAAAAGGGACACTTGTATTAGAGCTGGCAGAATGGTTTTTTAAAACATTATCTCTTTTAGGGAATTTATAGCTTTGCTATTAGTATAACTTGTGATGCTGAAGTAATTTTGATTTTGTTTTTAGAGATTAAATTGTAGGGTTAAAGTGATAGTGATCTAATGAGTCTTTTGCTCATTGGAGTTTGTAGTGAAACTTTAAAACTTATTTTTCCTGGCTTAAAATTCATTTTTAAAAGTTAATTTTCACAAACCATGTATAATTTAGTATTCAAAAATTGTTCAATGAATTAAATAAAAGTTTGCTGGTTGCTGTTAATTTAATTAAACCCACTTAATGATAAATACCTGCTATGCTCCAGTTGCTGTCCCAACTGGAAAATTATGTGATTAAAAGTTAAGGACTTTGGTAATTACTCATGAACATTTTTCATTGAACTTATAATTCACAGATTATGATACTATAATAATAACTTATTTTTTAAGAATACATTATTTCTAGGCTTAAATATTCTGAAAAGTTATCTTTAATTTTTTTTACATACAGTATGATTTTAATAAAGTAGAAATACGCTCAGAAAATGACTAGAAAGAAATGTATCAAAATATGGTTTCCTTCAATAGTAGAATCATGGATTTCTATTGTCTTATTTTCTTTTTCTTTTTTGTTTTATTATACTTTAAGTTCTAGGGTACATGTTCTCAACGTGCAGGTTTATTACATATGTACACATGTGCCATGTTGGTTTGCTGCACCCATCAACTCATCATTTACATTAGGTATTTCTGTTTGCAGCTTGTTGAATTGCTATTGTATAAACATATGGAAGATAATTTTCTTTTTTAATTATTTGGCATGCTTTCTTCTTACTATTTTATAAGTAGAGAAAAATTTAAATGACATAGACATCATAAGCAGTAAATATAACTTTCTTTCCATATGTGCTAAATTTTATCCAGAATTTTGACCATACTGTAAAAGCAGTAGTAAACTATGTAAAAAATTTAATTCATTTTTAGCGTCTTAGAAACATCTTTTATATGTGTCTGCATTTTTTATTTATTTTTATTTTAGTCCCAGTTTTATAAAGGTATAATTGACAAATGAAAATTGTATATATTTGTGGTGTACAACATGTCTTAAAATACATCATGAAATGATTAAATGAAGCTAACTAACATATTTATCAACTCACATACTTATTTTTTGTAGTGAGATCATGTAAAATATACTCATAGCAATTCTATATATACATCATTAAAGTCACCATACTCTACAGTAGATCTCCAGAACTTACTCCTCTTGTCTAACCGAAAATTTGTACTCTTTAACCAATATCTCACTACTTCCCAACTTTTTACAGCTCCAGCAACTACCATCCTTCTCTCTCCTTTTATAAATTCAATTCAAAAATAAGAAAGATCATGTAGTATTTGATTTACTATGACTGGCTAATTTCGCCTAGCCTAATGTTCTCCAGGTTCATTATGCTGTCTCAAATGACAGGATTTCCTTATTTTTAAAGCTGAATAGTATTTCATTGTTCATGGAATACAAAACTTGTGTTCATGGTTCACAAGATACAAAACTTGTGTTAGTTTTGTATCTTGCCTATTATGAATAACATTGTAAGGAAAATGGGAGAGCAGATATCTTCTGGACATATTGATTTTCTTTCTTTTGTATCTATACTTAGAAGTGGAATTGCTAGACTATAAATCTATTTAATAAAAAAGGAATTAAACTATTATGCTTTAGATTGAGGATTCACACAAATAAATACTATTTTTCATGTTTAATTTCTTACTTCTACTTGATTTTTAGGAATTTACAGAAACATATAGTAAAAAAAAAAAAAAAAAAAAACAGATAGCCAAAAAGTGTTATAATAAAAAGATATCCATTTCTAAATGTGTTCCCCAGGTTCACAATCACAAGTTTCCAGTTTCTGTTCTGCTTGTTTGATTACAGGATGTAACAATTCAAAATATTCATTTCTACCTTTTCTTTAGTACATCATGAAAATTGTTCCACATCAGTACTTGCAGATCTGCTTCATTTTTCAAATTTTAAATAGTATTGTATTGTTGGAAAATACCATAACTTACATAACGAATTTCCTAGAAAATGAATTTTAAATATTTTGAACTACAGAAATATTATAATATTTTACTGTGAGTTTCATGGAGTATACAGGAGCAAACTGAAGAAAATTTGCAAGCATTTGTGTAAGATATGCATTTCAAACTATTTTTGTTTTCTCTAAAGTAAGAAATCTAATTATTTTGTTGACAGTTACACATTCTGCCTCACCTACCTAAGCAGTTAAATGGAAATCACACACTTATAGCAGAGTTCAGAGAGATTATTTCTAGCCCAGTGATGACTCTAGATGCATCTAACAGGAATTTAGGAAAATGCTAAAATTAGCAAAATAAATACACATTCCAATGTCGGTCTTCACTGATGTTTCCCTTCTAATCAAACATTTTAAAATGATCAAAAGATTCCTTTATTCAGTTCTTATGAGGCACTTACATGGAAAGAAGTTAATTCATTACATACAATAGATGCATTGGTCAGAAAGGTGTAATTCTCACCAATAACCTTGAAAAAGAAATGACACTATGTGAAATTGACTATAATATACATTATGAATATATTGAAGGGAGATACCAAATGTTGAGCTTTTTTTTTTTTCTTTTGAGTGGTATCTTTTGAGTATAATCAATTTTCATAAAAAAATATGGACAGAATGGAAATAATCTGCAAAAAACAGAGATAAAGCAAGCCACCAAAATTTGCCTAATATTATTTTTAATATCCATATCCCACTGGATTGATTTTTAATCTAAATTTTACTAATGAGAAAATTGAGAGTCAGAGGTATCTCTCTAACATCACACTTTTTTTTTTTTTTTTTAACAGAAAAAGTCTGACCATTTGCCCAGGCTGGTCTCAAACTCCTGGACTCAAGCAATCTTCCT
>NC_045435.1:120474052-120589255 GCF_002776525.5 Piliocolobus tephrosceles | reverse complement strand
TTATCGTTTTACCCTAGTGAGAATGGCTATTGTGAAAAAGGTGAAAAGTAACAAATAATAGTGAAGATGCAGAGGAAAGGGAACACTTACACACCATTGGAGAGAGTATTGTGGAAAACATTATGGAGTTTTCTCAAAATATAGAAATTAAAACTACCATACAATCCAGCAAACCAACTACTGGCTATTTATCCAAAGGAAAGGAAATTAGTATCTCAAACGGTTACCTGTGTCCCCATATTTCTTGCAGCACTACTCACAATAGCCAAGATATAGAATCAACCTAAGTTTCTATCAGTGGGTCCATGGATAAAGAAAATCTTCTATAAATACACATAATAGAATACCATTCAATTTTAAAATAGAATGAAATTCTGTTATTTACAACAACATGGATGAAACTGGAAGTCATTATGTTTCACATGTTCTCATTCATATGTGAGAACTTAAAAAGTTGATCTCAAGGAGGTAGAAAGTACAATAATCTTCACCAGAGATTGGGAGGGGGAGGGGAAGAGTAGAGGGATTGGTTAATGGGTACAAATACACAGTTAAATAGAAAAAATAAGTTTTGTGTCCAATAATTCATTGCATATTTCAAAATAGATGGGAGAGAAGGTCTGAAATTTTTCCAAAACACACACAGAAAAAAAGTTTGAGATGATGAAGATTCTAAATACCCTGATTTGATCCTTATACATCATATGCATGTATCAAAGTATCACATGTATCCCAGAAATGTATACAATTATTATGTATAAATATATTTTTCAGAAGATATAGCCAAAGAAGTGGGGAGGAAAATGCATTACCTGATACAATTGTATTAAGAAATGAGAAATAATTGTTATAAAGGATTTAAGTATCCATATTTACAATATCGGAAGAAACAATGAAAAAAACTTCAATAAAACTTTCTAAAGATTAAAAAAAAAAAGAAATCAGAAATAAGCCAGATTAACTTTATAGAAATAATTTGCAATTTTTCTTTTTTCTCAGAAACAGTGAAAAGGACATTACAATTAGCCCTTACTTAAATGCATTGTATTATTATCACATGAAACTGTTCGTTCAAGTGCTTTCTTTCTACAAAAAATGAAGTGTTGTATTTTGACAGCTTTATCTATTTCTCTTATGGTAATTTTCTGCTTAGATTTCCACGTTAATAAAATAAATTATTGGCATGTGCATTTATCTTTAAAAAAACACACATTAAATACAGGTTTTCAGAACTATATGCAAAGCATTCTGATTCTTTGAAATAGCTCTCTGACTAGTTATTTCTCCATTATTATTTTCTGTTTATGAATTCGTTTTTTCTCCCGTTTTTCTTAATATAGAAGGTTGATTTATTTTACATTTCTTTTGAAAATCTTATTTTTTTATTCAACAGACCTATTTTTTTCTGTTTTTAAATTTATTGATTTAAATCAATTTAAAATAATAATCTATGTCTTAGTTTATCTAATAATAAATTGTCAAAATTCGCTGAGTGCCTACTGTTAATCAATCACTGTTATGTTACCCTGCTAAGTAGGCACTCTTATTTTGAAAATCTCGTAGTACATGAAGCTAAATTAATTTAAGACTGCTTAAGAAATCAAGAAGCCTAAGAAAGTTAAGAAAAATTGACTATGCTACATGATAAGAATATAGCATAGGTAAGAATTTAACCCCAGACTAAAATCAGGAATCTAAGACTCCAAAGTCACTTTCTTTCATGTTCTTTGAGAAACTTGTTCAAGACTACTGAGCCAATTAGCCTAAAATTAGCTAAATAGAATTATTGAGAAAAATAGAAAATCAACAATTAATCCTTTGTTGTTTGATTTTAGTTCTCTGAATTAATAAACCTGATTAAATAAGAAATTATTCAATAATTCTAGCAAAGACAGCCAGGAAACAAATTTAGTTGATTATTCATAACCTTATTCCCTCAAGGATTTTTTTTTTTTTTTTTTTTTTTTTTGAGCTGGAGGGTGGCTCTGTCGCCCAGGCTGGAGTTCAGGGGCGCGATTTAGGCTCACTGCAAGCTCCGCCTCTGGGTTTCCGCCATTCTCCTGCCTCAGGCTGCCCAGTAGCTGATACTACAGGCGCCGGCCACCGCACCCTGCTAATTTTGTTTTGTATTTTTAGTAGAGACGGGATTTTACCGTGTTAGCCAGGTTGGTCTCTATCTCCTGACCTCGTGATCCGCCCGCCTCAGCCTCCCAAAGTGCTGGGATTACAGGAGTGAGCCACCGCGCCCGACTAAGTATTATTTTTTAAATGTATTATCTTACAAACTTTTCAAACATGTTTTCCAGAAATAAGAATTAGTATTATTTGTATATAAATATAGAGTCTAAAGATCATAAATGTTATGACTTTCTTAGTTCTGAGCTTAAAGCTTCCGAATCAGAATTTAGTGCTTATTCTACTTGTGTATAATATTTCCCCATGGCTGGTCAGAAAATTTAAAAGATAAAGATTATACAGAAACTGTCCATATTGTGCTACTGTTCCAAACAAAGTTTTGAGAAATAAAGAAGAACAGAGAGAGATTGACATAAGAAAAGAGAGAAAGCATTTTTTTTTTTTTTTTTTTTCCTGAGACGGAATCTCGCTCTGTGGCCCAGCCTGGAGTACAGTGACGTGATCTCAGTTCACTATAATCTCTGCCTCCTGGGTTCAAGTGATTCTCCTGCCTCAGCCTCCGGAGTAGCTCAGATTACAGGCGCGCGCCACCACACCCAGCTAATTTTTATATTTTTTGTAGAGACCGGGTTTCATCATATTGGCCAGGATGATCTCGATCTCCTGACGTAGTGATCCACTCACTTCTGCCTCCTAAAGTGCTAGGAATACAGGCATGAGTCCCCGCGCCCAGCCAAGACCGTCTTATTTTTTAAAATGAGTAATTGTGTTTTTCCTGTACTTAAAATTTCACTCTTATTTATTTGTTTATTATAATTGACTTATTTGCTAAGTATATAACATATTAACCTAGATCTAAAAATCACCACTGTTTAAAAAGTAAGTATTCTGAAAGAAATGTAACCCCCAATTTATTTACCATGTTTCCATGCCTCCATGCTTGTGCCATATACTCATCAACCCCCATAGATAACCATTCTTAAGTTTCATGTAATATCATCTTGCTGCTGCTTCTTTCTATTGTGTCAGTTCACAATCTTTCTTAATTTGCTTTTTGTCACAGCATAATTATCAAGAAATACTCTGAAAATCAGATATCAGTTCATAGAAGTATTTATTATTTTTACATAGTTGACTACTATTGAGTAATAGATTATAGTCTATTCACCCTCCTCACGTATGAACATATATTATTTCCCAGTTTTGCGATTACAAACAGTGCTGCAAAAACTACACTTGACCCTGTGCATTTTTGTCTTACTGAAATTTATTCGCAGGATAAATTCCTAGAAGTGGAAATTGCTGGATCAGTTGGGAGTTTTGTTAGATATTCAAATTCCCTTCCATATTAGTTCTATGAGTTCTCTTCACCACAAATGTATGAGTGCCAGTATCATCACAGATGTACTAAGAGAATATATTGTTATTTTAGGTTTCATGTATTAAACATTTCACACATCTGATAGGTAGACTATAAATGGTGTTATTTTTAGACTTTTATGGTTTCCATTTCTCTGCTGAGATTCCTCGGGTGTTCATGTATGCTGTCCACCTTTGCTTTTAAAAATGTTAAACATATTAATCTTAGTTTTTTTTACAGCCACTCTTTGATAGTTAATGATCTGGGTCATCTCTGAGTTGTTTTGTTGATTTCTTTGTTTCTATACTGTGTGTATGTATATCTATACCTATGTGTGTGTGTGTGTGTGTGTGTGTGCACGTGTGTGTGTGTATTTCTCACTTTTTTGTTTGCCTTTTTGGGGGTGATTGTTGAAAGCTAGACGTCATGTGTAGAACAATCAAGACAGAGGCAAATATATATATATATATATATTTATATATTATATAGATGATTGGAAATGATTAGAAATAATCATTTGTTTTTTTCTGCTAGGATTCAGGTGAATATTTGATAGAGGTTAAGCCAGTCTAATCAAGAGTTGAGCTAGTTCATGGATTTTATTTTTACTATGATGCTCCTTATTGCAAAACTGGCTCCAAATACCTCTAGCACATTTTTGTGCCTAACTAGGGACTAGAGTGTCAAAGTAGTGCAAAATGAGTGGTGAGATGGAGGGCATTTCCTGTTGTCTTATTTTAGCGTTATAGGTAGGCGCTATGTCTCCTGATCTCAGGGCTAAGGATCTGGTAGTGATCCTGCTCCTCCCAGTAGTGATGGAGAATTTCCAGTGATGTGGCCCTGGATGTTTTCTTGCTCCTTCTTCAAGAAAAGAAGGCTTTTATGTGTTTTTGGTTTTGTTTCTTGTGTTTTGTTTCCCTCACCCAACTTCTGTAAAGGAATAAAATAATCTCAGTGGACTTTTATGCCCTTTTCACAGAAGCAGTTGCAACACACGCCATGACCTGCATGTTTTGGGGTCACCTGCCCTGCTTTCAATCATTTTAGTGAGGATTTGGAGGGAAACCTATTAAGAAGAACGTAAGAGTGAATATGAACTCCCCCTTGTGTCCCTGGTTTTCCAGGCCTCTAAGAACTCTTACTAGCCCACATCCAGTGTTTAGCAATTTACTGAATATTTTAGCAGAAATCTTACTCCTTGATGATGGTGACAAAATCCCTATCCCTGGGTTCTTACCAAGATAAGTGAGTGTTTTGTGTCCCTTTTCTCTTTGGAGTCACCTGTCTTTTTTTAGATTTCAAGTTACTTGATGACTATGGAATCTCAGTTCTCAGCTTTATCACATGTTCAAGAAAAATTATGATTTTATAGACTTTACAGCTTTTTCCTATCTTTGGAGTTGGATTGATGCATTTTAAGCAGACAGTAGAATTTATCTCTATTTTTTTAATAAGTAAAAAAACTTGGACATTTCTCTCTATGTTTATGAGTAATCTATCTCCAGAGATATAGAATATTTATGTAATATGTTTTATTATTTATATATTATAATATATAATATGCATATATCTTCCATTTTAGTATTGGATTTTGGTCCTTTCTGTCTCAATTTTAAAGAGTTCTCTAGGGATATTAGTTCTCTTAGGGATATCAGTTGTATCTTTTATTTAGCATTTATATTTTATTTTATTTCACCTTTATAATGATGTCTCCAATTGATTTATTTTGCCTAATAATTGGCAAAATTATTGGCTTATACCTCTAGCACCCTGTTGAATAGCAATGTGAAGATCATGGATGTTCTTGCTTTTAAGGGTAATGCTTCTAGTGTTTTCTCATCCACCATAATCTTCATTTTATTTATTATCACGGGTAAATAGCCATCCGTGGGAGATAGAATTTTCCGACGATTATACCCACCACATAATCTCTCACAAGTGCTTTACTTACAATATGATATTAAACATCCCTCCTTCAAGTGATAATATCTGTGCCCAGCTCATTGAATGTAGGTGTATTTGTGGCTGTCTTGAACAAAGGGTACGACCAAAGTAGTGCTATGTGACCTCTGAGGCTAAATTTTAAGCTATCTTGCAATTCTTTCTTATTTTCCTGAGACTATAAGATAAAACTTAAACCTATGAATTAAAATAAAGATAGAACAATTATGAATATATCTGCCCCAAATAACATACTAGCTACTTTTATAAAACAAAACTGAAGGAGATTCATGAAAACTAGCAATAACCATATTAAAAACAGAAAACTTTAATACATCACTCTTGCTATGAGGCAGACTAAATAGACATGAAAAGACATAACAAAAAAAATGATGTAACAGTTATGATTATATATGTCAAACTTTATGCCCTGATAATGAAAAATGCAACTTCTCATATGAGTGCAAAACATCTGGAACAGTGAACTTATATTAGGTCACAAAGATAACATAGGTGAATAGAAACATTGCAGACAACATTCTGATCACATTGTAATAAAATTAGTTTTAAATTTACAGAACAATTGAGCAGAAAGTACTGAGAGTTACTACATAACTCATTTCTTCCAACCCATAGTTTCCTTAATTTTTTAATATGATTAATTGTTGTTATATATTTGATACAATTGATGAGCCAGTATTTAAACATTATTATTAACTAAAGTCCGTAATTTATATTAGGGCTCTCTGTGTTTTACACTCCATGGATTTCAACAAATGTGTACTTATGTATTCATCATCAGAGTATGATATAGAATAGAGTTACTGCCCTAAAAATCTAACTCCACCTATCCAACCTTCCCTTAGTCCTATCTGGCAATAACTGACTTTTTACTGACTCTAAACTTTTGCTTTTTCTAAAGTGTAATGTAGCCTATAGGAATTATACAGTAGGAATTCCTATATACTCATTATAATTTATATTATTATATTTATAGGAATTGTACAGTATGTAGCTTTTGTAGACTGACGTCTTCTTTCTTTTCTTTTCTTTTTTTTTTTTTTTTTTTTTGATTATACTTTAAGTTCTAGGGTACATGTGCACAACGTGCAGATTTGTTACATATGTATACATGTGCCATGTTGTTGTGCTGCACCCATTAACTCTTCATTTGCATTAGGTATATCTCCTAATGCTATCCCTCCCCGCTACCCCCAACCCCATGACAGGCCCCAGTGTGTGATGTTCCCCTTCTTGTGTCCAAGTGTTCTCATTGTTCAATTCCCACCTATGAGTGAGAACATGTGGTGTTTGGCTTTCTTTTCTTGTGATTATTTGCTGAGAATGATGGTTTCCAGCTGCATCCATGTCCCTACAAAGGACATGAATTCATCCTTTTTTATGGCTGCATAGTATTCCATGGTGTATATGTGCCACATTTTCTTAATACAGTCTGTCATTGACGGATGCTTGGGTTGGTTCCAAGTCTTTTTTATTGTGAATAGTGCCACAATAAACATATGTGTTCATGTGTCTTTATAGCAGCATGATTTATAATCCTTTGGGTATATACGCAGTAATGGGATGGCTGGGTCAAATAGTATTTTTAGTTCTAGATCCTTGGGGAATCACCACACTGTCTTCCACATTGGTTGAACTAGCTTATAGTCCCATCAACAGTGTAAAAGTGTTCCTATTTCTCCACATCCTCTCCAGCACCTGTTGTTTCCTGACTTTTTAATGATCACCATTCTAACTGGTGTGAGATGGTATCTCATTGTGGTTTTGATTTGCATTTCTCTGATGGCGAGTGATGAGCATTTTTTCATGTGCCTGTTGGTTGCATAAATATCTTCTTTTGAGAAGTGTCTGTTCATATCCTTTGCCCACTTTTTGATGGAGTTGTTTGTTTTTTCTTGTAAATTTGTTTGAGTTCTTTGTAGGTTCTGGTTATTAGCCCTTTGTCAGATGAGTAGATTGCAAAAATTTTCTTCCATTCTGTAGGTTGCCTATTCACTCTCATGGTAGTTTCTTTTGCTGTGCAGAAGCTCTTTAGTTTAATTAGATCCCACTTGTCAATTTTGGCTTTTGTTGCCATTGCTTTTGGTGTTTTAGACATGAAGTCCTTGCCCATGCCTATGTCCTGAATGGTATTGCCTAGGTTTTCTTCTAGGTTTTTTATGGTTTTAGGTCTAACATTTAAGTCTCTAATCCATCTTGAATTAATTTTTGTATAAGGTGTAAGGAAGGGATCCAGTGTCAGCTTTCTACACATGGCTAGCCTGTTTTCCCAGCACCAGAAATAAACTTACATTTTAAAAATACATGAATCATTACTTTATAAAAAAATTACAATATAATGTGTCCAATTTTAATTGAATCCTTTAACGAAAAGTGTACTCTTTTCAAATCCCAACAGCTATTATTTACTAGCACTTGGGAATGAGAAATTAGGATTCTGAGATATTCTCAGGAATTTTAAAATCATGAAGTATTCTTTATTCTTATAACATTTCATTTATATTTTTAATAAAAAATAAATGTACATAATTGAGCACTGGGAAATAATCAAACACTGATAAATGCCTATATTGCTGAAAATGTTATTAGGTAGTATTCAAGTAATATAATGTTTAATATCCTAGCAAAATGAGGAGGAGTCCGCATTAATATGTAACAAAATTATCTTAACTAGTTCACATCCAAAAGTTTTAAATTTTGAAAGAATACTAATGGGATTTATATAAAGTATACCCTATGTACACTTTTGTTAATATTCTTCTTATTTACAAAAATGTTTCACCATTAGGAGCAGACAGTGTCACTTGAAAAATTGCAACCATACAAGTAATTACTTGGCTGTAACTGGTTAATATTATTAAAATGTCTTTATATATAAAAAGCAAGTTTTTAATTTCCCTTTTCTAAATTTATATTTTCTTTCAGAATTATAATAAACAAAAATATAAAATATATTTTGGACAAAAGTCTGAAAAAGGAGAAAAACAGCAGCTTAGTAACAAAATAAATTTAACAGTCATGAGAAAACATATTGCTTACAAATCCTTTTGAAGATTTCCAATTTTTATAATCAAACTATTCAGTGTAGTACTTCAAATCAAGTTGTATGAGACCTTATTGTGAAAAGTGTAAGTTAAAAAACAATTCAATTAGTAAATTTATTTGCAAAATAAATATACCATTGTGAATTCTGCTTATTTAACAAGTTCTACATTTTACTTAATGATATTTTATGTAGAATGCTCTATTCATACACTATATGTGTAATTATTTTGATGAAATTTTGCATCACAGCTTATCTGTTGTCAAAATAATAGCCCCAACCAAAACCTCATATGTTATACAAAAGTTAACTCAAATTAGAATGTTTAAATATAAAATGGAAAGAACAGAATATTTAGGAAAATATATTCTGAAAAGTCTTTGAGATCTAAGGATTACGAAAATTCTCAGATGAGACACCAAAAGCACCACTGCTTTGCTGGAATGCACTTGCCTACCGCTCACCCTCTGCTTTGCTGGAACACATGCTTGCATGGATCTTGCTTCCACTGCCCCACCCCCATTGCTACGTGCACACATGAGAGTGTACCCTGCTTCCACTTTTCCAACAAAGTGCTTTTGCTGGCACCCACCATCTGAGTGTTGTTGCCAGTGACCAGGAACACCTCAAACCCTCCAGTGCATCAGTTGCTTAACCCAGAGGTTACAGAGAACCAAGCTGGTCCTGGATCCACTGCCAGGCTGAGAACACACAGCCCAGGAGTGCTGAGCTGAGTCTTTACTCCCTAAAATCACCCAGTAATAGAGCCCATTCACTGCACCCAACTTATACCACAGTTAAATCCTTAAAGTGCATCAAATAATATAAAAAACAAAAAGCCACATCAAAGGACAGAAACTTAAAAATAAAAGGGAAATCAGCTCACACAGATGGCAAAGAACAAATGCAATAACTCTGGCAACTCAAAAAGCCAGAGTGTCTTCTTCCCAATGACTGCACTAGCTTACCAGGAATGTTTCTTAACCAGGCTGAAATGACTCCAAGACAAACATATAATTCCAAATCTGGAAGGCAGCAAAGACAATTGAGATTCAGGAGAAAGCTGAAACCTAATCCAAGAAATCTAAAGAATCCGGTAAAGTGATAAGAGAGTTGAAAGACAAAATAGCCATTTTAAGAAAGTATCAAATGGATCTGATACAGCTGAGAAACTGACTATAAGAATTTTATAGAAGAATCGAGAATTAACATGAGACTAGATCAAGGGGAGAAAAGGATCTTAGAGCAAAGAACAGTTCTCCAAATCAACTCAGTCAGACAAAAAAAAAAAGTAGAAAGAAGAATGAACAAAGCTTTTGAAAATAATGGAATTATAGAAAGAAACAAAATGTACAACTCACTAGCATTACTGCAGAGAGGAAGGGAGAGCAAGGAACTGGGAAAACATATTTGAGGATATTGTCCAAGAAAATTCCCCCCTCACTGGAAAGGACAACATTCAAACTCAAGAAATTCAGAGAACCACTGTGAGATACCATACAAGATGACCATCCCTAGACCCACAGCCATTATATCTCTAAGATAAATGCAAAAGAAAAAAAAAAAAACTTAAAGGCAACTAGACAGAAAGTGCAGGTCACCTACAAGACAACCCCATCATGAACAAGTGAGATTATTCCCAGGGATCCAAGGATGGTTCAATATACGAAAATCAATTAATATGATACATCATACCAATAAAATGAAAGTAAAAACCCTAAGGTAATTTTAATTAATGCTGAAAAAGCATTTGAAAAAATTCAACATCCCTTTATGATAAAAACCCTAAAAAAAACTGGGCCTAGAAGGAAAATACCTCAACGCAATGAAAGCCACATAACTAGTATGATACAGAAGGGGGGAAACTGAAAGCCTTTCCTCTAAGATCGGGAACACAACAAGGATGCCCACTCAAACCACTGTTATTAAACATAGTAATAGAGGTCCAAACTAGAGCAATTAAACAAAAGAAATAAAGGGCATTTAAATTGGAAAGGAGGACGTTAAATTATCATTGTTTGCGATGATATGATCTTATATTTTTAAAAATCTAATGAGTTCACAAAAAAAATTCGAAATTATAAAAATTTAGTTAGGTTGCAGGATACAAGGTCAACATACCGAAGTCAATAGCATTTCTTTATGCCAACAGTGAACGATGTGAAATCAAAAACAAGAAAATAACCTAATTTACAATAGCTAAATATAAAATAAAATGTGTATGAATCAACTGAACCAAAGAAGTTAACAGAAAAATATAAAACATGAACTAAATAAAGAGAAATCCAAAAATGTAAAAAATATATATATATATGAGCATGGATTGAAAGAAAGAATCAATATTGTTAAAAATGTCCTTAGTATCCAAAGCAATCTACAGGTTTAATGCAATTCCTATCAAACTACCAATGATGGTCTTCACAAAAATAGAAAAAATAATATGAAATGTATATGGAACAATAATAGGCATCGAATCGTGAAAGCTCTTCTGAGACAAAAAGAACAAAATTGAAGGAAACACATTTACAGTATAACTTCAAGTTATACTACAGAGCTGTAACAAACAAATGAATGGTACTAGCATAAAAACTGACACATATAATCATGGAACAGAATAAAGAACCCGGAAACAAATCCACACATCTGCCACAAACTCATCTTTTACAAAGATATCAAGAACATATATTGAAGAAAGAACAGTTTGTTCATTAAATGGTGTGAGAAAAACTGGGTATTCATATGCAAAAGAATGAAACTAAAAGGGTATCTTTCACCATGTAAAAAACAATCAAATTAAAATGAGTTGAAGACTTAAATCTAAGACCTCAAGTTATAAAATAACTAAAAAAAGGTATTGGGGAAACTCTCCAGGACATGGTTCTGGGCAAAGATTTCTTGAATGCCCTGTAAGAACTGGCAAAAAGCAAAAGACAGGCAACCAAATCAAAAATGAACAAATGAGATCAAAACAAGTTAAAAAGCTTCCACACTGAAAAAGAAACAATCAACAAAGTGAAAAGACAACCCACAGAATAAAAGAAAATATTTTCAAACTATCATTCTGACAAGGAATTCATAACTAAAATATATGTTTACTGTGAAAAAGAGAAGCTCAAACAACTCTGTAGAAAAAAAATTGAACAATTTGTTTAAAAAATGGGCAAAAGATCTGAATAGACATTTCTTAAAATAAGATATAAAAATTGTAAGCAGATATATAAAGGGTGCTAAACATCACTGATTATCGGATAAATGCAAATTAAAACTGCGGTGAAATATAATCTCACCCCACTTAAAATGGCTTTCATCCAAAAGACAGGCAATAATGAATTCTGACAAGAATGTGGAGAAAAAGGGAACATTATATACTGTTGGTGGGAATGTAAATTGATACAATCAGTATAGAGAACAGTTTGAAGGTTCCTGGAAAAAAAATAAATAAATAAAAAATAAAAAAAGAACTGCTATGTGATCCAGCAATCCAATGCTTGGTATACCCCAAAATAACTGAATCAGTACAATGAAGAGATATCTGCACTCCCATGTTTATTGCAGCACTATTCAAAAAAGAAAAGCTTTGAAAGCATTCTAGGTGTCAATCGACAGACGAATAGATTAAAAAAAATGTAGTGTATATACACAATGGAGTACTATTTAGTCATAAAAATAAGAGACCCTGTTACTTGCAAAACATGGATGGAATTAGAGGTCATTACGTTAAGTGAAATAAGCCAGACACAGAAAGCAAACTTTACATGTTTTCTCTTATTTATAGGAGCTAAAAATTAAAACCATTGAACTTATGGAGAGAGAGAGTAGAATAATAGTTACCAGAAGCTGGGAAGGATAGTTGGGGAGAGGGTAAAGTGGAGATGATTAATAGGTAGAAAAATATGTTAATAGTTTGATAGAACGAATAAAACCTAGTATTTGATAGCACAATAAGATGACTACAGTTAATAATAATTTATTGTACATTTCAGAATAGGGTGACTATAGTTAATAATGTAGTGTACACTTCAAAATAACTAAAAATTATAGTTGCATTGTTTGTAACACAAATGATAAATGCTTGAGGTTATATTTTGATATATAATGGGGTATGAATATTCTTTACTTATCCTGTTGTGATTACTATGCATTGTATGCCTGTATCAAAATATCTCATGTACCCCACAGATATTTATACCTACAATGTACCCATAAAATTATAAACTAAAACTCAAGTCTCCAGCCACATTATATGTATTTTTATTTATCACAATTTATTTGTAAATGTGATGTATTTTTCAATGTGTTGATGAAATCTGAGTGAAAAGAAAGTAATAGTTAATAGCACAATTGTTTTGAAAAAACAGATAATTTAAAATATTGTATAAATGATAGAATAAAAATATATTCATCTAAGCATCTAGTATATTTAATTGTGTCACAACATTTACTGAATTTATATGTCGCTTAAGGAACTTGAAATGTCCGTATAACATAGTTTTAAGTGTAATATATTGACACGAATCAAAGGGATAAAAAAACAAAAAACAAAAACCCAATTATCTAGTCAGATTATATTGTGTTTACAGAACTCTGTTGGGCATTATTGGTAGTATCTGTCAGGAGAGAATAAGAGGTAAGAACATGTTTGCTATATTACATGAGTTTCCTGGTTAAGTCTACAAAGACAAGTAGCACACCACCAACAAACAAACAAAAAAGAAGTAAGATGATGTGAAATGCAACTAAATGTTACTCTCTTAGTAACATGTATCTTGTCAATTGCATTACTGTCTCTGACTGCTTATTAAGAAATGGTAAAATCACAGAACTATAAGCAAGGTCCATGCTTTTTAATGTCATAAGTCTAGAGAGCTCAGAGATAAAAGTCTTCCTGGTCCTTTTCAATACGATACAGAGAGAGAGATTCAGTCAGGAGAGACAGAGATGTGGCTGGAGAACATTACCATCACTCTTACCGGATGAATGTTCCACTAAGCTGTGCACTATCTTATCTTTTGGAAGATTACAATATAGTAAGAAAGATAAATATTTACATAAATGATTATTTTCAAGGTATGATGTGAAGTTCAAATAAAATGTGATTTCCAAAAACGTAAGATTAAATCCAACTGCAGAAAAGTCTTCAAATTTAAGCTAGGTGTTTAAAAATGACTAATAGATGAGAGAATTTTTTGATATAGAAAATGAATCATAATAAAATACATGAAACTAAATAATCCCTTGGCAATATTTAGAGAATAATGAATTATAGCATGTGGAAAGTTTTGAGAAATGAGTCAGGAAATGTGGCTTAAGTTTCATAGTGGCTATCAAAGGGCTATATGTGGGAGATTTTTTGAAGCATAAGAGTGATATAAATTAATATGTACTTTATAACTATTTTCTTTTGAATACTTTATTATTTTTACGGATACATCGTGGGTCTATACATTCACATGGGGTACATGAGAAATATATACATGGGGTACATGAGATGTTGTGATACAGGCATGCAATGTGAAATAAGCACATCATGGAGAATGGTGTATCCATTCCCGCAAGCATTTATCCTTTGAGATATAAATAATCCAGTTATATTCCTTAAATTATTTTAAAATATGCAATTATCATTGACAATAGTCACCCTATGGTGCTATGACAGAGCAGAAGTATTATATGTTTTAGATAAAAATGTTTGTGTTAGGATAAAAGATAGATTAAAGGGGCTCAGAAGAGGAGACAGCTGTTGTCCAGGGCGTGCGGTTCTCCGCCTCAGTGAAAGGCTCCATAGCAACCACCAGGCTTGTTGCTTTCCTGGGCACCAGTCCCCAATGACCCACGCTAAGCCAGCAGCATGGCACCAATTCTTCTCTGGCTTTCAGGTGCCGCTCTGAGCAGCATTACCCTTTTAGCGTCACCAGAAAGCTGGCAGGCACCCTGTGGAAAAATTTAAACAAGAAAAAAATGTGGTAGAGGTGCTCAATGAGGAAGAGGTGTGTGTGGCAGAAGTTCTCCACCATTGTGAGGTGAAGGGTAAAGTGGAACAGCCACTAAAATGGAAGGGTTTCTCAGATGAGGACGGGGTTCTCAGATGAGGATGACAAACACAGTAGGAAGCAGATTGTGTCTGGAATTGGTGGAATTCTTGGTCTCACTGACTTCAAAAATAAAGCAGTGCACCCTCACAGTGAGTCTTACAGTTCTTAAAGACGGTGTGTCCAGAATTTGTTCCTTCAGACGTTCAAATGTGTTTGGAGCTTCTTCCTTCTGCTGGATTCGTGGTCTTGCTGGCAGGAGTGAAGCTAAAGACCTTTGCAGCGAGTGTTACAGCTCTTAAAGGCAGCGCCTCTGGAATTGTTCATTCTTACCGGTGAATTTCTGGTCTTGCTGGCTTCAGGAGTGAAGCTGCAGACCTTTGCCATGAGTGTTACAGCTCTTAAAGGCAGTGTGTAGACCCAAAGCCTGAGCAGCAACATTTATTGTAAAGAGAGAAACAATAAAGCTTCTACATGGTGAAACGGAACCCCAGGGGTTTGCCACTGGTTGGCTCAGGCAGCCTGCTTTTATTGCCTTATCTGGCCCCACTGACATCCTGCTGATTGGTCCATTTCACAGAGAGCTGATTGGTCCTTTTTACAGAGCACTGATTGGACCATTTTGACAGGGTGCTGATTGGTGCATTTATCATCCCTGAACTAGACACAGAGTGCTGACTGGTGTATTTACAATCTTCTAGCTACACAGAAAAGTTCTCCAAGTACCCGCTAGGTTAGCTAGATACAAAGTACTGATTGGTGCATTTACAATCCTCTAGCTAGACATAAAAGTTCTCTAAGTCCCCACTAGACTCAGGAGCCCAGCTGGCTTCACCTAGTGGATCCCGCAGCAGGGCTGCAGGCAGAGCTGGCTGCCAGTCCGGAGAGGTGCCTGCACTCCTCAGCCTTTGGGCAGGTGATGGGACCCTGTGCCACAGAGCAGGGGGCGGGGCTGGCTCATCCAGGAGGCTCAGGTCACCTGGGAGGCCCTCGCTGAGGGGTGTGGGGCTGGGAGCCTCAGACATGGCAGGTCTGCAGGTCCCCAGCCCTGCCCCTCGGGGAGGCAGCTGAGCCAGAGGGGGAGAACTCGAGCACAGTGCCGGGCCACCGGCACCCTCTGCAGCTGCTGGCCTGGGTGCTAAGCCCCTCACTGCCCTGGGCAGGCAGCTGCTCCATGTGTCCCCCCCGGAGCCCACCCGCGCCCACTGGAACTCGCGCTGGCCCACGAGTGCCACGCACGGCCCCAGTTCCCACCTGCACCTCTCCCTCCACACCTCTCCACAGCAGAGGGAGGCGGCTCCAGCCTCGGCCAGCCCAGAGAGGGGCTCCCACAGTGCCCTGGTGGGCAGAAGGGCTCCTCAAGTGCTGCCAGAGTGGATGCCAAGGCCGAGGAGACGCCAAGAGCGAGGGCTGCTAGCACCTTGTCACCGCTCAAGATGTAAACCTCATTGCTGAGTTTCTGCAGTCAGAGAAAACAGCATGAGACAGATGAGTCAAAGGGCCGCAAGCACAAAGCTGTTTCTGATTATGAAGGTAAGGGAGAGAGGAGGTCAAATCTAAGAAAAAGTAAGTCAGAAAAGCCAAGAGGCTTTGCCCTGGGTTTTGAGTCACGGAGGATTATCGGAGCTACCTACTCCAGTGGAGAGAGAGCCTGTGTTTCTGATGAAATAGAAAGTCTCTGATGAGGCTGACCTGGCTTCCGCCAAGGAAGCCAATTTCAAGTGCTCACAGGTTGACATATCCTTATATGAGGAAAGGCCAGTGTGGTATTTCTACCCCTCAGCGTAGCATGTGTGTAGTTTGGGGCTATTATTGGTGTATTTTGGGGGGTGGGAGGGATGTGGAGGGAGGAAGGGAGATGGACAGGATCTTTTGGGTTAAAATTTGGGGCCTGATTCAGGAAATGGTAAAACAATGGAAAGAACAGTAATTACTTGCTTCTATATGCACAATATTTTACCTTTTAAAAAAATGTCATTGACATTATCAATGAGGACTATAATAGACTGTTTAGATGCTGTCTGAAATCTATAAGCGAAGGTATTCCCTGCCTGAGCTAAATGCTGTTCTCACAAAGACCATTTTATAAGTTACTAAAGCTGCCATTTTGAAGATGGTAACTGACTGAGGAGGAAAGTCTTTTATTGGAGAGTATAAACAGGCATACCATTCTGTCTCAGAGGTGTTAATTATTGAAATTAGACAAGAATACCATTGATTTTTTAATTATGAATTTATAAGTATCAGCTTGTTCATAGAATGCACTGGCTGAGGTATTTGGGGAGGGGAAGAAGGTGGCTTAGTAGATGGAAGGGTAGGGAAAGGAAAAGACCCACACTGTTAGAATTCTTGAAGCATCTCTGTTTTTTGAGTTTCAAACTCTGAAACCACTGGTGGAAGGGATCAACCACAGACAGCACAATTTTCATTAAATCTACTCAAAGGTTGAATAATTTCAAAAGTTCTGTCCTCAAGAGAAGTTTAAATTTTCATACTGGGCTACCGGTTCACTTTAAAACACACACACACACCCCGAACAGAAAAACATTTTTTAAAAATATTCTAAGAATTAACTGATACCTAAAATACTCTGTCTTGAATCATGAGAACAACTAGCTGTTGATACTGTCTAGACCTGAATTTAGTAGTACATCGTGAAATATTTTTAGTCATTTGTTAGGTTTCTGTGAAAACCTTATTTTATTATAAACTTCATACCATGCATGCTGTCAGTTTTTATGTTAATAGAATTAGTTTTATAATCTCCAAATAAACAAACAATAAAGATAGACTGAAGGAAAAGGTACTGAAGTGAAGAAAGCAAATTAAAAGGTGGTTGTAACAGTAGGCCAGATTTTAGGAAGCAAAAGCAGTGAAGAAAACAGGGGAAATGTATCAGAGAGATATGCAATCTTTCCGTTACAAGCTTAATATGAGACAGGATGCAACTGAGAGGATAGGCTAAATACATGGCTGTATGCTTTGGAGGTAGCAGCTACAGCTATGAAAAGAGATGAACTCTGGCAGATATAATAAACATGTATAAGACTATAAGCTTTAGTTCTAAATATTGGGAGGAAGGACAAAGAAAAAGGAGGAAAACTATTTACAAGGAAGCAGTAAGAGGAAGAAGATCATAATAAGAGTCAATAAATATTTGCTAAGCTTACTTGGCTTTATCCATTGCAGTTTTGTACTGCATCAGTTAATGCTTTATTGTTCCTGCCCCCAAGAAGCCCGTGTTTTCTTTGTGACAATGACATAAAAATTATAGTCAACATGATGTATGTTAAAATAGAAAAGTTAGTAAAGGTTCCATGGAATAAAGAAGCTATTTACCTGTGCTGAGGTGAAGAAGTTAAAAATTTTTAGAAGGAAGTTGATATTTTATCAAATCTGTTTGAAAGTTCTCTAATTTTATAATAGTTAGATTTTGGGCTCATTAAACCATCAAGTACTTAAACTCTAATCAATTTCCAGAGTTCTGAATAATGCAGTGACCATCCACCCACCCACATACACACACACAAGCACACATTTGTATGTAAAAAGTACTAGTTTGGCTTATATTCTATACTAATTGAAAATAATTAGAAGAAAGACAACTCTGTACGTATATTCTAGAGGCAATTACATCCTAGAAATTTATAGGCCAAATTCAGCCTCAGCTTATTTATACACACTCATTAAATCATTATTGTATTAACCATGGCAAGTAGATGAACTTGAATGAAAACTAATGAACCAGACAAGAACTACTGACCTAAATGAGATAAAATATTTCTTGCTTCCATGTTGCTGACAAGCAAAGGCAAATTGCTTAATGCCTTGGAAATCCTTCTCCATCCAAATATCAATTTTCCATAGCTTCTGATAACATATTTTTATGCAACCAAACTAAAAATGATTAAACTCATTTTATAAAATATTTTCTTGACTCTCATATTCAGCATAATATTCAACTTCACATGCATGGAAAAATAAGTATCTGAAAATATCTAAATTCCAATTGGCACTTACACTGTATTCTATTTAGCAAAGAAATTATTTTTCTCCTCAAATCTCCTCATTCTAATTCAATTTTTTTCACTTGTCACAAAAAATATAAGTATCTGAGAAATAACCTTAAACAAAATATTCCATTTTGCCACCTCAGTCCTTAGAAAGTAGGTCTTGATTTAATTCTGAATATCAAAAATGCATAAAAATGATGCCAGATTATCTGTTTAGTTCTAGGAAATTCAAGGTGTCATGAAATAAAGAAGCAAGGAAGTAACTAACTTCCAAGTCCTGATTTTTTTTTTCAATGTTTACATCCTTTAATAAACAACGATAAAAAAGCATCCAGCTTCATCAGCTATGGCATTTGGAGCTGTTCAAGCACACAACCTCTGAGTTCCACATGTTTCCTGATCCAAAGCAGTGAAATGAGAGAGTGCAACAAAGGGAATCATAAGGAATCAAAGGCTCCAATACTCATTTCCACCTTCCACCATGCCAACCTTGAAGCAGAGATGATGAGGTTTAGGAATAATCATATTTATTTGTATCTGGAGGCAAACACAAATCACAAACCTTACCACCTCTACTCACAGGAAAAAAAAAATGTTATTTAAGAACACATAGATGCCTCCATCACTTGGCATGTATGATCGTTAGTATGGCACATTGTCACCTAAAACATTCATTCATATACTGAACATTATTCAGGCCTTGGAGAATACTTCTCCGCATCTCTTGTGTTCTATTCTCAGAAAAACATGCACCAACATCCAGATGCCCTGAAAGTCTGTGGCTTTTGAATCTGCTGCCATCAATGACTGACTCGGATAATCAGAACTGAATAGTGGATTTGAACACAATAGTTAAGTAGTAGAAAAGGCAAGTTAGCTTCACAAATCCCTCCTCTCAGAATAAATACAGTAGCTTCTTGCAGAAAGTTGTATGGTTTCTTAGTGACACCACATGTCATTTTTTCCCTTTACTTTTCCTTTTTTCTGTATAATCTAATGTTGTGGCTCATCTTCAATGATTTGACAAAATAAGCTTACATATTTTTGTATTTTATTATTATGAAGATATCCTTGTAAACCTGGAAATGAAGAGCTCATTTAAGAATTGACTGCTTTGATTAATAACTTGTGAATACTTAGGCATAGTATGTGGGCTTCCATTGTCACTCTAATCAATGCCCTTTATCAGACCAGATCCAGTATCAGTTCTCAACTTTCTCCTATATAATATCTGCCACATTTAACACAACTTGTCATTTACTCTTTCTCAAATACTATCCTTATTGGACATCAGGACTGCCTTCCCTCATTGTATTCACTCTCTGGCCTCATGAGTTCAGGCTATTTTGGTTGTCAAGGCTTAACCTCTAAGTCATTTCAGCTCTAGTTTCTTGACTGTAAATATCACATACTCACTGATGACATCCACATTTGTAGCTGGAGCTCTAATACGTCCCTTGAACTTAGACATTGATCTCTCATCTTTTCTTCTATGTATAATAGACATCACAAGTCTAAAATGTTCAAAACCACACTCTTTTTTTCCATCTCCCAAACCTGTCTTCTCCATTTCATTAAATGACAACTCCATTCTACTCCAATTTCAGGGTCCATAACCTTGATATCTCTTTTCTTTTAATGTTGACATTCATATATATAGCTATGAAAAACATCCAGAATGGAAACAATTCTCACCATATCCACTGCTAGGTCTACTCCAGCTACAATCATCCCTCATCTGAAATAGTCCCCTAATTAGTCTCCCTGCATCAATCTCTATCTACCTGTGATCTGTTTTTTACATAGCAATCCCACAATACCTTGAAATGAAAGTCTGACCATATTACTCTGCTCAAAACTATATAGTGCCTTTCATGCATTTTGGCATTAAAGTATTTTTCAGATCACAAACATGCATTTTCCTGATCAATTTTTTATATACCAATGGCATGCTTCTCATTTTTATTGTACTAAAATTATTTTCATCAGTTAATATTTTCTACTAATATTTCAAAGCAAATATTTATATGTTAGTTAATTAAGTCTTACAAAATGTTTGATACATAATACATATAAACAAAATGATAAACATCTTTAAATTACCCTCAATTTTTGAATTGGAAAAATTGTCAATACTATTGCATGTATCTATGTAGTTTTCTCATATCTTGTTCTGTTAATTGTGTGTTGTTCATCATTTTGTTTTTCTTTTCTGTTTTGGTTTAGCTTGGTTACATATTTGGTTATCAAATAAACTATTTTTATTTGTATAGATACTTACAAAAATACTACCATACCCTGTGGAATCTCCTGAAACTTGCTGATTTTACTTTCCACTGAGTCTGAGATCTATGTATGTTGCTGCATTGACATCTAGCTAATACATTTTCACTTATACATAATAATCCATACATTATAATGGATTTCCTTATCAATAAATATTTTAGGTTTTTTCAGATTTTTGCAACTGTAAACAGTGCTGATAAGAAATGGTGTGTGCATGTATTCTAACACGCATTTGCAAGTTTCTTTGTGAGTATAACTATTAACAGAATTGGTGACTTATATATAAATGTTCAACTTCAAAGTATAGCATTACATTGCCTTCCAAAGTGATTGAGCCATTTGCACTTTCAGCAGCACTAAATAGGTACCATGTTTATCCACATTTTCACTATTCATATTAAGTTTGAGCTGATTGTGGTGGTGTGCATCTCTAATCCCAGCTACTCGGGAGCCTGAGGCAGGGAAATCACTTGAACCCAGGAGACAGTGAGCCAAGATCTAGCCACTGCACTCCAGTCTTGGCAACACAGTAAGACTCCACCTAAAAAAAAAAAAAAAAAAAAAAAAAAAAAAAACAAGTTATTTCTACCAGTGCACAGTGGCTGGCTTCCGCCTATAACCCCAGCACTTTGGGAGGCCGAGGTGGGCGGATGACTTGAGGTCGGGTGATCGAGACCATACTGGCTAATATGGTGAAACCCCATCTCTACTAAAAATACAAAACATTAGCCAGGCATGGTGGCACATGCCTGTAATCCAAGCTACTCGGGAGGCTGAGGCAGGAGAATCGCTTGAACCCAGGAGATGGAGGTTGCAGTGAGCTGAGATCATGCCATTGCACTCCAGCTTGGGCAACAAGAGCAAAATTCAATCTCAAAAATGAATGAATGAATGAATGAATAAATAAATAAATAAATAAATAAATAAATAAATAAATAAATAAACTTGACCATTTCATTATACCCTGTAAAATAAAATGGGGGAAGACAGTATAAAAATCCTCCCCAGCCACTAACACAGCCACTAACACACCTGTGATGTCCTAGGTGATCTATTCCTACGCTGCCTCTGGCTTCATCTCCTACTCTTTTATCCTTGCTTTCTTGTCTCCAGCATAATGCAAACTCAAGGCACTGAACTTGCAGGTACCTGGAATACTACCACCATCCCCCTCTCCTTCCACTACTACATACTACACTGTCTATTGTCTTCTCTACATGGTTCCAAATGGCTTCTCAAACAGTAAGATTTTCCTGACTCTACAAATTCAAATAACCCCCAGTACCATCATTGCTTTCTTTTTCTCCTCTCTCCTTAAATATTTGTATAGCTCTTACCAACTGATATATTATATATCATTATTTTATGTATTTCTGGTATGTCCTCTTCACATTACAAGATAAGTTATATGATGGCATGGATGTTGACTCCTTCCTTCACCACTATGTTATTAATAACTAGATAACCGCCTGTATGTAGTCTTTTCTCAAAAAAGAATTATGGAATGAATGAATGGTGATAAATCATGACCAAAAGATCCACTTAATAAAAAGTTCAACTATTAAACCTATTGTGCTATGAGATTGGAACTGAACTGAAGACTTTATTATGTAAAGTGGATTCATTCTCAAATAAACATAAAACCTCTTCTTAGAAAGCCTAAATTTTCTAAATATTTTAATGAGTTACCATAAAACTTATTTAGTAAAATATGTTTAAAAGTGTATGTAAATATTCAGAAATATGTACAATTGAACTTAATAAAATTTCAATAATTTTTCCAATTTATTTGCATTCAAGGACATGAGATTAATTGCAATGTGTCTAATGATAATGCAACTACATTTATGCATATAAATCATAGTTTACAACACTTAATAGTATGTGAGTTGTATTAAATTTAATGTATAGCAACTATATTTTTTAAATTATAACATAATTAAGTTCTTACAAAAGATTTTCAAGTACCATGCAGTTTACTGTCAGAAACTAAAAGTATTTCTAAATAACATTTTCAACCACTGTTTTATGTTGAACACATTTTTGTTTGAATTACTTAGTATGTGTTTTACTGAGGCACCTGAGGTTATTTTAAAAAAGGAGAATTTGGTGCTGTGGTAATGGAACAAGACCTGTTTTACAACTTTTAATCTTGCACTTTTGCTTAAATTTTTTGAGCTATAGCACTCTCTTTTTTGAAAGGGATTTAGTAATTAATGGTCCACTCAACTGAGTTCACAATTCCTTGTAATAAAAAGGGTGTGGATCACCTATTCAAAAGTGTTTTACAGAAGATAAACAGCTATCAAATATTAGTTTATTTTATTCCTCATCACCTAGAGTATTCATTTAACGTTCTTGTTTTTGTTCACTTTGTAAACTTTGAGTACCTACCATATGTGATCTACTTTGCACCAAGATGGATAAAACATAGTTTAACTCAAGGAGCTTCACTTATTTTCTTTTTGTTGGGAATATCTTCATTGCAGAATTTTTTTCTTTCCCCACATATAAGCTCCTCATCACAAATGTTTAACTGATTCTATTTGTTACTTACATGACACAAAATATGTCCTCAGTACCCATGGCCTTTCATAAAATAAATAGAGTTAATCATAAACTCATAGAGTAATACTTTACCTTATCCTAATAATGTATCTCAAAGCTTTGTCTAAATAGGCTAAAATATCTGGCTCTGTGGTTTCCTCCTTTGGTCTCTAACTTTTAGCACTCAGTCCACTGGGGTCCATTTATTTTTCTTTAAAAAATGAGTATGTTGTACCATAAAATTTACAGAAAAAAAAGGCAGTTTAGATTTCTTACACCTTTTTAAATACAGAATATGTATTAACTATATAGAACTAAATATGAAACTATAACAATTAAAACTAATTCTGAAAAATATTGAATCTCCAAAAATATAATACAAATGTATTTAATTAGATAATAAAAATGAATACAATTGTTTCAGACTGGTGACTGAATGGTAGAGAGCACAAACTAAGGAAGTTGAATATTTTTTTTCAGGGCTTTGTATACGAGTTTAGCGTGTTCAGTTCAGAAGAAAATAATGTGAAATGCTATTTATAAGAATGTGTGTACATAAGATTATCTCAACGCCAGGCAATAGAAACAAGAAATTGGCCAGGCGTGGTGGCTCACGCCTGTAATCCCAGTACTTTGGGAGGCTAAGGTGTGTAGATGACTTGAGGTCGGGAGTTGGAGACTAGCCTGGCCAACATGGTGAAACCCCATCTCTAATAAAACAAAAATTAGCTGGTGTGGTGCCTCACTCCTGTAATCCCAGCTATTCGGGAGTCTGAGGCAGGAGAATCGCTTGAACCTGGGAGGTGGAGGTTGTAGTGAGCAGAGGTCATGCCAGTGCTCTCCCGCCTGAACGACAGAGTGAGACTCCCTCTCAAAAAATAAAAATAAATAAAAATAATAAAGCAAGAAACTGGAGGATGCAAAACAAAAGGAAATGTGTTCAGAATGACTAGGAAAAATTAAGGATAAGTATAGTTAATACTACTGTGACTATTTTGTTAAAAGATCCTAGGACCTCTTTTTCTGAAGATGTGCTCCGATAGTGCAGTATATTCCATAAGATCTTTATCCCACACTCCTCACCTAAAATAATAAATCCTAGCTTTAGAAAAATGCTTCTCTTTCGATCAGTATATTGAAAATTAGCAAAGCATCTGGACCTTTGTTAAGTATGTATAGAGCGCTTGTAAAATCAAAAACATTGTATGCTATCAGAGAAGAAAGATAAATGAAGAGCCATGTTTGAAGATAAGATGAACTAAAAAGATGTCTCAGATTTTCCAAAATTTTGACATAGTTAACTCAATGTAAATTATCAGTGCATGAGATTATATTAATTAGTGTGGAAATAACACTTTATATTAGTATGTCCAAACATGTTCTTACTGTAACTGGGCAAAAACTCTGTCAAAGAGCTGTAATTATTTGTAAATACTATGACTTGTTTTCCTAAGGCCAGGCTGCATGTAAAGGACACAGTTGAGAAAGAAACCCAGGTCTTCTAATTTACATAGTTTATCAGAGGCTGATCAGCTCTAGTGGAGAATGTACATTTAACTTAAGCATGAACCAGCAATGAGGACAAGTAGGTTAAATGATTCCAATTTAATCTTTCATTCCAATAAGACACAACTTCAAATTTAATGTTTTCTTTATAACCAATGACCTGAGTGGGAGCTCAGGAAGGCTTTGAAAATGGTTAACAGAGGAGGTAACTTCCGAAAATTGGAGAAATATAGTTTTACATTGGATCGCAAAAGGTTAGGCTTCTAAAATAGAGCAGGAAAAAATATAGAGTGCATCTAAAATCAAATCTGTAATGAATTAGGATGAAGATCAGAAGCATTTGTATAACTAACTGCTACTCTCCAGATGTCTGTCTGCAGGGGCCCATAAGAATCTTTCTCATTGCAGGAATCTTTTTTATTGTACATTTTTTGGTTAGAAAATACATTCAAAGAACATGTTAGTATCGTTGTAGCTATGAAATAAAATTAAAATATACAGTTAAATATGAAACTTATTCCAGTTATGGAAATGCAATGACCTTAATTTTTTTAATGGTTTTGTTTTTCACTGTTGATATGTTCAGTGAAAATCAGTCGCACATGGAACAAATATCACAAGTCTGTAGACCTACTCAACAAAAAGATCAGTTATTAGTAAACTGTGATTTAGCCACCAAAGTCTCAGCAGAAGCTGTTTATAATTAATCGTTCCTGTCCTTATGTAGATGCAGTGAAACAGTTTGCAGTAATATTGCCTACAATTATTTTATTAAAGAACAACTCCAGGCCGGGCGTGGTGGCTCAATCCCAGCACCTTGGGAGGCCGAGGCGGGCGGATCACGAGGGCAGGAGATAGACACCATCCTGGCTAAGAGGGTGAAACCCCGTCTCTACTAAAAAAAAACAAAAACAAAAACAAAAACAAAAACAAAAAAAACAAAAAAACAAAAAAAAAAACTTAGCCAGGCGTGGTGGCGGTGGGACCCTGTAGTCCCAGCTACTCAGGAGGCTGAGGTGGGAGAATGGCGTGAACCCAGGAGGCGGAGCTTGCAGTGAGCCAAGATCGCCACTGTACTCCGCCTGGGCGACAGAGCGAGACTCCTCTCAAAAAAAAAAAAAAAAAAAATGTGACTCCAGACTCACAGTTTAACATCTTTTGTGTAAATTATTTGAATTCTTGCGATCAAATATTATTATATCTTATAAAGTAACGTATTTGTTATTTTATATTTATAATTTTCCTATTATAATAATCTATGTGTGATTAAAATAGTTAAAAGTAAAAAATTTTTGTGAAGACTAACAATTTAAACATATCCAATGTGCATCAAAAACAATTACCTTTTCCTCTCAAGTACAGAACTTTATTAAAATAGGAAAATCATACAAGTAGTGACAGAAGAAAATGCCACATAAAAAGTTAACAATGTGCATTTTTGTGTTACAATTATGATTGCTTATTTTTCTTCTTAATTTATTTCAGAATGTGTGATAGTTTTTAAATGACATTTTATTATTTAATTCTGGAAATCAGATATCATAAACAACTTTTTTATATTTTATTGTTTCAAAAAATGTAGACGAGGAGTCATACATTTTCTGGGAAAAGAACAATTTGGAAAAATGTTGAAAGTCTATCTAATCCTAGGGGAATCTTTCCAAGTGATTCTTGTTTTGAAGGTGGCTCTTTACTGATACTCACCTAAAATAAAATACTTTGAAAGAGTATCTCCATTCAAGAAAAAAGCTTATGAAAATTTGTGAAAAGGAATAAACAATTGAGTTATCGTGGAAACAAGAAACACTTTTCAAAACATAATTACATTTTATAATAAATTACTTTAATAATCCAAATGGAATCATCCTCCTTAAAAATGTTTTATTAGTAGTAATTATTAAAACCATAAATCATTTTGTAAAATTTGGACTTTTGGCACAAAATGAAGAGAAAGTATTAAAAAAGTTATCTCGCAAAAATTTGCAATAGTTTGTCAAATTCAGGTAGTGATAGTATATTTGGAGAACAAAAATAACTGAATATCCACAGTTGAAATGTAATCTGCATTGAAATTAAGGGACAAGGACAGAATACAAGGAAATCAAGCTATTATATTTTATTATACCTTTGTTTTTATCTTTATTGATATTAAATAGCCTTTGAAATAAAACTGGTATATACCCAAAGGATTATAAATTATGCTACTACAAAGACACATGCACACGTATGTTTATTGCGGCACTATTCACAATAGCAAAGACTTGGAATCAACCCAAATGTCCATCAGTGACAGACTGGATTAAGAAAATGTGGCACATATACACCATGGAATACTATGCAGCCATAAAAAAGGATGAGTTTGCGTCCTTTGTAGGGACATGGATGCAGCTGGAAACCATCATTCTTAGCAAACTATCACAAGAAGAGAAAACCAAACACCGCATGTTCTCACTCATAGGTGGGAACTGAACAATGAGCTCACTTGGACTCGGGAAGGGGAACATCACACACTGGGGCCTATCATGGGGAGGGGGGAGGGGGGAGGGATTGCATTGGGGAGTTATACCTGATATAAATGATGAATTGATGGGTGCTGACGAGTTGATGGGTGCAGCACACCAACATGGCACATGTATACATATGTAACCTGCACGTTATGCACATGTACCCTAGAACTTAAAGTATAATAAAAATAAATAAATAAATAAATAAAATAAAATAAAATAAAATAAAATAATAAAAAAATAAAAAAAAGAAATAAAATAGAAACAATTCTGACACATCATGAATTTGGTGTCTCTGCTGATTATGAAACAGACTTCACAGAATATAAAATGAAACACTAACAGTTTATTTGACTACTCTGTATTTCTGTGTTGACACAGTAATATTTCATTAAACAGAACTATTATCTACTGCTGCCCTTTCCTTGACCCTCAAGTTTATCTTCATTTGTTTTAGATTTTGAAATGAAAGGAATGCAAATAAAAGACGTTGAAATGCGGGGTTGAGTGTAGCACATTCATGTTTGCTTTCAATCCCTCCTCTACAGAGCTTTCCTTGTCCAGCTCACTTCTTTGAGCCCCTAAGGCACCTGATGTCTTTGTGTATTATTCACTCAGTAATTTGGTAAGGTCTTATAATGTTTTAATAATAAACACATTAGTTCATACAATTGTTTTCACATGAATTTTCCTGGGCCTTCACAATAGTCCACGGAGTCTGGAGAAGGCAGGTATTATTATCCACACTGTGAGGTAGGGAAATGGAAGTTCACATGTTTGTTTAAGGCCAGCTGGCTTTTTAAATGGTGATAGCAGATACACAATCTAGAATTATTTTCCATTGTATTATAAAACATTGCAATATTATTTATTTCAAAATTGTATGTTGAACTTTGAAATATCCAACTGGAATTTTTAAAATCTACCTTTTTTAAAATTAATTATTCACTAATATTTTTGTTTTAACTAATTACCACAAAAGATGTTAAACTAGACTTTTGGGCTGCCATTTCTATGTGATAGATGCAGAGGCTGAAGCTTAGAGAGAGTCTATAATTAACCCCAAAGTTATAGTGCCAAGAATCATTACTAAAATGTAGGTGTTCTGAAATTTTATCCTATACCCCATGATGATTTTTAATAGGGAATGAACAAAGTTATTAGTAAATCCCTCCTAATACTTTACAGAATATACATTCATAGTAAATAGTATATAAACTGTGAGTCATTTTAATGTATTGTGAAAATAGTTTTTAATCACTGTCTACACCTATAAATACAGTGATATATAGATAGACAGACAGATCTTTGCTAATTTAAAAAGATTCCTTTATTGTTTCAATAAAAATAACATTGAAGGCTTGAGTCAATTATAAGAGAAAGAAACAGCCAGAAAAAGAGCATGAGGCATACTTAAACTTACTAAAATGACATAATTGAATTTATCCAAATCACTGGGTTCAAAGTACAGTTTACCAAAATATGCAATGCTGCAAAAGTAAGACTGATTTTCAGACAGAAAAAGGTAAATTTTATTCAATATATGTCAAAATACAGAAAATAAAATCATCAGGGGCCAATTGATAACATTCATTTTCAGTAAAAATTGACATCAGGTATTAAGATAATATTCTAGGTAAATGTTTTCGTTGGCTTTGGTATGTGTACTGAAAAATTAACCCTCAATAATTTCATAAATACACCTGTGGAGTGCTTACAATGTATAATGTATTATATCATGCTATCCTCACAACAGCTCAATAAGATAGATATTAACTCCATTAGTGAGTGATAAATTGATACTGAGTTTCTAGATCTAGGCTGTCTAATAGGTCTAATGTGGTGGCCACTAGCTAAATGTGGCTATATATTTAAATTGGAATTAACTTAATTAGATACAACTTAAAATTCAATTATTCACTCACACTAGTCATGTTTCAAGTGTGCAATTGCCACATATATCTAGTGGCTGTCCTATTAGGCATACAGATGTAATACATACCATCATCACAGAAATGTTAATCACACAGCGCTGATCTAGATCTCCTAATTCTTCAAGAGTTTAAGAATGCTAATCTCCACTAATTTACTAGCCTGCATGCTCACATTATATAACCCCATTAAACATTTCTTTAGCAAAATGTTTCTTCAGCACATTCTGGTGTGAAGAAAAAAGCACCACCTCAGGGGTATGAGAGTTCATATCTTTTGTCAATTATAATTCTATAATAGATACAGGTGCCTCAAGCATCATAGAATGAAGCCCCAGTTATTGATATATAAGCCAGTAATTCCCTTTGCATTAATGTCATAATCATTAAGAAACTATATTTCCAACAGGGAGAGAATTTTTCTCAGTTAACATTCTGAGCTGCATAAGAGTTGCATACATTATAATGTAATGTAGGTTAAAAAAATTCTTGCAAGGCCAAGTTGACTGTGGTACACATAGGCATAGAACAATTGCATACAAAAAACAAAAATCTGTGATAACCATTAATTCTGTCTTAGAGAGAACCCGAAGTATTATAGACAGCTTTATACCTGCTTTCTTTCTGGTCATATAGTAAAGCATGTAGATGGCTTCTTGTACCTGTATTTGATATCTCTATTCAGTTGGAAAGAAACACTATTAACACAACTGTAAAGAAACCTGAAGTTAACTATCCATTCTTTCTTCTAAAATATGCATACATAAATAAGATCTCCAGCATATGAGGAATGCCAGCCACTTGAAAGAGAAAGGTTAAGAAAAACTAGATTGGGAAATAAGTAAAAAATTAAAGAATTCTTTAATGCAATCTGTTATATTTAAGAAGATATAATATCTATAAAACAAGAAAGTAAGTTATAAAAATGAAATTGTTACAGGAGTGGGATCCTGATCTAGACCCCAAGAGAGGGTTCTTGGATTTCGAGCAAGAAAGAATTCAGGGTAAGTCCCCAGTGCAAAGTGAAAGCAAGTTTATTAAGAAAGTAAAGGAATAAAAAATGGCTACTCCGTAGATAGAGCAGCCCCGAGGGCTGCTGGTTGCCCATTTTTATGGTTGTTTATTGATGACATGCTAAATAACAGGTGAATTATTCATGCCTCCCCTTTTTAGAACATATAGGTAACTTCCTGGCATTGCCATAGCATTTGTAAACTTCAGGGCGCTGGTGGGAGTGTAGCAGTGAGGACATCCAGCCGTCACTCTCATTGCCATTTTCGTCCTGGTGGGTTTTGGCTGTCTCCTTCACTACAACCTGTTTTATCAGCAAGGTCTTTATGACCTGTATTTTGTGCTGACATGCTATCTCATCCTGTGACTTAGAATGACTTAACCGTCTGGGAAAACAGCCCAGTAGGTTTCAGACTCATTTTACCCAGCTCCTATTTAAGATGGAGCTGCTCTTGTTTACATGCTTCTGACAGAACCACTGAACAAATAGTTTTGAAAGATTAAATATTTTAGTATATCTATTGTATATTTTACATGTATGGTATATTATTTGTATAACAAATGGAAACTTTTTTAAAAAGCAGAAATAACTCAGAACATAGTGTAATTATAGGGAAAGTATAGGAGAAAAAAGAAATAAAGAGTGCTTCATGGTTCCACATGTCCAACAAGAGCCTCCAAAAAGTTGGCAGGAAAAAATGAATGAAATAAATTCTTAAAAAGAAATACTCAACAAATTCTTCAGAAGTAAAGCCAAAATTGACAAATGGTAAAATTGACAAAAGTCAAAATAGACAAATGGGATCTAATTAAAGTAAAGAACTTCTGCACAGTGAAAGAAACTACCATGAGTGAACAGGCAACCTACGGAATGGAAGAAAATTTTTGCAATCTACTCATCTGACAAAGGGCTAATATCCAGAACCTACAAAGAATACAAACAAATTTACAAGAAAAAAACGAACAACCCCATCAAAAAGTGGGCAAAGGATATGAACAGACACTTCTCAAAAGAAGACATTTATGCAGCCAACAGATACATGAAAAAATGCTCATCATCACTTGCCATCAGAGAAATGCAAATCAAAACCACAATGAGATACCATCTCACACCAGTTAGAAAGGCGATCATTAAAAAGTCAGGAAACAGCAGGTGCTGGAGAGGATGTAGAGAAATAGGAACATTTTTACACTGTTGGTGGGACTGTAAACTGGTTCAACCATTGTGGAAGATGGTCGGGCGATTGCTCAAGGATCTAGAACTAGAGATACCGTTTGACCCAGCCATCCCATTACTGAGTATATACCCAAAGGATCGTAAATCATGCTGCTATAAAGGCATATGCACACATATGTTTATTGTGGCACTATTCAGAATAGCAAAGACTTGGAACCAACCCAAGCATCCATCAATGACAGACTGGATTAAGAAAATGTGGCACATATACGCCATGGAATACTGTGCAGCCATAAAAAAGGGATGAGTTCATATCCTTTGCAAGGACATGGATGAAGCTGGAAACCGTCATTCTCAGCAAACTAACACAGGAACAGAAAACCAAACACTGCATGTTCTCATTCATAAGTGGGAGTTGAACAATGAGAACACTTGGACACAGGAAGGGGAACATCACACACCAGGGCCTGTTGTGGGTTGGGGGAGCAGGGAGGGATAGCATTAGGAGATATACCTAATGTAAATGAAGAGGTAATGGGTGCAGCACACCAACATGGCACATATATACATATGTAACAAACCTGCACATTGTGCACATGTACCCTAAAAATTAAGTATAATAAAAAAATTAATTTAAAAAATTAAAAAATAAAATATACAATTAAAAAAAACAGAAAAATCATACTGGAGAATACTGAAATGCATGTAGAGGTCTAAGGAATTATATTCAAAAATTTTAAATAACTCCTACAAATCAAAAATAAAACAACCCAATGAGGAAATGGGCACATTACTTGAAAGAGTAATCATTCCTCAAAGGAATCACATGAAAAAGTAGCATACAATATCGTGGCTCTCTCTTTTAAGAATGTCTCCTTCATTAATATACAATGCCCAGCCCATGAGTTTTTTTGTTTGTTTTTCACCTTCTCTTACCACTGATTTCACAGAATATAAAGATGTAGTTTATATTGTGCTAAGACAACTTGCCTGTGAGAAACACATGACAGGTTTGGTGCTAATGGTGTTGGTGGTAGTTCTTTCATTTTTATCTGTTCATATTATTATTACTTTGTTTTTAATATCTTTATTATGATATAATTGATATAGAAAGAACTGCACAGGCCAGGAATGGTGGTTCATACCCGTAATCCCTGCACTTTGGGAGATCAAGGCGGGTGGATCACCTGAGAGTCAGGAGTTTGAGACCAGGCTGACCAACATGGTGAAATCTTTTCTCTACTAAAATACAAAAATTAGCTGGGCATGGTAGTGGATGCCTGTAGTCCCAGCTACTCGGGAGACCGAGGCAGGAGAATTGCTTGAACCCGAGAGGCAGAGGTTGCAGTGAGCCGAGATCACACCATTGCACTCTGCCTGTTTGACAGAGCGAGACTGTCTCAAAACAAACAAACAACAACAAAAAAGCAAAAAACTGCACATATTTAATGTGTACAATTTCATGAACTTGGATATATGCCAACAATTATGAAGTGATAATCAAAATCAAGATAATGGATATATCCAAAACTACACAAGATTTTTTGTGTTCATTTGTTTTTATTTTTTGCTTTTGTTTTTTGATGATCTTGGTTGTGGTGCTGGTAGTAAGAACATTTAAAGTGACATCCACACTCTTAGTTTCGAGGTGCACAATATACAATACTGCATTAACTGTAGGCATTTTGTTGTACAACAGATCTCTAGAACTTTTTCATCCAGCATTATCAAAACTTTAGACCCTCTGAACAACTGCCAGTTTCCCTAAGCTTCAGGCAGCCATTCATATAGGCAGAATCATGCAATATTTTTCCTTCTTTGACAGTTTATTTTATTTAGCATAATATCCTCTGGATAAATCCATGTTGTCACAAATGGTAGGACTTAATTTTTTAAAGGTGAATAATATTCCATTGTGTGCATATAACACATTTTCTTCGTCAAATCAAGTGCAATGGACCCTTAAAGTTTTTCTTCATCTTAGCTATTGTAAATAAGAATGGAATAAGTATGGATATCTCTTTGAAATTCTGAATTCAATTCTTTTGGATATGTGACCAGAAATGGAACTGCTGGATCACATAGCAGGTAATTTTCTGAGGAACCTTTTTTTCTGTGTTCAGTAGCTATCGCACCATTTTTTGTTCCCATAATGTACCAGAGTTCCAATTTCTCCACATCCTCACTAATACTTATTTTGTGTGTTTTTATTAATAGCCATCTTAAAATATGTATAAGATGATACCTGATTGTGGTTTTGGTTTGTGTTTCCCTAATGATTAGTAGTGTGGAACACCTTTTCATATACTTATTGGTTATTTGTATGTGTCCTTTGCAGAAATATCTGTTCAAGCCCTGGGCTCATTCATTTTTAATTTCTTTCTCTCTCTTTCCTTTCTTCTTTTTTTCCCTTCCTTCCTTCCTTCCTTCTGCTGTTGAGTTGTAAGTTTCTTATATATTTTGGGAATTATCTTCTTGTTGGATACATAGTTTGCAAAATATCTTTTCTCATTGTGTAGGTTGTCTTTTCATTCTGTTGATTGTTTTATTTGCTGTGCAGGAGATTTTAAGTTAGATGTAGTCCCACTCCAGGTTGGGTGAGGAAATTGAGCAGTATACAGACCAAGCAGAGCACTCAGGCAGGCTGAAAAGAAAATGCAAAAGTATTTGTGTGATAGTAATGTTTACCCAGTCTTATAAATCAAATAAAAACATTTTTTCCCCATATGGTGCGATCTACATTAGCAAAGATCACTTGCTTAAGGAACAATTTAAAAAGTAGCAGAGGGTTGAGTTTACTCAGTTAGGTTCTTATCAGAAGATAGATTGAGAGATAGTAGTAGGAACTGGAAGTGTTTGGAATGGAGTTGAATTTAAACTAGAAACCCCCCTCAAAAAGAAAATGAAAGTGTAGGAATTTTACTACCATTAAGAAAGTGTTGATAACAGTGTAGTAAATGCCATATGATATAATTAACCACTTGATTAAATAACCCCTGTAAATATAGAACTTCTTGCCTGCTACCAAATTAATTGTTATTTATTTTTATTCACTGAAGATTTTAACTTCTGGAGATTTTTCCTTAATTCTCATTACAAGACATACGGTAAGTACAGGTCTCAGAAAAACTGAATGTACATTGTAGTCAAAAATTGGGAAATATTGGCAGTTATTTTAAAATATCTTTTAGGATGTTATCAATTATTTTTTAAAAGCTAGTAATAAATTTCATAGAAGATATGTAAGATATCTGCATTTAAAATACATATATTTCTAAATAATTAAAAACATCTGCTCACCAAAATAAAAATCAAAATTAAATCACAGAATGAGAGAAAAGGTTTGCAATACAATTACATAACAAATTTTATTTTGATAATATATAAAGCACATCTACATATCAGTAATAAGAGACCAAAAAGTACAGTTGATAAATTGGTCCTATGACTTTAACAAACACCCACATAAGAAGTGATTTAGTCAAATTATATGTGTTTGTGTATTAAGGCGCCAAGCCATATTAGTTAATGGAGAAATGCAAGTTAAATTTTGTTCCTTTGGGAATGTGAAATAGCACAACCACTTTGAGAAACTGAAACTTTCTATTAAAATTAATCTTACATCTTTTCCACAAGCCAAAAATTTTAATCCTAGTATTTACAAAAGAAAGAAAAATGTATGTTCACAAGAAGATTGTATAAGAATATTCCTAGCACCTTTATTTATAAAAGATAATAACTGAATGCATTCCAAATGTGCATTAAGAGAAAAAAAAATGGATAAAAGACTGTGTTAATAATCACATATGGAAATTTGGCACATAAAAAAATTCATTTGCAACAACATAAGTGATTTTCAAAATCACCTATGTTGTATAAAAGAAGCCAGACGCAAACAAGCATATTTTATGTCATTACGTCTTATTAATTTTCAAAACAAGCTAAACCAATCTATAGTGATGGTGACATAATAGGAAACATATATTTGGTCTCTGCCCCCAGTTTCTAGCACAGGGTTTCCAAAACCCTTGTAATTTCCGAAGCAATAGAGGTGCTAGGAGAATCTTTGTTTCTAGTATTTGTTCTTTGATCTATCTTAGTTTCTGGCTTGAGGCTCCTAAATCCTTTGGGATTTACTGGAAGACAGATTTTTTTTTTTTTTTTTTTTTTTTTTTTCTAATGATGTATCTCTTGGTGGCCTTTTGTATAGCTCTTGGATGGGGGCTGGTCACTAAAAAAACCAAGCCATGATTAGAAGCTTAGAACTTGTAGCCCTGCTCCTCATCCTCCAAGGACAAGAGAGGAGCTAAAGATTGAGTTAATAATTCACAAGCATACATTAGAGGCTTTTATAAAACTCCCTAAAGTTTAGAGAGCTTCTGGGCTGATGAACACATCCATATGCCAGGAAAGCGGTATATCCCAGCTCCATGGGGATGCTCGAGACCCTTCCAGACCTTGCTTTATGTACCTCTCAAACTGTCTGCTTATCTGTATCCTTTATCATTGCCTCATAAAAAAGAGATAAACTTCAGTAAGTGTTTCCCTGAGTTCTTTGTGCCATTACTGCAAATTCTCAAAAGTAAGGAGAGTATAATGGGAATCCATGAATTGTAGCCAAGTCAGACAAAAGTGTGAGTAACCTGGGAACCTACTACTTGTGACTGATGTCCAGTAGGGGGCAATCTTTTGGAACTGAGCCCTTAATCTGTGGCATCTGGACTAACTTTATGTAGGTAATATCACAATTGAGTTATGTTGTAGGGCACCCAGGCAGTGTCCAGAGAGTTGGAGATTTGGTTGGTGTGGCGAAAAAAATATCATACATTTGCTGTCAGAAGTGAGGTATTGCATGAGTATGGAGGAGACTATTTTCTCTTTGTAGTGATAGAAATCAAAGTAATGGCAGAGATGAATTGATTTAAAAAGGACAAAAGGGAGCTTCCTGGTATAATGGGAATAATCTATATCTTAATCTGGGTGATAGGTGCATGAGTGCATAAATATGTAAAAATTGATCAGACTGTAACTTTAAAATTTGTGTGTGGCCTACATGTAAATTATATTTCAATGATAAAATGTATGCCTGTAGAAAATCTATTATTAATAGGAAGACACTAGAGTTTTCCTTTATTTGACAATATCAGTATTAAAAGTGCAAAGATATGTTTTTATTTTAACATTGCTTTGTGTACATTAATTACAAAAGACTATTTTACTCTCATATATTTTAAGGTAAGCTTATTCAACCCACAGTCCATGGGCTGCATGCAGCCCGGAACAGCTTTGAATGAGGCCCAACACAAATTGGTAAATTTTCATAAAACATTATGAGATTTTTTTTTTGATCAGCTGTCATTAGTGTTAGTGTATTTTGTTTGTGGTCCGAGACAATTCTTTTTCTTCCAGTGTGGAAGCCAAAAGGCTGGACATACGTATTATAAACCATTCTGTAATTTTCTGCTTGAATAAATAGTATAACATTAATTACTTGTTGCTAGAATATGTTTCAGTTACAAATGTTGTAAATACCCAAGTAACAGGAGGGGACAAATAGCTATTAAAAGGAAAAGAATATATAGCTTTAAATTATGTTATCATGAAACATTGACTGAAAGTAAGTAAATCATGGATACAAGTAAGGAAGATAAAAAAATTAAGTATGGAAAGGGAGAAATAAGTAAATTTGAGAATTCAATAATAAACCAACTAAATTAGACAACCCCAATCAGGAGAAAAAATCTATGAAAATAATTTTTAATGAAAAATATGCTAAAATGTTGATTAAAAGAAAAAAACACAAAAATAACATTAAATACAAAAAAATCTACAAGTGAATGAGGACATTAAAATGTTATATGAGATTTCTAAATGTACTTTATTACACTAAATTGTAAAAGTTTTAACAAATTGATTCAGTAATTAAAACTCTAATCAGGCTAAGAAACACAGAATAAATTGAACAAATTATCCCTGATAAAATAAGCATGGATAATTTTACAGAAAATGTTACGAACATTTTAAAGAGCATTTATATTATTTAAATTGCTTCATTTTAAAAAATTAAATACTTCCAAATAAATTATAAGAAGTTAGCATAATTATACTACCAAGATTGTACAGAAAAGTACAAAAACCTTATCTACGGTTGAATGTTGTTTATGAATGCACATGCAAAGACTCCAAATAAAATATTAGCTCATCAAATACAACAGTACATCCAAACATTGATATATCTTAAGTAAATAGAATTTAACTCAGCAATGCGAAATTAAGTCAACATTTGAATAAATAATAATATTATGATGTATTGTCTTAAAAGATTAAAAGACAAAAAATGGATTATCAGCTTCACAGATGTTGTAAAAGATAAGGTGCAATTCACCACCAATTTCCAGTTTAATAAAAGTTTCAGTAACCTAGAAATAGAATGGTACTTTCTTAATTTGATAAAAAGCATATATTAAAAACTAACATTATATATCAGTTTTAACAGGGAGACCCTAGACAGTTCTATTGAAGGATTCTAATTTCTGGCTTCACTAGAGGTTTCTTAAAGAACATTCTATCCAATATGTAGCATTAAAAACTTGACCTGTGATTAGATATCAGTATCTTCTTCTCTTTCTCACTTAAATCACTTTTGTATTCTGTTGACAAAAATGTATATTATGCTACACTTTACACATATCTGTGCAATATACATAGAGCAATGAAAATGATTGAAGAGCAGAGCAAATGGTCTTGACCACTTAAAAAAAAATCTACAATGCTTATTTTAACTGTAAATGTATTTGTCTTCTGTGACTGGTTATACATTATGGTGGATTGGAATTCCATTCACATAAACTCTTTCTAATGTTTGCTTCTGTGTCTCAGCAATCAACTTCTATGCCTTACCAGTCTCTGAACACAAAGCTTATTCTATATAATTTAGGATCTGAATCACAAAACAAATAAAGTACATTGTTATTATCATGTATGGAATTATTTTGTTTTCAGTTTTCCACCTCAAACTAGATTCATTCATTCATTCATGAATATTTACTAAGCTTCTGCTCTGGATCAGGCTTTGATCTAATTACTATTGGCACAAAGATTAGTGAGCACCAAAGTAACACAGTTTAATGGTGGAATTATTCAAGTAAACAAAGTTGAATAAGTGATATGTAGGAGATATTAATACAGTGCTATGAAAGCACATAGGCAATTTTAAATACATTATCTCTATACTTTACAATATCTGGTACACAAATGAGTTTAGTTATTTTAGGTCGGCAACTACCAACTACTTTTGCATACTTATTTCACAATAAGCATTTAATTTTCTATTGTATATTTAATAGGTCCCTTGAAATTAACTTGGAATCATCAGAAGACCTGATCTCCTCTTCCCTCAGTTTACTCCATTTCATGGCATATTGATTATATCTCTAAAATATATCTGCTCCAATATATTTTTACCTCTTCAACTGCCACATAGACCAAGCTACCATGAAATACAACCTCATCTCTCCAATAGCCAGCAATCGTATTTCCTCGTTCCCACTTTTAATCTCCAGCCATGCCACAAACTCAATGCAGCCTGAGTGGTCTGTTTAAAACACTTTTTTGCTTAAAATATTCAATGGCTATTCATCATACTCAGGTAACACCATTGGTTCTTATCATGGCCTACAATAGTATTATGTGGCTGAATCTGCCTCAGGAAATTTGTAATGGATGTTTCTTCTACATGAAATTTTCTTCCCTGAGATCTCCTCATGCTTGTTTTTTCCTCATTGTGTAAGTATCAGTCCTATTATTTGCTCAAATAAAATTTTCTTTCTCCTAACTTCCATCTAAAACTCTATGACTTTATACTCCATTATCTAATTTTAGATTTTTTTATTTTTATTTTTTAATTTTTAATTTAATTTAATTTTTTTGAGACAGAGTCTCGCTCTGTCGCCCAGGCTGGAGGGCAGTGGCACGATCTCAGCTCATTGCAAACTCTGCCCCCAGTATTCAAGTGATTCTCCTGCCTCCGCCTCCCAAGTAGCTGGGATTACAGGCATGTGCCACCATTCCTGGCTAATTGTTTGTATTTTAGTAGAGACGAGGTTTCACCGTGTTAGCCAGGATGGTCTCGATCTCCTGACCTCGTGATCTGCCCGCTTCGGCCACCCGAAGTGCTGGATTTACAAGCATTAGCCACCATGCCCGGCCAATTTTAGTTTTTCCATAACATTTTTCAGAAACGAAATTACCTTAGAGTATTGCATAATTGATTTTTATCTAATTTATTATGCATATAGTTAGGACATTGATGAACATATGATTTTAGCTCAAGAGTTAGCTATCTACTATTGACTCTTTACTTGGTGTCATAAATTTAAATCCACTAGGTTAGAAAAGTAGGTTTCTCCATTTTATGCCCCAAACAGAACCCCTTTGATCCACTTCCCTCACTTCATTCTTCACCAGATATTAGTGCTTATAAAAAAAAGTATCTGGCATGGAGAAAATGTGCCACTAAAAATAAATTAATTAAACTAATGAATGAACAACAACCCTCAGGATATAGGTTTCACCATTGTACAAGTGAACAGGTGATTGCACTTTGTTAAAGAATCACATGTGACTAAGGCAATAATTTTATTTGTCTTAACATTAACATCCTACAAACATATTAAAATAATAACGAGAGTGACTGGAAATATCAGTTGTTCATATGTCCATGTTCCACATTGGTTCTTGTTTTCATGCAAATATCAATTTATAAAATTGTAGTCATGATCAATTTTGCCAGATAGCTTCATAATTCTAATTTAAACTCATGTACAATATTCTATTAATTAGTTGAACCAGAAGTTTGCTACTATTTATAGATATGTTGGTTATCAATAATATCCAATACAATGCATGATACTTAGTATATACATTATTTCATTGACTTTTATCATCTGCCTTATTTCTTGGTATTAAATTATAAAATTGCATAAATCAGCTAAAGACTATAAATATTTATGACTCTTAATATCTATCACAGAAGGTGTAGGAAATATATTAGTGATTATTGCATCTCTAATGTAGTACATCCTTAATGCAGTAAGCATCTCCTATTGCATTCCTTATGTGATAAACACATAGTGAATATACAGTTAATTTATTAAATAGTGAATATTATCTAAATGGTTTTCCACAGACACATGCTAATTAATATTGCATATTAATATCAATTGATGTTTTAGACTTTTAATTGCAAAAGGTATCTGTTTTACTGATTCGCTATGTTTGGTCAAATATTTTTCAATATTGAATATTTTCTGGAATTCTGCCTTTCCATATATACATTTGAGGTGCTTCCCCAAAGTCTGCATCTCCCTGGGTATCATGGTTTGCAGTGGCTGTTCCGAATTTTTCCAGTCTACTTACAGTGCCTGGGTCTGAATAATTCCAGCAGCGGCACCCACACAGGACATTGCAAGGCCAGACTTGGTCCCACATAAATCCTGGTTGCCAAGATTTGCCAGTCAAAACTTTCTGGTTGTACACAGTGGCTCATGCATGTAATCCCAGCAATTTGGGGAGCTAAGGCAGGATGATCACTTGAGATCTGGAGTCTGAGATCAGCCTGGGCAATATAGTGAAACCCCACCTCTACCTAAAAATGTTTAAAAATTAGCCTGGCACAGTGGTGCATGCCTGTATTCCCAGCTACTCAGGAAACTGAGATGAGAGGAAAACTTGAGTCTAGGAGTTCCAAACTGTAGCGAGCTATAATCACACCATTGCACTTCAGCCTGGGCAACAAAGCAAGAGCTGGTCTCTTAAACAAACAAACAAATTCTAAATCCATTTTAACTGTCAAGGACTGTGCAGTGACCCCTGGACAGGTGACTATGCACAAGAACTGGGATTTGCATAGGCCCTGTCCCAATTTCTCTCCTTCAGGCCACTCTTTAAAACACACATTAAGTTGACCAGATTCCCTAAGGATTTCCAGTAATTCTGACTATTATGTTTTACAAGAGCCCCATGGACTGACCCTAGTTCCAGAATGGTGGTTTGGTAAGCAGATAACTCTTGTCAAGTAGCTTTGTTTTACGAGACTGAGCCACCTGAATGATTCAGGCAATCTGATTTGAGGTGGCTTTCACTTACGCTATTCATAAAATGAGTTTCAGGCTCTGGACTACTAATGACTTACCATCCTAATTTGCACTTAAGATAGGTGTCTGGGTCCACGTATGTACTCTTGCTCATCCACGTAGGATCCATGATGCCTCCTCCAGTCTACAACACCGAAGAAAAGTGGGGTTGGTAGCAAGCAAGCATCTTTAACCTTGTATATCCGTGCCATTGCACTCAGAGATGTTATCCTACCATTTCTGTTGTGTTCACTGGATGTAGTAGACCTTCTTGGGTGTCCTTCTGGGGGTGGCCACAGAATACTTCCTCTAAAGACTTTGAGACAGTCAACCTGCAAGCAGAATAGGACCTTTCGCTTGATATCCTCTCTTACCTCCACTTACACAGTGACATTAGGCTTTCCTGTATTTGTCAAAGGTCATGCTGGGAGAAAGACAGACACATTTTGCTCAAGTGGGGCCACTATTTACACCCTTTTCTGAACACTTTACTATTCTCCTACTGGTAATACTTTGTGGAAGGCAGAAGTATGGTCAACACTGAGAGAGATCATGTTCTAGGATTACATGTTTTGACCTCAAGAGATCAAAGAAGATAAAGTTTATGCTATAAAGTCCCACAGAGTAAATTAAATATGACCAGAAAATGAATTATTTTTCACATTATACTGCATATGCTGGGTAAATTTGCTTTTGTTGTCATTACCATAAAGTATAGTAGAAACAGTTAAGAGAGTATTTGGAGTTCAGTATTCACAGGTGGCACAAAGAATAAGTCAGTGTCAAGAATAATGATGCATTAAGTAAATATTATTGTATTTTAAGTTCCAGGATACATGTGCAGGATGTGCAGGTTTGTTACACAGGTAAATATGTGCCACGGTGGTTTGCTGCACCTATCAACCTATCACCTAGGAATTAAGCCCAGCATACATTAGCTATTTTTCCTAATGCTCTCCCTCCTCCTGCCCCCACTAACAGACCAGTGTGTATTGTTCTGTGTCCATGTTTTCTCATCGTGCAGCTCCCACTTATGAGTGAGAACAGGAGGTATTTGGTTTACTGTTCCTGCATTAGTTTATTAGTTTACTGAGGATAATGGCTTCCAGCTCCATCCATGTCCCTGCAAAGGAAAAATATCATTGTTTTTGTTTTTTGTTTTTTTTTTTTTTTGAGACGGAGTCTCACTCTGTCACCCAGGCTGGAGTGCAGTGGCCGGATCTCAGCTCACTGCAAGCTCCGCCTCCCGGGTTCCCGCCATTCTCCTGCCTCAGCCTCCCGAGTAGCTGGGACTACAGGCGCCGCCACCTCGCCTGGCTAGTTTTTGTATTTTTTAGTAGAGACAGGGTTTCATCGTATTAGCCAGGATGGTCTCGATCTCCTGATCTCGTGATCCGCCAGTCCAGAGTTTTAGCTCTTGTTACCTAGGCTGGAGTGCTGTGGCACAATGTCGGCTCACTGCAGTCTCCACCTCCCAGGTTCAAGCAATTCTTCTTACGCAGCCTGCTGAGCAGCTGGGATTACAAGTGCCTGCCACCATGCCCGGCTAATTTTTTGTATATATATATTTTTAAGTAGAGACAGGGATTTACCATGTTGGCCAGGCTGGTCTCAAACTCCTGACTTCAGATCCACCTGTCTTGGCCTCCCAAAGTACTGGGAGTACAGGCATAAGCCACTGCACCCAACCAATCTCATCCTTTTCATGGCTGTGTAGTATTCTATGGCATACATGTACTACATTTTCCTTATCCAGTATATCATTGATGGGCATTTGGGTTGATTTCATGGCTTTGCTATTGTAAATAGTACTTCAATGAACATACAAGTGCATGTATCTTTATAATAGAATGATTTCTTTTCCTTTGGGTATATACCCAGTAATGGGATTGCTGGATCAAATGGTATTTCTAGTTCTAGGTCTTTGAGGAATTGACACATTGTCTTCCATAATGGTTAAACTAATTTACATTACCACCCACAGTGTAAAAGTGTTCCTATTTCTCCACAGCCTTAGTAGCATTTGTTGTTTTTTTACTTTTTAATAATCACCATTCTAACTGGTGTGAGATGGTACCTCATTGTGGTTTTCATTTGCATTTCTCTAATGATCAGTGATGTTAAACTATTTTTTTTTTTTTCATTTGTTTCTTGGCCACTTAAATGTCTTCTTTGGAGAAGTATCTGCTCATGTCTTTTGCCCAGTTTTCAAGGTTGTTTGTTTTTCATTCTTGTAAATTTGTTTAAGTTCCTTGTAGATACTAGATATTAGAACCTTGTCAGATGGATAGATTGCTAAAATTTTCTCCCACTCTGTAGGTTGTCTGTTCACTCTGATGATAGTTTCTTTTGCTGTGCAGAAGCTCTTTACTTTAAATTAATTCCATTTGTCAATTTTTGCTTTTATTGCAATTCCTTTTCGTATTTTTGTCATGATATCTGTGCCCAAGACTCTGATATTGCCTAGATTTTCTTCTTTTTTTTTTTTTTTTAATAGTTTTGGGTTTTACATTTAAGTCTTTAATTCATCTTGAGTTAATTTTCATATAAAGCATAAGTAAAAGGTCCAATTTCAATTTTTGCATATGGCTAGCCAGTTCTCCCAGCACCACTCTGATCTTTTTTATTTCTTGTCTTCTGCTAGCTTTGTGGTTTCTTTGCTCTTAGTTCTCCAGTAATTTTAGTTGTGATGTTGGGATGTCGATTTGAGATCTTTCTAGCTTTCTGATGTGGACATTTAGTGTTGTAAATTTCCCTCTTGACACTGCTTTAGCTGCATCCCAGAGATTCTGATACAATCATCTATTCTTTCTCATTGGTTTCAAAGAACATCTTGATTTCTAACTTAACTTCATATCTACCTGGGAGTCATTCAGGAGCAAGTTGTTAAATTTCAAGTTGTGTAGTTTTTAGTGAGTTTCTTAGTCTTGAGCCTTAATTTGATGGTGACGTGATCTGAGAGACTGTTTATTATTATTATTATTATTATTTTTTTGCATTTGCTGAAGAGTTTTAACTTTCAATTATGTGACAGATTTAGAGTAAGTGCTATGTGGCACTGAGAAGAATGTATATTCAGTTGTTCTGGGGTGGAGAGTTCTGCAGATATGTATTAGGTTCACTTTATCCAGAGCTGAGTTCAAGTCCTGAATATCTTTCTTAATTTTCTGCCTCAATGTCTAATATTGACATTGAGGGGTTAAATTCTCCTACTGCTATTGTGTGGGAGTCTAAGTCTCTTTGTAGGTCTCCAAGAACTTGTCTTATGAATCCAAATGCTCCTGCATTAAGTGCATATATATTTAGGATAGTTAGCTATTCTTGTTGAATTGAACCCTTTACCATTATGTAATGCCCTTCTTTGTCTTTTTTAATATTTGTTGGTTTAAAGTCTGTGTTGTCAGAAACTAGAATTGCAACTGCTGCTTTTTTCTGCTTTCTATTTATTTGGTAAATTGTCCTCCATCCCTTTAATTTGAGCCTGTGTGCCTTTGCACATGAGATGGGTCTATTGAATCCAGCACACTGATGGGTCATGACTCCTTATCCAGCTTGCTATTTGGTGTCTTTTTATTGGGGGCATTTAACCCATTTACATTTAAGTTTAATATTGATATATGTGAATTTGATCCTGTCATCATGATGCTAATTGGTTATTTTGCAGACTTGTTAATATAGTGTTTCATAGTGTCATTGGTTTGTGTACTTCAGTGTGGTTTTCTAGTGGCTGCTAAAAGTTTTTCCTTTTCATATTTGGTGTTTCCTTCAGGATCTCTTGCAAGGCAGGCCTGTTGATAATAAATTCCCTCAGCATTTGCTTGTCTGAAAAAGATTTTATTTCTCCTTCACTTATAAAGCTTAGTTTGACCAGACAGGAAATTATGGCTTAGAAATTCTTCTCTTTAAGAATGTTGAATATTGGCCCTTAATCTCTTCTGCCTTGTATATTTTCTGTTGAGAGGTCCACTGTTATTCTGATGGGCTTCCTTTTAAAGGTGACCTGGCCTTTCTCTCTGGCTGCCCTTAACATTTTTTTCCTTCATTTCAACCTTGGAGAATCTGATTATTATGTGTTTTGCAGTTGGTCTTCTTATGGAGTATCTTACTGAGGTTCTCTGGATTTCCTGAGTTTGAATGTTGGCCTGTCTTGCTAGGTTGGGGAAGTTCTCCTGAGTAATATCCTGAAGTAGGTTTTCCAACTTGGTTTCGTTCTTCCCATCTCTTAAGTACCCCAATCAGTCATAGGTTCAGTCTTTTCAGTGTTTTTACATAATCCTATAGTTCTCAAAGGTTTTCTTCATTCCTTTTCATTCTTTTTTTCTCTAATCTTGTCTGCCTGTCTTATTTCAGCAAGATCATCTTCAGTTTCTGAAATTATTCTCTGCTTGGTCTATTCAGCTATTGATACTTGTAGTTGCTTTCTTAAGTTCTCGTGTTGTGTTCTTCAGTTCCATCAGATCATTTATATTCCCCTCTAAACTGGTTATTCTGGTTAACAACTCCCTATAATGTTTTCTTATTGTTCCTAGAGCTTCTTTGCATTGGGTTAGAAAATGCTCCTTTACCTCAACAAAGTTCATTATTACCCATCTTCTCTAGGCTACTTCTGTCCGTTTCTCCACCTCAACCTCAGCCCAATTCTGTGTTCTTGCTGGAAGGGTGTCGTGATAATTTGAATGAGAAGAGGCACTTGGCCTTTTTGAGTTTTTAGTGTTTTTGCATTCATTCTCATCTTCCTGAGTTTATCTAGCCTTAATCTTTGAGCTGCTGATATTTGGATGGGGTTTTTGTGGGGACTTGTTTCTCGATGCTGTTGTTGTTGTTGTTGCTTTCTATTTGATTTTTGCTTAACAGCCAGGCCCCTCTTCCATAGGGCTGCTGCAGTTTGCTGGAGGTTCACTCCAGACCCTGTTCATTTCGGTCTATCCTGCCCCTGGAGGTATCACCAGTGGAGGCTGAAGAACAGCAAAGATGGCTGCCTGCTCCTTCCTCTAGGATCTCTGTCTCAGAGGGGCACCAACCTAATGTCAGCAGGAACACTCCTATGTAATTTGTCTGGTAACCCCTGCTTGGTGGGTCTCTCCCAGTCAGTAGGCATGGGATCAGAGATCCACTTAACAAAGCTCTCTGGCTGCCCCTTGGTGGAAGGGGTGTGCTGTGCTGGAGGGAATCACAATTGTCTGCCTAGATGCCTCAGATACAGCAGGGCAAAAGTCTAAGCCCACTGATCCACAGGGACTGTGGCCACCCCACCCCTCAGGGTCTAGGTTCCAGGGAGATCAGTGTTCTGTCCATAAATCCCTGACTGAAATTGCTGAAATTCCCACAAGGAAGCCTTGCCTGGTGGGGAGGAATAGGTTTGGGTCTGGCATAAAGAGGTAGTCTGGTCACGATCTGCCACAGCTGCTGTGGTGCACTGTGGGGAATTTCTCCTGGGTCCAAACCACCCAGTCTCCCTGGCACTGGCAGGGGAAAATACCTGACTGAAGCTGCATTGATGGCAGCCGCCCCTCCACCCCAAGAACTTGGTAGTCTTGGGCAGCCACGAACTAAGCAGCCAGAGAATCTATACAGCTTTGTGCTTGGGACTCAAGGCCCTGGTGATAATCGGGCTTACAAGGGGATCTTCTGATCCATGGGTTGCACAGATCCATAGAAAATACATGGTTTCCTGGGCAGAGTAGCATGGTCACTCACTACCTCCCTTGACTGGTGGTGAGAGCTCCCGTTGCTCCCTGTGGTTCCCAGGTGGGCTATTTTGTCACCCTGCTTTTCCTCACTCTCCATGGCTCAGGCTAACTGCCTAATCAGTCCCAAGGAGAGGACCTGGATACCTTAGTTGCTGGAGGAGGATTCACTCACCATTTCTTTCTTCTCAGTGGGAGCCTCTGCTTAAATAAACATTATTATTGAGAATTGCAGAGGCAAAATGTTCTATATTATTCATGTACAGTTTCCAAAGAACCATGGCATTGTGAGTAATAACAGCATTGATAACCTATTTTTTTTAAAATTGGAAGGTGTGAGATTCTCCAGGAATGACACATACAGTCGTTCCTGCATAAAGAACAGGTACTAGACCTGAAGAGAGAGAGAGGTGCCTGACTGAACAATATACAGTTATGCAGGTGATTTTGCCTGAGGTTTGCAAACCCTAAGAATTCATGTTCCTATTCCTTCTAATGCTTTCAAATTTTCTGTTTCATTGTTAATATTATTTGTCTTTGCAAATGACATTCTTCGTCATTGTGAGGAAAATTATAGGTAACATCATGAATCCAAAGTAAAATCAAATACTATATTTAATGGAATTGGATTCAATATAATTATACTTGTATTGACTACATACTAAAAGACTATATGTAGTGTGATTGAAGAATTTATTTTAGTATTTTTTATATTAGTGAATAATAGAAAGCCATCTAAATAGCTAAATACACAGGTAAAAAGGAAGTCATTGTAGAAGCAATTCTGGACTATCAGAATAGCAACAAGATAAATGTTTGTGTTATAGTTTTTAAAAGCAATATCACTACAAAATATATTTTTCAAAGAATATATACAATGCTTAAATCTATTGCTTTAATCATCATAAAATCGGTGCTTATTACTCAATTTAAGATGCATATTTTTATAAACATTGAAGTCTTTTATGCCCGTATCTCATATCCTCTCCTAAGAAATATATGCTATTTTAAATCTAACATTAATATTTCTTTGACTTTTTATACTTTCAACATCTTTGTATTTATAAACAAAATCTATGTATTTTGATCATATGCTTCTTAGTAATGTGTAGTTTATTTTTGCCTCATTTTGACATTTCTATATAGTGCTCCTTTATGATTATTTTCCTCAATCATATATTTTGTTTAGTTGTTGATCCATGTTAATATTTGTAGACTTTGCTTATGTTAGTGTTGTCAGTATTCTTTAGTACTAATACACTAAAACAAATTTATTTTGTTGTCCCCAGCTTTTGTTATTGGAAATAATGCTGCTGTAAACATGAACATGTCTCAGTTCATTTAAATTACAGCTTTTCCTTGGTTATGTATCCAGGAGTGAATTGCTAACTTTTAGGACATGCATCTCTTTAATTTTACGTGATGACGCCAAATTGTTCACAAACTATTGGGTCAAATTGTTGGAAACTCACCAGCAATAACTGACAGTTCCTACTCTTTCACATCTCTTTTGCTCTTGCTTGTCAGAATTTTTAATTTTTGCTCATTCCAATATTTACCTAATCCATGTGACTGCAAATCAGATGAATAATTACCATAAGCATAATAACTTCTTTAGTGAATTTAATATAGCTGGGTTTTCTCCTTTTCCACAAATGGTTGCTTCAAACCATCTTACTCTGTTGTCTTCTCGTTTTATACACTGCTCAAGCTGAAGATAGTTAGACATACATTTTTGTCAATCATTTGTGTGTGAAATGGCATCTGACTGAGGCTTGAACTAACATTTCCATGTTTGCTAATGAGATTTGTCAGTCATCTGCTTTTTGTTGAGTAGTTTTTCTTTTTTCTTCTTTAATTTATAGATATCTATTGGGGGCTTATTAGTGATGAAAATATAGGTTTCCACTTTTTAGCTTCTCTCCACTTACCTTATCAATCTTTTCATGAAAATAATTTTATCATCATGAAAACTATTTATTTTAATTTAAGGTTTCAGCTTGTTTTATGTTGAGGACATTAAATGTTTTCCTTTAGCTTTTCATATTCAGGTCTTCAATGCAAAAGGAAGAATTTTTATCAATGGTGAGAAAAAGTTAATTAATTTTATTTTTATATGAATATATAATATACACAACATTTATTATCCTTTCTTTCTGACCTGATATGAAAAACTATCAAGTGGTAATATAAATGTGTTTGTTCTTGCCCGAATATTTGCTATTGGTTTATTTTTCTGTTCTTGAACCAATACCACATTGCTTTATTATAAATTTATAAAAAGATTTGATAACTAGTAAAGTGTTTTTTTGAATCAACTTACCAGTTTCCACACAATCTTAAAAATTTGCTTTAGCTTGCCTTATAGAGATGATCTGAGAATTTACATTTATACATATTATATGTTTATGTCTTTTTAATGTCATTCAAAATGTTTATTATTTTCTCCATGATTATTTTTCCCATTCTTTGCTAGATTTATTTCCATGTATTTTATACTTTTTGAAATGTATTTTTGCAATAAAATAGAAGCAGTTACAATATACAGCTACCACTCATGTCAGGAAAAAAAGCACTGAGAACCACCCGAGAATTTCCTCCATGTGTTCTACTCTAATCTTACCTCTCTTAATTTTTTCAAAGACAGCACTATCCTGACTTTTATAATAACTTACTTCCTTTAATTTCTTTAAAATGTTTTTGCCTAATGTATTTCCCTAGATACCATAATTAAGTCTAGCCCACTGAAAAGCAGTGCCGTTTAAGTCTCTTTTACTCTTTAGGTTCTCCTTCCTTCCCCTTTATCTTTCTTAGAATGTATTTATTGAAAACCAGAGGAAATTTAATCTGTAGATCTTTTCACAGTGTGGATTTTGCTGAATGATAAGCATATGATAGGGTTTGACATAATCTTCTGTCATTTGTTTTTCCTTAAAATTGGCAGCAGGATCCAGGGGCTTTACTAAATTCATGATCTGCTCTTTTGGAGACACTACAGCTTTTCCTTAACTAGAGGTTTATAATGTCTGCTTGTCTTTCTTTTTGTGATGTTAAATCTATCGATACCCCATAACTATGTTGATTAATTTGGAAGATAAAAGGCAATACTATGCTAACTCTGTATATTTTTATTTAACAGGAATTTTTTATACACAACTGCTTTTCTTTAATATTGTTTACTTAGACAGGAAGGACAAGAAACATGTCTGAACCTTTCTGTTTTTTATTAGCTGTCAAAAATTGAGTTAGTCTTTTGCATGTTAATTTGTTTCCATTCCCTATAGATTCTGGATTTTAGGCATTTGTCAGACGCAATGTTTGTGAATATCTTCCCCCATTCTGTAGGTTATCCGTTTACTCTGTTGATGGTATATTTTGCTGTGCCATAGCTCTTTAGTTGAATTATGTTCGACTTTATTTTTGTTTTTGTTGCAGTTAATTTTGGGGACTTACTGAGTATTCTTTTCAAAGGCCAATGTTGAGAAGAGTATATCCTAGGTTGTCTTACAGGATTTTTACATTTTGAGATCTTACACTTACGCTTTTAATAAATTTTGATTTAATTTTTGTATATGTTGAGAGGTAGGGGGTCAAGCACTAATCTTCTGCATATAGTAAGCTGCTTATCCAAGCACTATTCATTGAACAGGGAGTCCTTTCCCTATTGCTTAATATTGACAGTGAGGTGTTTTGTTGTTGTTGTTGTTGTTCCCCTTTTTGAGACTCAGATGGCTGTAGCTGTGTGACTTTATATCTGAGTTTTCTGTTCTGTTCCATTGGTCTATATATCTGCTTTTGTAATATATGCTATGTTGTACTATGCTGTTTTGGTTACTGTGACTTTACAGTATAGTTCGAAGACAGGTACTGTGAGGCCTCTAATTTTGTTCTTTTTGCTTAGGATTGCCTTGGCTATTTGGGCTTTTTTTGTTTGTTTGTTTCATGTGAATTGTTGAATAGTTTTTTCTAATTTTGTGAAAAATGTCATTAGTAGTTTTATAGGAAAAGCAATCGATCTGTAGATTGCTTTGATCAGTATGGCCATTTTGATATTGATTCTTCCAAGTCATGAGCATGGAATGTTTTTCAATTCATTTGTGTGACTGATGATTTCTTATAACCCAATGAAAAAATACACAAAGGACATAAACAGATAATTCTCAAAAGAAGACATGCAAATAGCCAACAAACATATGAAAAAATGATCAGCATCTGTAGCCACCAGAGAAATGCAAATCAAAACCACAAGATACCATCTCACAACAGTTAGAGTGGCTATTATTAAAGAGTCATAAAAAAAAAAAAAATGCTGGCAAAGCTGCAGAGAAAAGGGAACACTTATACACTGTTGATGGGAATGTAAATTAGTTCCACCACTGTGGATAGCAGTTTGGAGATTTCTCATAGAACTTAAAACAGAGTTATGATTTGACCCAGCAATCCTGTTATTGGATATATACCCAAAAGTAAATAAGATATTCTACTAAAAAGACATATGCATTTGCATGATCATCCCTCCACTATTCACAATAACAAAGACAAGGAATCAACCCAGGTGCCCATCAATGATAAATTGGATTTAAAAATGTGGTACGTAAACACCATGGAATACTTTGTAACCATAAAAAAGAATGAAATTATGTCTTTTGCGACAACACAGATGAAGCCGGAGGCCATGATACTAAACAATATTAACACATGAACAGGAAAACACACACTGCATGTTATTGCTTATAAGTGGGAGTTAAGCACTGAGCACACATAAACATAAGTATGGGAACATTAGACACTATGGACTAATAGAGAGAGGAGGTAAAGGGCAGTGGCTTTAAAAAAAAAAAATCTATCCTCTATAAAAGAGAAACTATAGTGGGCACTATGCTCACCATCAGGATGATGGGATCTGTAATCCAAACCTCAGCATCACACAATATTCCCATGTATCAAATCTGTGCATGTATATCCTGTATCTAAATGTTGAAATTAAAAAAAAAAAAAAAAGAATTGAGTTACTTCTTTAACATTATTTGTAGGCAAAATATTTTAATAACTTTATGAATTCATGGATATAAGTATGTTTGGTAAATTTGTCTATTACAATTATTTTTTGTGTGAGTCTCAACATATATCATCTTTCCAACAATCACAGACTCTGATAGTTGGTTCTGAGCCCTTTTGACAGAATTCTAGTGGTCTTTGATAATATCCTTACTCTTATATTCCAGACTCATCTTGTACAGTTTCTGTCACAGACCTAAAATCTGTCATTTCTCCAAGAAAGACTTGATATTCTTTGGGGAGAATATTCTAAACAGAGAATCTCTTTGTCATTGGGCTAATCAATGTTTCTAGGTATCTTCTGTGGGCAGCAATTTCCTTTTGTCTCCAATGTCTCTTTCTATCTCTCTATGACTATCTATAGCTCTTTCTTTTTGTATGAAAACTGTTGATGTTCTATGACTAGATTAGTAAAGTTGGAAGATTCAAAATGTCTCTCTCTCTGTCACAAACACAATTCACAAGAGCAAAACACATGCATGCATATGTGTGTGTGTGTGTGTGTGTGTGTTAAAATAAATATTAATGAAAAGGTGCATCATGAGTTTCTACTGATACTTTTAACGCTAATATAAAACTACAAGTTTTTTACTTACCCTTTTCTCTATTGCATATTTATGTCTCTTCCTTCACAAGAAAATCCTAACTCTTAATGATAGATAATGACAAAAGAAGAATATCATATGATGGCTCATTTACTGTATTCAGTATTAAACACATGACAGTTTCAAAATGACAATACTAATATTATCCCTCCAGTATAATTACTAAGAACAGTTAATTTTATTTTGCATATGTTTTCCTCATGTTCAGAAGGAGAATAAATACAAAGAAACCACCCAGGCACTTCAGAGTCAAACTGTTGACAATTGAGAAAGAGAAAATTTTGAAGGTATCCAAGAGCAACTACAAAATCATGCCTAACTATTCAAGACAAACTTTGAAACCAAGCACAATGGAGTGACATTTTGAGTGCACTGACAGTAAACAAAATGCCAGCATAGAATTCTGTGTCCAAAGAAAAATGTTTTCAGACAAATAGGAACTGATGGAATTAATCACTACCAATCTAGAGTATTTAGTATATAGTCTTTAATCTCTAGTATTTAGAAATACTAAAAAGATTTTTTTCTAGCAGAAAGAAATTAATTCTAAATAGAAACATAAAATTGTAGTAATAAGTGAAGAATTCCAACTCAATGTGTAATTAACATAAATGGATAACAATATATTTAAAAGTAACAATGCCTAAAGAGATTTAAAATATTTATGGAAATTAAATGTATAAGAATTATAGCATGAAATGTGGGAAAACTGTAAATGGTACAATGTTATCATATTGTACAGAAAGTGAAAAGGTTTAAATGTAGCCAGATTAAAATAAGTCAATGTAATGGCATGCAATCTTTCAGTTAACCACTAGAAAAAAAGCCAAAAGATATTACTAATAGGCCAGTAGTGAGAAAATAAAATGATAACAACAGTTATGCAAATAACAATAGTGAATTAACCTATATAATTAAGCCATTAAAAATAAATTAAGCTGAAGCAAAGAAATGTATAAGAGCAGAAGTTAAACAACAAAGAAAGCTGTCCTTCAGTACAATTAACAAATTCAAGTTGTTTCTTTGGAAAGATTAATTATGTTGTTAAATCTTTAGTAAGACTAATCAAAGAAATAAGAAACAAACCATAAATTAGGAAATACAAACGAATAGGATGATAGATCCTCCAGCTATTAGAATGCTAATAAATTATTATCAAAAACCTTATGGCAATGAATTTGACAATTTAAATGAAATTATCAAATTCCATGAATAACAGATTTTCCCAGAAATAGACATAAATATAGTCAACTGATTTTTGACAAAGGGGTCAAGGCAATACAATGGAAAAAATAGATGGTATTTTCAACAAATAATTTAGGAATAACTAAACATCTACATCCAAACAAAGTAAAACTAGATACAAACCTCATACCCTTCACAAAACATTAACTCAAAGAGAATCATAGACTTAAATGTAAAACACAAAACTGTAACACTTCTGGAAGGCAACATAAGAAAAATCCAAGATGACCTTCGGATTGTCAATGACTTTTTAAATATGAACAGCAAAGATTTTATCCATGAAAGAAAGAACTGATAAGTTGGATTTAGTTATAATAAAATACTTCTGCTGTGAAAATGGTATTCTCAATAGAGTGAGAAGACAAGCCATAGACTGGAAGAAAATATTTTAAAGAACATATTTAATAAAGAACTATTATACAAAATATACAAAAACACATAAAACTCAACAATATGAAAACAACATGATTAAAAAGTGGGTAGAAACCTGAACAGACACATTATTAAAGAAGATATATAGACGGCAAATAAGCACATGTGAGAAGGCTCAATATCATATGATATTAGGAACCTGAAATTAAAAAAAAAAAAAAAAAAAAAAAAAAAAAAAAAAAAAAAAAAAAAAAACACGAGATGCCATTATAGACCTATTAGAATAGCCAAAATCAGAAACATTGACAACATATACCTATGAGCCAAAAGAAATGGTCACATATATCCATCAACAGTTGGTTGCAGAAATAATCATAGTATCTTTAACACTATTAGACAAAACGGAAATGGCAGGTATGTTTAGCAACAGTAACAGTAGGATAGTTAAACTGATCATGCTATATTCTTATAATGGACTTCTAATGGAATTCCATTCAACAATCAGAAAATCATGATTATAACAACATGCAACATGGATCTGTTTCACAGATTAAAAACTATAAACAGAGCATATAGATTATGATTGCCTTCATATGATGCTCAGCAACAGATAAAACTAATATATGCTAATACATTAGAAGATTGATTACAGCATATATAATATATTGAGCTATATAATTAAGTGTTTACATCATGTAGTTTTTCTCCATTTAAAAGATTAAAATAAAGCAAATAATCCTTTCTGATTCAGATTCCAGTAGGGCTATGAGGTTTTACGTATTATTTTCAAGCCTAATAATATTTGTCTCTCAAGTCTTTTCTGCATTCTGCATTCCAGTTTTGCTCTTTGGAACTCAACTGTTGGTCTGATTTTCATTTTGTATTTTGTTTTATTTTTCGTAGGTGCACTGTCTTCCTTTTCGGACAGCTTTAAAAATTGTGTGTGTGTGTGTGTGTGTGCATGCATGTATATGTGTTACAGTTTCAATTCAACAGGTCTACATGAAAGTATTTCTTGTAATTCACTGAATTTCCTGAATCTGAGAATGTATATTTTTCATAACTTTGATAATTTTTCTTTATTATTTATTAGAATATTACCACTCTTGTTCTTAATATACTTTTAAAAAACTCTCTAAAGTTCTAGTTATACATGTTAAATTTTATCACTCTGTCTACATCGTTTCAACTTGCCCTATATATTTTCCAAAATTTTATCACTCTATCTACATCGTTTCAACTTGCCCTATATATTTTCCAACTCTTTGTCTATCTGTGCCCAGTTTTGAGTAATTTCTATAGGTCTGCATTCTAGTTCCATAATTCTCTGTTTAACTTGGTCTTATCTTTTCACTTCTTAAAACAACTCAAATATTGTTTCTGTCTTCACTTATCTTATTTTTCATTTATAGATATTCTGATTGATTCTCTTCCAATTCTGTTTGACAGTTTTATGTTTCATTATTCTTTTTTGATTACTTCTTTTATATTTTGAACACTTTATACATATTTATTTTATATTTTGATCTTATAATTCCTACACTTTCTGGCTTAAATCAACTTATTATTTGTTTTTCTTATCTCCCTTTCTCTGATTTATCATCTTATTTTTCTCATGTGTTTCTGGTGTTTATGAATTTTTATTTCTTGGAAAAAAGAATTCTTTATTTGAAAGAATTTATTCCTTACTTAAGAATTTATTTACTCTTAATATGTACACTTATTTATTTGAGGAAAATATTTTACTTTTTAATAGTTTACTACCCTGGTTGGGGTGGACATTAAAACACCCATTTACTTTATTCAATATCATCCATATTTGCTACAAAAACTTGAGTTATATTTTAGAGCTTTTAGGGCCATATATTTAGTTTGACATTTAACCCCAAAATTACTTGAAAAAGTGCTTACAGTAAAAAAAATTATGGGATAAATTTAATTTTATCTAACTCAAAACAGAGCCTGAGTCAGGTAAATTTATGCACTATTTCCATCAGCTGTGCAAGTTTCATTCTGGTACAACTTTTAAATACTTTGTTTATTAGGTTTCTTGACTTTAAGCAGGAGTCATCAATTTTGATCTCCCTTAGTACAAGAGAACCAGACTTTACCTTGTATTCATCATGGAAAATCTATTAAAATCCAAGCTAGCAGTACAGAAACTACCACTTATCAGTATAATCCCTCACCACAAACAATGGCTTAGTAGCCATTTCTTCTCTTGATTCTTAGTTCTGTCTTATTTTGTTTCTAATGCCTTGGATAATATTTCTCCCAGGCAAGTCATGCATCTTAAAATAATTTTTAACTAAACTATTAAGTAGTCTATACAAGGAAATTTTCTCTGGTTTTCAGTTTTTTCACAATGAGAGAACAAGTTATATTTTCACTATTCTTGGAGCAAGCAGAATCCACTGTAAGCCGTTTTCTCTTCCATATACACTCATTTTGTGCTAGGAATGTAAATCCTATCTCTGTCAAGTGCATATTTTGCATTTTAGGCTCAACATTTGAAATTTTTATTGCATGACTAATATGTGTTGTATAGGGTATTTAAAAATAGCATGTCTAGACAAAATTTTTGGCTGCTCTCCCATTAAGTTGACCAACCACAATTTTCACCATTTTAATAAACAGCATCTCTATTCCGTCTTTTATACAGATCAAAATTTTAGAAATCACCCTTTATACTTCACTTTAACAATGCACATTTAATCCATCAGCAAATCTCTCTCACTTTAGCTTTAAAGCGAATTCAAATTTCTACCAATTTACCTTACTCACAGTGTGAGCAACTGTCTATCTTTCCATTCTTACACTTCCTGCTTTGCAAATCACAAAAGTATTGTCAAGGCTAACAGGAACCACCAAGACATGTTGAGGCACACAGAGGATAAAAATAACTGAAATCAGCTATAATTCTAAACCAAAAGGAGAGCAGTAATAGAAACTGTCTTAGGATATCTGTAGCTCTAAGTAAGGGCTACCTTAGAAGAACTGTGTTTTCAATAGAAAAGCATGATCTCTGGCAATTTATGGCATGATGAAGAGTGGACAAGAAAAAAAAAAAAAAAAAAAACTCCATCATCATTCTCTCTCAATTAGCTGATCTTCTAAAAGTACTTTCCATTTTCTCAACCATAATGGAATTGAAAGGGCACAGGAATCTGTTTTAAACAGCATCCTGAGACACAGCGTAGGGTAAAATATTTGCAGAGGCAGGTAAAAAAATAACCAGTCAGTATATCTAATTTTATGTTACAAACACACATGAATCACAGAACAGTTTTTTTCACTCAAGTGTTGTATATTAAATGCCAAGAGTATCTCTAGCACTCTTCTGCACACTGGGGATGCAGCAGTAAACAGGACAGACCATATAATCTCCCACACTGAAACTGTACTCAGTTAAGGAGGAAAACATTGAAAAATTAAAAAACAAAAAAGTAATATCATATTACATAATATTTGATATAAACAGAAATATTGATACACAAGATGGTATTTGAATAAAATGTAGTAAATACATAAGACCTTGAACATTGGGAAGAGAAATGTTCTAGGCAGAGGCACGGAGATAAAAATAAATACTCCTGATTCCTTGTAGATCAGATGAGTACAAATTATTTTTGATGTTATATTAAACCATTCTTTCACAGATATTATCTCACCGAATAGTCTCATTTACAATGGGATTATTACACCTAATTCGTAAAGTGTATGATTGGGGCTTAGCATAATATTTGCTATATGGTAAAAGCTCAATAAATAATGCAAGTTTTTTTTTTCATTATTATTTTTATTTTGGTGATGTGATGATTACTGCATTTCAAGTCCAAGGCTATTTTATTGACTGCAACCTTGTAAAATGTAAGAGAGTAATAAACAAAGAAGAGGAAAATAATATTAATTAATTCAGACTATATCCTTACATATACCTGGAAAAATATTATAAAAATATAATTTTACAGTTAAATTGAGTAGTTTCATAAAGATAAGCTACATCACATGTATTTAATGAAGCAATATAACTAGCATTATTCACTACAATTCTGTTACCAAACACAATCTTAAGTAATTTAATGAATTCCAGGTGCATCAGTCAGTTAACTGGTGACACTTTAAATTTTAAATTTCAATACTCTTTGACTACAGAGTCCAAAATTATCTTTGCTACTAAAAAATAACATTTTATATCATAAGACCACATGTCTGTGGTAAACACTGAAACATGTATTATTGAAAAGGAGTTATTCTTAGCATTTTCTCCTATGTGATCTACACTTTCTTATTTCTTCTCTTTTCTCTTAACATTATTTCCTTTTTAAATTATCATTAGACTATATTATATTCTCTCACATTACTTTTTCGCAATTAGTTAAGATACTTCTATTAATGGCTGTAGATTACAGACTAAATCTATCTAAGTATTTATGAATGTGTATGCATATATATTTATATGTAGCTATATATATTTATATATAGTTAGTAAGTGTGTGTATGCATATATATATACGCATATATATATACACGCATACACACACTATATATTATAAATGGTCTCATACAACAATTAGTTTTATGATACAATCAGACAAATTGCTAAATATATTTTCTAATTGCAAAATAATAATTTATCTCATTCTATTTTTTAAATATTTTACTTTGGAGAAACCCCTCTGAGTTACTAACAAGTGTATATGGTGAAATAAGCTCAACAATAGTAATAATAACTACTAAGCCTAATTTTTTCCTTCACCCATTAAGTACTTCATAGTTATTATATCTCATTACTTAACCCTTATGATAACATGATTAGCTACTTTATTCCTATTTTGCAGATAAAAATACTGAAGGGGTGAAAAAGTAAGTACTTGACTGAGTTACAATGCTACTAAGTATACAACTTTAGATTTGTATTTGCAGTCCATCTGCAACCAAAGCCCAAGCATTTACATTCAGTTTACTAAGTACAAAGATATTCATAACTATTAAGATCAGAAATACTGGCACACAGGCACATACTTTTCTAAGCATTTTAGGAATGATTTACTTTATAAAGTTTTTTCAAAATGACTTTTTACTTTTTTTTTCTTAAGGTATCTGATAATTTCTGAAGTATTAATTTGTTAAGTGTACTTTAGTGGTATAATGGATGCATTTGCAATGCTAATTGTAGAGAGAATTACTCTTCAAGTAATAACTACATCACTTCTCCTCCAAGGAAATCAAAATAATATACTTTGGTCTTAGGTTAATTTTTATCTCAAACATCGACTGGGTTAGCTTTACAACACATGCAATTTTATGTTTAAGTTTTTAAAACTGGCTAAAATATAAACTAATACTATGTTATCTAGCATGGAGAAGATAAAACATTTTGAAATTAATTACTTAAATAGATTATATTCAAAATCTTATGTCTTTTATGTTTTTTTCTAATTTAAATTATAAATTGTATGTGATGACAGTGACAGTCTGTTTGAAGTGATCACTGCCATGATGCCAACTGCAGTGGGGAACAGGCCAGGCCAAGGGTCATCAGGTGCAGATACTGAGGTGGGCAATCCGTGGAACCCACCCCTGGGAGCAGCCCCAGTGCTCACCACCATGGGAACCCACCCCTGGGAGCCACCATGATGGGGCCAGACCCAGCCGCCTGCGGCGGGACAGCAACATGATCGCGCATGGAGGAGTAGGCAAAGAGAGGCCCTGAGGCTTAGCTGGGCCCAAGGTGGTGCCACACTTGCACAGAGTATGGGGACTGGGTCCAACTTGTAGGCTGTGCTTCAGGGGCCCAGGGCAAGAAGTCCGAACGGCACCCACAGCAACACATACAGCACCAAAGAGTTGCCTGCTACCCCCATGGAGCCAGCCACCACCAGCAGAGCCAGACTCCATACATTGGAGCAGCTCACCACTGGGCCCAGGCATGATGTGTTGGACTTAGAACCCTTGCCCCAGGATATCAGGAGGTGCAGCTGGTGCTGCATGCTGCACAGAACCAGTGGGAGCCTTCAAGAAGTAGGAGCCCCATCCCCTCCGAGTTGGCAGGGTGGGAGCTCCCCGGGTAAAGCTGCAACTGCCCTGCCAGTCTGTGGACCCAGGCATCTCTGCACTCTTGCAGCCCAGGAAAGACCCCTTTCCCCCACACGGTCAGAAGTGCCTGCTCCTGCTGCCTGGCTTCTTCCCACTGTCAGCCCCCTCTCTAGTCTTGAAACAAAATTGAATCCAAGTCCAGGTGTTGTTGCAACCATGCCCAGTGTGCACATGCTCAGGGAAGCCATGACATGCCAGCTCCCTGCTGCCTCAGGCCCCTGCAGATTTTAGGCACTAAGAAGCACAAGCAGGAGGCCGAGGAGGATGGACTCAGGGTAGCTTGGTGCTGACCTGCAGGTGCCCCTCACATGAACAGCTTGGGTGCCATAAACAGCAGTGGGAGGCAGACAAGGTCCTGGACAGAAAGGGGCAGGTCCCCTGTGAAGCTGCACCTCCAAGCTGGAGAGGGCCTGAAGCCTGGGAGCCAGGTTGGAGGGGAAACTTGTAGTGCTTTTCCTTGGGCCCGCCCATGGCCACCCATGGCTGCCGATGGACCAATTAACATTCACTTCCTCTGCTCTGAAGCCCATAAAAGCCCCAGACTCAGCCAGACTCAGAAAGAGGATGGTATGATCAACTGTAGAAAGGAGTTGCCCTCTCTCATGAAAGCCCAGGAGACAACAGGATAATCAGTTGCCGAGAGGAGCTGCCATTTCTGCTGAGATCTGAATATTCATTGGGGTACCCTGGGGATGGAGAGGAGGTAACCACTGCAGGCCTCCTCTGAGCTGTTCTATCATTCGGTAAAGCTCCTATTCATCTTGCAAACACACACTTTGCTCACCAAGTTGTGGATGACAAGAGGAGAGAAGAGAGGAGAAAAAGAGCTGTGGTGCTTTCAGAATCCCAGACCTAGGAGCTCCCCTACCCAGGGCTGTGACACCCTCTTTAGGGCTCTGCAGTTCTTGGCATCAGGAAGCTTCCAGGCACCACCACATTACCCGAAGACAGCCATAGAAGTTGCTTATGGTCCAGTGCAGCCTTGCAGGGAGCCAGTGCCTATGCTGGCACCTAAAACTGCCTGTCCCATGGCAGCTAGTGTGTCTGGCTGTGCACAGTCAGCAGACCCCATGCTCACTCACACACCCCTCACCACTCTGTCTGGTTCACCCTTGGCAGAGATGGGATGCAGGCCAGTACCTCAAGCCAAGTGTAGCCTCCAGGCTGAGTGGGCCAAACAAGCCCAGTGGGCCAGATCAAAATTAAGGAAAAGGCACCACTGGACACAGAGTTGGTGACACTACACCTCAAGATTCTAGCTGGTGACACTACACACCAAGGATCTTGCAACATTTGTACATCGTTGTAGTTAGACTTCTTGTTTTCAGAGACCAGTTTGTAAACAGTATATATGTATTACTTCTGAGTTTGCTCAAATTGAATATATTGTGCTTATATTTCAAGTATATTTTTAAGTGTTTTAAAAGTAGTTCTAATCATTTGGGGGAATATATAATATGTCTAAGTAAAGAGGATTAATGGCTACTTATTCTGAGAACTTGTTATTAATTTTTAAAATGTTTCTTTTGGAGTATATGAAAATTAGGAAACTGAGAAAAACACAGAGATAACTCCAAAGCACAACTTGATTCTTGAAGGTAGCCCAATAGGAGACTTCTTGCTGAATAGGAAGTAATGCTAGCTTTCCTTCCAGATGTGCATTATTTGGGCAGATATGGCAAGTATGGCTTAGTGGATAAATAAGTAAGTTTCAATGCTATGACTTCTAAACATTTGGTTATTTTGTGATTATCACTCAGGAAAAGTGCTCTCTGTAGTTCTTTATGAGAATGTATGTTAAAACTTTTACTTATCTAACCAGTTTTTGGGGGATTCTTAAACATTTTTCCATCAGGTAGAATAAAGTTGATTCCCACAAGCAATTTCACTGTTTACCCAGAGAATGACTAATATTCTTAGCCTCTATCACTTACTCGATGACTTAGATACAATTATAGCTATCCACTTCAAGAAAAATTATAATTAGATTGGTTTCAACACTGTTCTGGAATTGATTGTATCCTGTAGATATAGTCTTGATCCCAACGTTGTTAAGTAGTTCAAGCCAAAAGTTTAAATGGGATACTTTTTTGAGTTATGTTTCTACTACTCATAAAGCTAATTAAAGTATTGAAAGAAACTACTAGTGGCCCCAAAACATGGCAAATTCAGAAATAGAGCATAGTATTAAAATAGTAAGATACTGAAAGATGCATCTTTCTCACTGTTGTTGGCTATCACTGGCTTGGACAATCATAACCATAAGGAGTTTTCTACTACAGTTTTTACCAGTCTATCATTAACCACAGCCCTGCACAAACACTGCTCCTGATTCACTCTTAAAACCCATTATCTACATTTATTTAAATATTTCCATAGCTAGTTTTGAAAAGCTACTGGTCCAGAAACATAGATGATAGGAGAAGATATTCCACACTGGGACTGCAATAATCAAAGTCAAGCATATATAAGTTGCAGTAGACACAGAAAGAATGCTAGTAAGAGTGCACACTCCAATAATAATTTTTACATATTACATAAGTTCCAAAATTTTTAAAACTCAGCTAATGGAAGAGATTACATAAATGTATTCTCAATAAAAATATTATACGAGGATCTGTGCACATTGATCTTCCTAACAGAACAATTATAAAAAAGAGATCTGCCAAAATCTTACTTAGTTGACGGTTTTCAAGGACCAAAGCAATCTCTTTGGATAAAAAAAATTTCTGAATCTTTAATTGATTCAAGGTGTAATAAGTAGAAAAAATAAACTGAAATGTACATTAAGAAAAGTTAATATCAAAAATAAAAGGAATACTGTCTAGGATATCTGGAAATGATAATAAATTTAAAACTAAAGATATAGATAATTATTTTACCAATATATTTAGTATATTCTTTCTCTTTTAAATATGTCCTAAAGAATTTCCATTGCCCTGCTTTTAGATGTTTTTACAGGTTTTTAAGAATTTTGTTCTGGTATTGAAAGTCATTTTCTCTTAGTATAGGATTTCAGGTTGCTAGTATGTTATCAGTTGAGTGAAAAGAAAATGCAACACTAGTGTGACTTTCTAGTTATTGAAAAGTAAGCAATACTTTTTGAGTTTAATGGGATAGGTTTTGTAGATATTGTATTTTTTCTTTCAGAATAATTATATGGTGTTTTCAAAGTGGGTCCTTTCCAAATTTACTGTAATGGATGTATATGTAAATATTTTATTACCAAATTTGTTAATTCAGTAAATATGAATTGAGTATTTTAATGTGCTATTCTGGGCACTAGGCAAATATTAATAAATAAAAGTTACAAAAAGTAATTCATCTTATGTAATTTATGCTTAAGGTGGAAAGGTGGGTGCAGACAACAGAATATAAAATGAAAGTTTAGTTATGTGGATTTGGAAGTAATAATTACTTTGATATAGGGGGAAAATGGAGCAACAAAGAAAATGGAATGAAAATTGCCTATTCATGTCCTTGGCCTACTTTTTGATGTGATTGTTTATTTTTTTCTCTTACTAATTTGTTTGAGTTCCTTGTAGATTCTGGATATTAGTCCTTTTTTGATTGCATAGACTGTGAAGATTTTCTCCTGCTTTGTGGGTTCTCTGTTGACTTTGCTGACTGTTCCTTTTGTTGTGCAGAAGCTCTTTAGTTTAATTAAGTCCCACCCGTTCATCTTTGTTTTCACTGCATTTGCTTCCTGGTTCTTAGTCATGAAGTCTTTGCCTTAAGCCAATGTCTAGAAGGATTTTTTCAATTTTATCTTCTAGAATATTTATGGTTTCAGGTCTTTGATTTAAGTCTTTCATCCATTTTGAGCTGATTTTTTGTGTAAGGTGAGAGATGAGGATCAAGTTTCATTGTTCTACATATGGCTTACCAATTATTCCAGGACTATTGGTCGAATAAGGTGCTTTTTCCCCACTTTATGTTTTTGCTTGCTTTATCAAAGATCAGTTGGGTGTAAGTATTTGGCTTTATTTCTGGCTTATCTATTCTGTTCCATTGGTATATGTGCCAATTTTTTATACCAGTACCATACTGTTTTGGTGACTATGGCTTTATAGTATACTTTGAAGTTGAACAGTGTGATGCCTCCAGATTTGTTCTTTTTGCTTAGTGTTGATTTGACTATGCAAGGTCTTTTCTGATTCCACATGCATTTTAGAATTGCTTTTTCTAGTTCTGTGGAGAATGATAGTGGTATTTTGATGGGAACTGCATTGAATTTGTAGGTTGTTTTTGGTGGTATGGTCATTTTCACAGTATTGATTCTACCCATCCATAAGAGTAGGATGTGTTTCCATTTGTTTCCCTCATCTATGATTTATTTCATCAGTGTTTTGTGGTTTTCCTTGTGGAGGTCTTTTATCTCCTCGGTTAGGCATATTCCAAAGCATTTCATTTTATTTTTTGCATGTATTGCAAAGAGGTTGACTTCTTGATTTGATTCTCAGCTTGCTTGTTGTTGGTGTATAGCAGAGCTAGTGATTTGTGTATATTAATTTTTTATCCTGAAACTTTGCTGAATTCATTTATCAGTTCTACGAGCTTTCTGGAGGGATCTTTAGTGTTTTCTATGTATATGATGATATCATGAGCAAAGAGTGACAGTTTGATTTCCTTTTTACCGATTTGGATGCCCTTTATTTCTTTCTCTTATCTGATTGCTGTCTAGGACTTCTAGAACTATGTTGAACACAAGTGGTGAGACTGAGCATCCTTGAGTTGTTCCAGCTCTCAGGGGGAATGCTTTAAACTTTTCCCTTTCAGTATTATGTTGGCTGCGGTTTTGTCATAGATGGCCTTTATTACATTGAGTTATGTCTTATGTATGCCAATTTTGTTAAGGGTTTTAATCATAAAATTATGCTGGATTTTGTCAAATGCTTTTTCTGCATCTATTGAAATGATTTTGATGTTTGCTTTTAATTCTTTTTATGTGGTGTATCACATTTATTGACTTGCATCTTTTAAACTATCCCTGTATCCCTTGTATGAAACCCATTTGATCATGGTGAATTATCTTTTTGATATGCTATTGAATTCAGTTAGCTAGTATTTTGTTAAGAATTTTGCATTTATGTTCATGAGGGATATAATGCTCTACATCACTAATGATCAGGCAAATGGATATCAATACCGCAATGTGATACCATCTTACTCTTGCAACAATGGCCATAATCAAAAAATTAAAAATAATAGATACTGGTGTGGATGTGGTGAAAAGGGAACACTTCTACATTGCTGGTGGAAATGTAAACAAGTACAAGCACTATGGAAAACAGTGTGGAGGTTCCTTAAAGAACTAAAACTAGAAATACCATTTGATCCAACAATCCCACTACTGGGTATCTATCTATAGGAAAAGAAGTAATTATACGAAAAAAATATTTGCACACACATGTTTATAGCAGCACAATTTGCAATTGCAAAGATATGGAACCAGCCTAAAAACCCATCAATCAACAAAAAGATAAAGAAATTTACATATATAAATAAATTATATATATATAAGATAAAGAAATATATATGTAACATATATATATATTTTCAAATGAACATCATGAGTATACAATTGCATATATGTTTTTGAAGTTTGATAGAATTATCTAGCCTGGAGGCATTTATGTATATGTATATGTGTGTGTGTGTATGTGTGTGTGTGTGTGTGTGTATGTATATATGGAATACTACTCAGCCACAAAAAGAAATGAATTAATGGCATTTGCAGCAACTTGGTTAAAACTTGAGAAAGTTAGAAATAGTGAAAAGTCAGGAGCAAGATGGCCGAGTAGGAACAGCTCCAGTCTCCAACTCCCAGCACCAGCGACACAGAAAACCGGTGATTTCTGCATTTTCAACTGAGGTACTGGGGTCATCTCACTAGGGAGTGCCGGACAATCGGTGCTGGTCAGCTGCTGCAGCCCGACCAGGGAGAGCTGAAGCAGGGAGAGGCATCACCTCACCTGGGAAGCACAAGGGGGAAGGGAATCCCTTTTCCTAGTCAAGGGAACTGAGACACACACCACCTGGAAAATCGGGTAACTCCCACCCCAATACTGCGCTGTAAGCAAACGGGCACACCAGATTATACCCACACATGGCCGGGAGGGTCCCACGGCCACGGAGCCTTCCTCATTGCTAGCACAGCAGTCTGCGATCTAACTGCAAGGCAGCAGCGAGGCAGGGGGAGGGGCGCCTGCCATTGCTGAGGCTTAAGTAGGTAAACAAAGCCGCTGGAAAGCTCGAACTGTATGGAGCTCACAGCAACCCAAGGAAACCTGCCTGTCTCTGTAGACTCCACTTCTGTGGACAGGGATGCAGCTGGAAACCATCATTCTTAGCAAACTATCACAAGAACAGAAAACCAAACACCGCATGTTCTCACTCATAGGTGGGAACTGAACAATGAGATCACTTAGACTCCAGAAGGGGGACATCACACATCGGGGCCTCTCATGGGGAGGGGAGAGGAGGGAGGGATTGCATTGGGAGTTATACCTGATATAAATGAAGAGTTGATGGGTGCTGACAAGTTGATGGGTGCATAACACCAACATGGCACAAGTATACGTATGTAACAAACCTGCATGTTAGGTACATGTACCCTAGAACTTAAAGTATAAAAAAAAAAAAAAAAAAAAGAAAAGAAAAGAAATAGTGAAAAGTCATAGGATTCTGCATTTTTGAAGGTACAAGTAACAGAATTTCTTGAAGTATTTGATTGTGGGGTGTAAAGGGAAAAGAAGAAATTATGGAGATTTTAACTTTTTCTGTATAAACAACTGGGAACACTGAATTGCCAACAGCTAAAACAGATGAATTTCAGATGCTTTAACATATTCAAATGGAAATCATGAGTAGTCAGTTGCATATATGTATTTGAAGTTGGTAGAAAAAAATAACCTGGAGACATTTTTAAATCACATATGGGCTAAAATTGATACTGGAAGGATGTCAGGATTTATATATACTAACATATTTTTAGAAGTAATATATGCACCATATATCTGCCCATTTTTACTCTTCCATATGTTGCTGATTCTCTTTGTTTTTTTCTATTACTTCTCTACCAAAGAGATTTGTCATTGTCTACTTTTATTCTCTGTTTTTTTAAAATTTGAGAGTACATATTATGGAATAGCAAAGGCTCTACCTCTTATTAACTCTTTACTTTCAGATTCACTTTAACTAGATTTTTTTTTTTTTTTTTTTTAAGTCTTTGGTCATATTCTTGAGACAGAATCGAAATAAACTTAAAAGAAATTGTTTTCCAGCCAAGCCTTCAGATGAAAATGCAGTCCAGCTGACACTTTAATGTCAGCCTTATCAGTGCCTGAGCAAAACTCTGTTCACCCACATTCTAAACACTGACCCACAGAAAATTGGACATAATAAATATATATGTTATAAGCTGTAAAATTTGTGTTAATTTGTTTTGCAACAATAAATAATTCAAGAACCTTTTAAAATAAAATAATATGAAATATAAAACAAAGTTAGATAAATATAATTCATTACCATTTAATACAAAAAATTGGTATTTAAGAGTGGGGTATTTCTATAAAAATACCCGTTACATATATATTAACAAAAGAGTTAACAACTTTGTGACTGGGTGACAAGCAGAGAGTGGAGGACTCAGAAGAAGATGAGAAGATGCGGTAGAGTTTGGAACTTCCTAGAGACTTGTTGAATACTTGTGACCCAAATGATGATAGTGATATGTACAGTGAAGACCAGGCTGAGAAGATCTCAGATGGAGATGAGGAAGTAATTGAGAACTGGAGCAAAGGTCGCTTTTGTTTCACCTTGCACATAGAACTGATTGGATAGTGCCCCAACCCTAGGAATCTGTGGAACTTTGAACTTGAGACTGATGATTTAGGGTATCTGACTGAAGAAATTTCTAAGCAGTAAAGTCTTCAAACTATTGTCTAGCTGCATCTAACCATATATGCTCATAAACATGAGCAAAGAAATGATCTGAAACTAGAATTTATATTTAAAAAAGAAGCAGATGTAAATGTTTGGAAAATTTGCAGCCTGGCCATGTGGTAGAAAAGAAAAGCCCATTTTATGGGGAGGAATTAAAGCAGGCTATAGAAATTTGCATGAGTGAAAAAGAGCAAAATACTAATAGTCAAGACAATGGGTAAAAGGCCTCAAAGATATTTCAGAGACCTTTGCAGCAGCATTCTTCATGGCAGAATTTTATCACACACCTAGATGCCTAGGAGGATAGAATGGTTTCATGAGTTGGGCCCAGGAACCCACTGCCCTGCACAGCCTCAGGACACTGTTCCCTGCATCTCAACTGCTCTGTGTCCAGTCTTGGCTCAAGGACCCCAAACACAGCTTGGGCCTCTGCTTCAGAAGGTGCAAACTCTGAGCCTTGGCAGCCTCCATGTGGTGTTAAGCCTGCTAGTATATAATGTGCAAGAATTGAGGTTTGGGAACCTCCCCCTAGATTTCAGAGAATGTGTGAAAAAGCCTCAATGTCCAGGTAGAAGACTGCTGCAGAGATAGAGCCCTTTTCGAGAACCACTATGAGGGCAATGCGGAGAAGAAATGTAGAGTTGGAGCTCCCACACTGAATCCCCACTGGGATACTGCCTAGTAAAGCTGTGAGAAGAGGGTTTCTGTCCTCCAGATCCCAGGATGTGGATCCACCAACAGCTTGCACCATGTCCCTGGAAAAGCCACAGGCACTCAGCACCAACACTTGAAAGCAGCTTTAGGAGCTGAACCCTGCAAAACCACAGTGGTGGAGCTGCCAAGGCCTTGGGAGCCCAGCCCTCACACCAGTTTTCCCTGGATATGAGACATGGAATCAAAAGAGATTATTTCAGAGCTTTAATGTTTAATGACCACCCAACTGGGTTTTGAATTTTCACGTGGCCTATTGCCTCATTCTTTTAGCTGATTTCTCCTTTTTGGAGTGGTAGTGTTAACCAATGCTTTTTTTACCAATTGTATCTTGGTAGTAACTAACTTATATTTGATTTTAAAGACTCATAGGTAGAAGGGACTTGCCTTTGACTCAAATGAGACTTTGGACTTGAGTTAACGCTGGAATGAGTTAAGACACTGGGCGACTGTTGGGAAGGTATGATTATATTTTGCAATGTGAGAAAAACATAAAATTTGGGAGTGGCTACGGATGAAATGATATAGTTTGTATCTATTTCCTCCTTAAATCCTATGTTCAATTGTATTCCTAATGTTGGATCTCGTGGAAGGTAATGGGATCATGGGGGCAGTTTCTCATGGTTTCACACCATCCTCCTTGGTGCTGCCATATAGTGAGTTCTTGTGAGATTGTGTTGTTTAAAGGTGTGGGGCACTTCCTCTCTCTTCCTCCTGCTTTGGCCCTGTGAACTGCTCACTCCCTCTTTGCCTTTTGCCATGACTGTAAGTTTCCTAAGGCCTCCTGAGAGGCCAAGGAGATGCTAGCATCATGCTTCCTGTATACACTGTGGAACTATGAGCCAATTAAATCTCTTTTCTTTATGAATTACCCAGTATCAGATATTTCATTATAGCAATGCAAGAATAGACTAATACATTGATAAAGTCAATGAACATTTAATTAAACTAAGTAAAAAATGGAGCAAAATCAAATACAATAAGAAATTAAAAAAGACATTAACACTGATACAACAGAAATATGATCATAAAAGACTTACAAAAATTTTACAACAAATTGAATAACCTAGAAGACAGAGATAAATTCCTTGATATATGTAACTTACCAAGGCTGAATTGTAAAGAAACAGAAAATCTTAACAAACAAATAGCAAGTAAAGGGATTAAAACAGTAATAAAAATTATGCCATCAAGGAAAAGCACAAGTACTGATGACTTCACTGATGAATTTTATTAAACATTAAAAAATAACTAATACCAATTTTTTTAAACTCTTTCAAAAAATTGAAAAGAATATAATTATTTCAAACTCATTTTACAAGGCCAGAATCACGCTGATTCCAAAGCCAGACAAAGACACTACAAAAGAAGAAAATTACAGGCCTATGTCCCAGATAAGCAGATATGCAAAAATCCTTGAAAAAGTACTAACAAATCAAATTCAACAGTACATTAAAAAGATCATTTAGCATGATCAAGTGGGTTTTCTTTAAGGGATGCAAGAACAGTTCAACATATGTAAATAAATTAGCAAGATATATCACGTAAACAGAATGAAAGACAAAAATCATATCATTTCAATAAATAAATATTTGACCCAACTCAATATCTTTTTATAAAATCTCTCAACACGTTAGAGATAGAAAGTATATACTTCAGCACATTAAAGATCATGTATAACAAGTGTGCAGCTCACATACTCAATGAGAAAAAGCTGACAGCTCTTCCTCTAAGATCAGGAAAAAGACAAGGGGCCCACAATTACTGCTTATATTCAATATAGTCCTGAATATTCAAGCCAGATAAATTAGACAAGAAAAAAAAAAATTCAAATTAAAAAGGAAAACGTTAAATTGTCCCTGGGTGCAGATGACATGATTCCATATCTGCATATATGAAGTATTTTAGCAACTCCACCTAAAAAACTATTAGAAAAGCAAATTTAGTAAAATTGCATGGCACAAAAATCCACATTCAAAATTAGAAGCAGTTCTGTAATAGTGAGCCATCTGAAAAAGAAATTAAGAAAATACCCCCATTTAAAATAGCTGTAAAATATAAAATACCTAGAAATAAATTTAACCAACAACTGAAAGATCTCTACATTGAAAACTATAAGACAGAGATGAAAGAAATTAAAGAAGACACAGATGCATAAGAAGACATGTTTAGGAGTAATTAGATTTGTTAAAATGTTCATACTGCTCAAACTGATCTATAGAAGCAACATAATCCCTATTAAAATAACAATGAAATTTTTCACAAAAAAAAAAAAAAGATTCTAAAGTCTGTATGAAACTACTGAAAACTGGATAATCAAAGCAATTTTGAGAGGGAAGAAGAAACCTGGAGGCATCACATTAGTTGACTTCAAAATATATGACAAAGTCATAGTAACCAAAGCAGCACTGCCATAAAACCAGACACATAGACCAATGGAAAAGAAAAGAGTTCTCAGAAATGAATCCACACATTTACAGTCAGTTGATCTTTAGCACAATCTGCAAGAAACTACAATGGGAAAAGGACAGTCTCTTTAACAAATGATGTTGGGAAAATGGATGGATATCTGTGTGCAGATGAATAAGATTAAACACTTGTCTTACATCATAGACAAAAATCATCTCAAAATAGTTACAAGAGTTAAGTGTAAGACTCAGCACTATGAAACTCCTAGAAGAAGAAACTAGAAGACATAACAAGCAAATTCTTCAGGTCGTTGGTTTGTAAAATGATTTATTGGATATGACCTCAAAAACATAGGTAATAAAAGCAAAAGTAGACAAATGATATTATATTAGCAAAATTTTCCACACAGTAAAGCAGACAATCAACTAGACGAAGACACAACTTATAAAACATGAGGAAGTATTTTCAAATCTTACATCTAATAAGGAGTTCATATCCAAAATGTATAAGAAATACAAATAATGAAATAGCAAGAAAACAAATAACCCAATTTTAAAACAAGCAAAGGATGTAAATACCATTTTTTAGAAGAAGACATACATATGGCCAGTAGGCATATAAAAAATATTCAACATCACTAACCATCAGAAAAATGCTAGTTAAAACCACAATGAGATATCACCTTACACCTATCAGAATTTCTATTATCAAAATGATGAAAGATAATTAGTGTTAGCAAGGATGTGGAGAAAACCAAACCCTCATAAACTGTTGATGGGAATGTAAATTAATGCAGCCTTTATGGAAAACAATATGGAAGTTTCACAAAAAAAAATAAAATAGAACTACTATATGATCCAGCAATCCCACTACAGGATATGTACAGTAGTTTTAATCATGAAATCTATATTTCCAAAAAAAAAATGCACTTCTATGCTTATTGCAGCATTATTCACAGTAGTCGAGATATAGAATCAACTTAAGTGTCCATGAAGGGATGAATGGATTTTAAAAATGTGATATATATACACAATGGAATTCTTTCCAACTTTGAAAAAGGAGGGATCCCGGTCACATATGACTGTAGAGGACTACGTGCCTGCAAACAAGACGTTCCTGATAAGTCCTGCTCTTGCAAACGAAGCAGGGCGTTCCAGATAAGTCCTGCTCTTGCAAATGAAGCAGGGCATTCCCGATAGGAGCCAGCTGCAAACAGCAGACCCTGGGGGCTTGTTTATATGTAAACATCTTGAAAATCCAGAAAGTCAGCGAAAGGTCAGAAAAACGTGTCTTGTGACTTGGTAACATTCCACAAATGACTGTATAAAATAAAGCGGAGCGTGTCGTTCGGGGCGGCTGCCATGTTTGTCTTGTCTTGTATTGTCTTGTGTGTTCATTCCTTTGTTTAGGAGACACGCGGACCCCAACATCTGGCTCAGTGAGCAAGGAACCGGAGGGGGAACACCCCGGGCAGGCGCAGGGAGACCGCGGGCAGGTAAATAAACAAATGAAGGGGGACCCACGGGAAAATTGTGGGGAATTCCACCTCTCTGGCCTTGGAATATTTGCGGTTACTCCAGGGACTGTTGATGTCTATAGGAGTAGAAGTTAGTTAAGGAACATAAAACTTTGAAGCAATTGTTTGCCCATGTTGGACAACATTGTTATTGGTTTCAATATCAAACCAAAGTGCAATTAAATCGAAAGGAATGGTTACAAGTAGTTAAAGTCCTGCGTTGAGCTCATCAGCGAGGGCAAACAATGCCTCTGACTTTGTGGACTTTGTGTAGTTCCATTACTCAGGCATTAGAGTTATTTGAAACTGACTGAGAGCATGGCGATACTGCCACAGGAGGTGAGGCATCTGAAGCTTTAGAGAAGAATGATCTTAGAGAGAAACATATTTATGCCCCAGTTGCTGAGGACAAGGAATTGGAAGAGCTAATGCCTCCTTCATCTGAAGGAAATTCTGATTTGCAGCATATTTTAGAGATGTTACAACAGTTGTTAAAATTGCAAGGTGCCGCTGCTCCTGTTTCTCCTATCCACCACAAGCCTTCCCTGTTACCTTGAAAAAGATTTCCCTTTGCCTCCACCTCCAACCTCTTTGCCTATGTCAGGTCAGGTTTTCTCTGTGCCTTTTCCTCCTGTAGTAGAAAAGAAGGAATCGAAGGAAAAGGATGATTTTGAGGAATTAAATTTATTCCCAATAACACGGGCTGCTTTCGGCCCCAATGCTCAGTTCCCAAACGGTGGCCAGAATGTGACTTTTACAGCCCTACAATTTAAATTTTTGAAAGAAATGAAAGCTGCAATTTCTAATTATGGACCTCAGTCACCGTTTGTTCTTGGCCTTCTCAATTCCTTCTCTTCAGAACATATGATGATTCCTATTGACTGGGAAACGTTGGGACAGGCTGTCCTTGATCGTTCGCAATGGCTTCAATTAAAAAGTTGGTGGTGGGAGGAAGTAAGAGTACAAGCTAGAAAAAATGCTACCCAAAATCGCCTGGGACCTACTGAAGAGCAGCTTACAGGTTCGGTACAATACGCCACTCTTAATGCTCAGGCAGGCCTAGATGATATTGCTCTCACTCAGATGAAAGCCTTGTTTATAATAGCGTGGACTAAGGTTGAAACAGCGGGTAAAACTTGTTTATCTTTTGTAAAAATCCTACAAGGAGCCACTGAGCTGTATCCAGATTTTGTAGCCCATCTTCAAGATGCTGTATTAAAGACTGTAGGTTCAGGCCCTGCTGCTAAAATTCTTTTGGATACTCTGGCTTTTAAGAGTGCTAATCCCGAGTGCCAAAAATTGCTGTGTCCTCTGAAAGCTAGTGGAGTTGATTTAGATGAATACATTCGGGCTTGTTCAAGTGTTGGAGGAGCTATTTACAATGCTCAATTGTTTGCTGGGGCACTTTCTATGGCTTTAAAAGGCAAATCTAAACAAGGTATATGCTATCAATTTGGGAAACCCAGTCATTTTAAAAAGGAATGCTGGAAAAAATTAGGCTCTTCTGCTCTAAAAGAAAAAAGGTTACCATCTGATATGTGTAAACGATGTGGCAAGGGTCGACATTGGACCAATGAATGCTGTTCAAAAACTGATAAAAGTGGGAATGTATTGTCACCCCCTCGGGAAATGGGAGCCAGGACGGTGCAGGCTTGGGGCCCCAACAACTACAATGCAGGCCTACCCCAGTACCCAGTGAGCAGTGGCTTACAACATCAAGGAATGACCTCGAGTCCTCCTTAAAGACATCTTACCCTACCCCAGTTTCTCAGCTTTATGCTGCCACTAAACAGAGTGCCGCTGCTGACCTAGCTATTGTCCAGCCTTATACTTTATCTCCTAATGGAGGAATATATAAGTTGGCTACCAGAATGTGTGGTCCTTTACCAAAGGGACATGTAGGACTTTTACTAGGTTGAAGCAGCAGTGCTATGCAGGGGTTAATGGTGGTCCCAGGAATTATTGATCCTGATTTTACTGATGAAATCCTTATTATGATACAAGTCTCACAATGTATGTGCCTAGAGGCAGGGGAACGTATTGCACAATTGCTTTTATTGCCTTTTTTTCCTTTCCTATCTAGAGTTGTGTCTCGTCAAGGAGGTTTTGGTACTACTGGGAAAACTGTTTTCTGGGAAACTTTTGTTTCTGATCAAAAACCTTTATGTTCATTGCAAATTAATAGGATACTTTTTGAGGGATTAGTCGACACAGGAGCAGATGTATCTATTATATGTTTGGCTCAATGGCCTGATCATTGGAAAAAGAAACAAGTATCAGTTACTCTCTCCGGCCTAGGTACTGCTTCTATAGTCTACCAAGGTGTCAAGCCCCTGAGCTGTGTAGAACCTGAAGGATAACAAGGAAAAGTGTTATTTTATATTGTTCTCATTAATATTAACTTTTGGGGCCATGATCTTTTACAACAATTTGGTGCCTTTTTAAGCATTCCTCATATTTCTTCAGCTGCCAAAAGTATGATATTCAAAATGGGCTACAATCCTTTAAACTCTTAGCCACTGTCCACAAGCCTCAAACTTTACCATTGAAGTGGAAAACTACCACTCCTGCTTGGGTGGAACAGTGGCCATTATCTAAAGAAAAACTTAAGGCTTTAAAGAATTTAGTTAAGGAACAATTGGCTGAGGGGCATATTGAACCAAGTACTTCTGCATGGAATTCCCCTGTGTTTGTCTCATTAGAAAAAAAAAAAAAAATAAAAAAAAAAAAGGAAAATGGCACTTATTAACTGATCTTAGAGCTGTAAATGCTTGTATTCTACCTATGAGGACTTTACAACCTGGGCTTCCTAATCCAACTCTTATCCCATAAAATTGGAAATTAATCATTATAGATCTTACAGATTTTTTCTTTTTACTATCCCGTTACAACCCCAAGATTGTGAAAAATTTGCCTTTACTGTTCCCGAATATAATAATGGACAGCCTACTCAAAGATATCAATGGAAAGTTCTTCCTCAATGTATGCAATCTTCCACTTTCGTTGTGTCTTTTTCATACTCCCCATTCACCAACAGCCATTTTACAGTAAGATAATAATATTCTAGAGAGACTGTTTTTGGCTAATAAAGCCATTTAAAAAAAAATCACCTCTATTGAAAACTCATGAAGGTTGGCAAGTGGCTTGCGCTGAGTATACTGGTTCTTTTTCTCAGCATTATCCTAGTAATAAATTATTTGCTTTTCTGCAACAATATTCTTTACTGCCATATAATCCTATCTCTTAAACTCCAGTTAAAGATCCCACCTTTTTTACTGATGCTTCAAGCAATGGAAAGGCTGGATACCGGACTTCAGACAATTCAAAACTTTCTCACTATCCATTTGAACAAGTACAACAAGGAGAACTTTCTGCCATTCTTATGGTTCTACAAGACTGGCCTCAAACCACTTGTAATATAGTTAGTGATTCCCAATATGCTGTATATGTACTTGCTTTGCAGCTATGGGAGTCCCTGCTAAATTAAAAACTGATAATGCCCCTACAAGAGAAATATTTTTTAAAAAAAGTTTTATAATGGGGCCAAGGCTATGCTCTTGTCCGTACAGGTGCCGGAGACGAGTGGTTTCCATCTTGACGGTTGAAACAGTGCCGTGGCGAAGAGTAGCTGATCCAAAGAGTTCCTCAAGAAATTTCAGGAGCTGAATCTGAGCACTCAGAGAACATTCACCTTCAGAACTCGACGTGCAGAGCCCCCGACATGGGGTCAACTGAAAAAGCTTACTCAGGAAGCTGAAGGGGTTGTTCAACAAGCTGGGCAGCCCAAAACCTCACTGACTTTATTCCTGAGTATGCTGGCTGTAGCAATTTGTTAGGTAACGGCTGGAGAATTTACATACTGGGCTTATATTCCTTTTCCACCCTTATATCAAGGTGTGGCCTGGGGAGACAGAGAAGTCCCAGTATTTACTAATGATACTGCTTAGATGCCATCGCCTTTTTAAAACCAGGATCCTGAATTAGACACTGGCACAGTAAATAGTTCATATCAATTTGGGGTTGAAGGGTTACCTATAGGTCTTGAGAGTAGTTCACATTGTCTGCATCTTTCTCATGAGGCTTGGGCTGTTTGTTACAATTATAGTCACATTGCTGCCTTTACTATGATTATTTTTGCTCAAAGTTTTAAGTATAATCATACTGCATTACTAAAAGAAACTCTGCCCACTACATTATCTTTATGCCCTATCCCTGATGTGTCCAGAGGTGTTTCCTAACTAGAGTGGACTAGATGTAGAGGTAGTGGGCCGCGATTGTTGTTAGAAGTAAAAGGGAAGAGTTGTAAATACCTTGTTACAGATTGGAGTGTACATGGAAAATTTCAAACTAAATTCAGCCATGTGAACCTGCGTTGGCATAAAGGTAATCACAGCATTTCTGCAGATGGCAATGAAACTATTATTTGGCATGATGGTGGTCTATCACCCCCTATGCCACATTTGGCTAATACTTCACAAATACAAAGTCATATTTGGAAGTTGCTAGCTGCTGGTAAACCAATGTTCACTTTCATGGGAAACATGTCCTTAAATCTTACTAATATTCCTAACCCTTTCCATATATCTTTGCATCGAAATAGTTCTAGATATGTTATTGCATGTGTAAGAAAGTCTTACTTGTTGTTGACAGGAATTTTTAAATGGGATAATAATACAGGGGTAGTTAACTTACAAACAATTGTACATTCTTAAGTTGTATAAATACTACTTGGTGGAATAATAATTGGAATGAGTCTCATTCCGATTTATATATACTAAGAGCCAGAAAAGAAACCTGGCTACCTGTAAACTTAACACGTACTTGGAGTGAATCTGCTGGGGTTACTCAAATTTACAAGGTTATGCAAGATCTTGTCCACTGCAGTCAGAGGATGGTTGGAATCATTGTGACCGTGGTGATAGGACTTGTAGCAATTGCTTCCACTGCTGCTGTTGCTGGATTAGCTCTACACCAGAGTATACAAAATGCAGAATTTGTGCAACAATGGCATAAACAATCACATTTGTTGTGGCAGCAGCAACGAGACATAGATGCTCATTTGACTGAACGAGTGGATAATCTGGAGCAAGTGGTTTCTTGGTTGGGAGATCAGCTAACAGTGTTGCATACCCGAGCTTTGTTGAAATGTGATTGCAATACTACCCAATTTTGTATTACTCCTGTCCCTTTTAACAGCACTGTACATAATTGGACTGAGATAAAGAGACTTTTAATTGGTCATAATAATCTTTCCCTAGAAATACAAGAATTAACACAGAACATTTCTGAAACATTTCGCAATCAGTTACCCTTGCTGACTGGTGCAGATTTGATAACTGGTATTGCACAAAGTTTGACATCTTTGAACCCTATGAGCCCTGTAAAAACCTTGCTGACCTCTGTTTCTAGCAATGTATTGATTGTTGTTCTTGTCTTTGTCATTTTCACAGTCTGCTGGAGATGGTGCCAAAGGGCAAACACCGAATCCCAGCTAGCCAAACATGTAATGATGGTTTTAAAAGAAATTCAAACTTGTAAATAAAGAAAGGGGAAATTTAGAGGACTACGTGCTTACAAACGAGACGTTCTTGATAAGCCCTGCTCTTGAAAATGAAGCAGGGTGTTCCCAATAAGTCCTGCTCTTGCAAACAAAGTGGGGCGTTCCCAATAGGAGCCAGCTGCAAACAGCAGACCCTGGGGGCTTGTTTATGTGTAAACATCTTGAAAATCCAGAAAGTCAGGGAAAGGTCAGAAAAACAATAATGTGTCTTGTGACTTGGTAACATTCCACAAATGACTGTATAAAATAAAGCGGAGCGTGTTGTTCGGGGTGGCTGCCATGTTTGTCTTGTCTTGTGTTGTCTTGTGTGTTCATTCCTTTGTTTAGGAAACATGCAGACCCCAACATATGACTATTTAGATAAATCTGTAAGACATTATGTTAAATGAAATAAGCCAGGCACAGAAAGACAAATACTGCCTTATCTCACTTACATGTGTCATCCAAAAAATAGATTTCATGGATGGACAGATTAGAATGGTGGTAACCAGGAGCTAGGGTGGCTGCTGGGAGGGGCAATTGCCCTAGGGAGATGTTACTCAAAGGGTACGAAATTTAAGTTTGATAGGAAGAATAAGTTCAAGATATTTGATATACAACATGGTTATACTAAATAGTTAACAATATATTTTATTATTGAAAAATGCTAAGAGAGTGGACTTAAAGTATTGCTACCACAAAAATGATGACCATTTGAAATAATTCATCTTTAAATTATTTAAAATAGTGTGTGGAACATAGGAAATATATGCAATTTTATATCTTAATTTAAGAAACTCTCTTCCCTTTATATTTTTGTCAATATTCTCTTTGATGACATCTTTGTATGAGGGTAGTTTGATAATATTAATTTTCTATTCAGTTGATTAAAAATAATTTAATCTTTACTATAATTAATCATATTTTTAATATATTTACTAATATATAATGTTCATTTCAAATTTATAGCTTGTTAAGAGTGATGTTATGTAAAGTTTTAGAATCAAATTTGGAATGCAGTCATTAGTTTCTTTTATATAACTTCGTTAGACTTTAGGGTGTTTCAAATTTACTGGTGCAGTGACTAATTTGAAATTGAATTCACAACAATCATCAACAAGTTTGTCAGTATTCTGTGTCAAATTATCAAGAGAAAAATATTTCCATTGGGTTCATAGAGTTTATCATTAAAATGATTTTAAATCATCATCTTTTCAAATGTACCTCTTTAACTTAATCATTTCTAACCTTTCAAAAACTGTCTTTAAAAAATTATTTATCTAATAATAAATCTTCTCGTGTATGGCTAGCAGGAGAAGAAAGAGATAAAAATGAATGTGCACACCCCTCTAATTTCAGCTACTAACTTTCAAATGAAACTGACAGTTACATACTTCGGTCAAAATTTATGATGGAGACATTCTTAACTCTAAAGGGAATTGAGAAACGTAGTATTTGATTCTAGAAAGACTGAGTAACTACTATTTAGTTAAAAACTGCAACTTCTATTGCTTGAGGAAGCAGGGATATTAGAAAATATTATTCAGAAAATGGTATCTGCTACAACACACATATTTGCCTATTTTCTGAAAAGAGAATCCATATTTTATGAGATTTTTGGTATTAACTGGGATTTATTTGCAGATGAATTTGGACAATTAAAGCAGAAATAGATTTATTTCAAAGTATTATTTAGCTAATGTAATTTTTAATGCATGTGGAGTCATGTAATCAATCAAAAGTTTTGTAGCCAGGAGAAATGTCCAACCATTCCATAATACTCTTCCAGGAGAATTCCCTCTTGACTCCCCTATAGCCACAGATCCCAGAATCTTTGACAAGCTGCTGCAGAGAAAATCAAATGACTACATGAATATCTCTGCCAGAAAAGCCATTAAGCCTCATTCATCCTTTACATCATCCTTCTTAATTCTGAGAAGGTAGATTGGCTTAAAGTATCCGTATCCAACCAGTTGCAAGGGATGCTGGGAAATGTAGTTTTGGGTTACAGCCTAAGAAAATGAGAATTCACAATGGAGAAAGGAAACAAAAATGGCAAAGGCATGTTTAAAATATTTTGTGTGTACAAGCAACATGTCTCATTTTCCAAGGTATCCATGACTCACTAAAGTTTTTTCAATGTACTGTACTGTTTATTTGAAAACAGATGTAAAACGATAATTTGACAAAAGTATATATAAGAGAAATAAAAATTCATGTGTCCCAATAATATAAAGAGCAAGAATTATTTGCAACAAATTAAATACTCAAATTGTTTTTGTTCTCAAATTGCATATTTCCTTTTCAAATGAATAAAAATATTAAATTAACATAATAGGTAAAAAATAATTGATGTATTAACCATTTATAGGTATAGACACACAAATGCAAAAGCAATTAAAAATACATAAATATTTTATTTTAAATCTTAAATTTTACAATCTATACTCCCTATCACATTAAAAAATATGATGAGTGATTTGATCATTTATTTTATTATAAAATAGAAATTGATACATTCAAGTGAGAAAAACTTACTAGATTTAGACTTAAAATGTGTGTATTCAAATTTTCTTTTTCCTAATTTCTTACTTTTAACATTTCAGAGTCTTAGTTACAATACTAAGAAAATATGGATAACAAAAGCTATCTCATAAGTTTGAAAATGTAATTGAAATAACACATGAATCAGTTTACGAACAAAAGCAAATTGTGACAAAGCAGAAAGAAAACCATCACTTGTATCCCTGATACATGAGATGTGGATTTCTAGTAAGCAAAAGAAAAAGCTATCAGGCATAGGAAATAATGTCCTTGAATCAAAACGAATTATAATTGTTGATTTTTTTTAAATTGATTATCTTCAATATTCTGACTTAAAGAAGAGTAAAGCATTGGTCTGAATGGTATTAGATATAATGAGAGTACTAAGCACACACAGACACAAAATATACTCTTTTCATATTTGAGGAGTTTCCATTGTATTCTTATTTGTTTTTTTGTTTGTTAGTTTGCATGCATGGCTGTCTTTAGGCAAATTTCCCTGATTCTTCATAGCATAGCTAGCAAATGAACACTTTCCCTACCTGGTCCCGCAGTAGCAACTACAATGATCTTTTGTGGGATAATAGACTCAGAGAAAACATCTCTAGGTGAAAATAAATAATAAATAAAAGATAATCATGCACTTGGCTCTAACAATAAAAACGCTGATCCTAATGTATACAGTAATAAGGAAATACACAGATTCAGTGATATTCTTATTAGTCCTGCTCTGGTATATTACTTTCTTCTGGTTGAGGTAACAAAGTACCACCAACTGGGTGGCTTATAAAAATCTAGTGGTTTTTTTTCTCTCACAGTTCTGGAGGCTCCAAGTCTGGAAATCAAGATGTTAGTAGGGTCATGCTCTCTGAGACTCTGGGGAGAATTCTTTCTTGCCTTTTCCCAGTTTCTGTGGGTTGTCATCAATCCTTGTGGGTTGTCATCCTTGGCATTCTTTGGTTTGTAGCTGTATCATCTCTGCCTCCCTCACCAGTTACAGAGTTCTCCCTATGTGTTTCTGTCCTTTCCTTAAAAGGACACTAGTCATGTCCTAACGATATCATCTTAACTTGATTACATCTGCAAAGACTCTGGTTCCAAAGAAGATCACATTCTGAGGTACTAGAGGTTAGAAATCAATATACCATTTGCAGGGACAAAATACGACTCATAATATTTGCATTCTTGAAAAATTTATATGTATTTATATTAATTATGCATTTTGTTTATATTAAATATAGGTACTATGTATTGTATATTTAAGTATATATAATATAAAAATGTATATACAATATTATTTTATATTCATATATTTATTTATATATAAATTATATATACACAAGTATGTAATGTATAAAATAAACTGTCTTTAAAAATTATTTGTTTAATAATAACTCTTCTCATCATGTTAGCACGAAGAGAAACAGATAAAGAGGAATGTGTACACCCCTCTAAGTATAGATACTAAGTTTCAAATGAAACTGACATTTATATACATATATACATAAATATAATATATAAATATATTTTATATATAAATTTTTCAAGGATTCGAGTGTTGTGAGTTGTACTGTGTCCCTGCAAAAGATGTGTATATATAAAAAACAAACCAACATGTGTGTTACACACACACGTAACAGACCCATCAGTTTGTTTTCTATGTCCCTTATTCTTTTGTGTAATTTAATTTTTAGTTAATCCTGGGGGATACAATGGATTCCTTATAAGATTTCTAGGTTACTCATGAACAGAGAGAAAGTGAATATTTCAAGACTCAGAAGGCTCTTATCCTAGTCCCAGTTTCACCACAAACTGTATAATGTTGGGCCAATGTAAGGATGTCTAATGTTTACTGTGAGGATAGCATACGATAATACACTTCACTGCAATTGAAAATGTATGACTTTTTCTTCGAAAGCTAAGACCCCCCTCACAGGATACTAGGAAAGTAGATGGCAAGGGTTACTTGTTTGTTTCATACACCAAAAAACAAAACTGAGTTGATGAGAAGCATAAGAGATAAATCACGTTAACAAGATAAAGGCTTTTTTTAAAAATCTAAGGTGTTTGTCAGAGTAGTAATAGGAAAGGTTAACTGGTATGTCACGAATTACGATAAAGGAAATAGAGGTGCTCACATGTTCAGACAAGGTTTTGGGCAACAAAGTAATGTCATATATAACTAATGAGTCAGAACTGGAAATCAAATAAACATTGTAGATAATAGTTGCATGAAAATTAATATAATATTATTTTTAAGTAAACATATTTTTAATATAGCAAAGAGGCAAAATTTAACTTGGGTCACTGCAAGTCTATTAGAATGGCTAAATCCAAAAACCTGATACTACCAAATACTGGAGAGAATGTGAAGCTACAGAAACTCTTACTCATTACTTGTGAGAATGCAAAATATTACAGCCACTTTGCAACACACTTTGGCAATTGCTTTAAAAAACATAGATAGTCTTACCGTATGATCCAGGAATCATGCTCCTAAATATTTGTCAAAATGAAGTGGAAACTGAAATCCACAGAAAAACCTCCACATGGATGTTTATAGCAATTGTATTCATAATCACAAAAACTTGGAAACAACCAAGATGCCTCTCAATATGTGAGTGGATAAACAAATTATTGTACATTCATGTTGTATTAGTCCTGCTGCTAATAAAGACATACCGAAGGCTGGGTAATTTATAAGGAAAAGAAGTTTCATTGATTCATAGTTCCACATGGCTGGGTTACCTCAGAATTACAGTGGAAGGCAAAGGAGGAGCAAAGTCATGTTTTATACATATGTTGATTTTGTATATGGTAATTTTTCTAAATTATTGGTTCTTTAAGTAATTTTAAACATAAAGAAACCAGGTAGCATCCTTACGGTGTGAAAACTCTAGCTCTCCATTTCCCTTAAGAACATTTAGAGACCTCTTTGTCTCTAGCCCTATCTCTACTTTGGCATATCTTGTTTGATTGTGCTTCACTTTATTGCAGTTGGCAGATAGTGTGTTTTTTTAAAAACTGAAAGTTCATGGCAACCCTGAATTGAGCAAGTCTATGAGTGACATTTTTCTAGTAGCATGTGTTCACTTCCTCTCTCCGTGTCACATTTTGGTCACTAAAATTTAGAACATTTTTATGATTGTTATGTCTATTGTGATAGTCTTCACTTGGTGATTTTTTTTTTGTTACTATTGTAAATTGTTTTGGGACACAAATGGTGCTTATACAAGAAGGCTAATTTAGTGGAAAAATATTGTGTGTGACCTGACTGCTCCATTGGCCAGCTGTTTCCTCATCTGTCATCCTCTCCTTGGGCTTCCAGAAACCCTGAAACACAACAGTATTGAAATTAAGCAAATTAATAGCTCAACAATGATCTCTAAGTTTTCAAGTGAAAGGAAGAGTTGTCTGTCTCTCACTTTAAATCAAAAGGTAAAAGTGATCAAGCTTAGTGAGAAAGGCATATCAAAAAGCTAAGTTAGGACAAAAACTAGGCTTCTTGTACTAAACATTTAGCTAACTTGTGAATTCAATTAATAAATTCTTGAAAGAAATGAAAAATGCTGCTACAGTAAATATATCAGTGATAAGAATGCAAAACAACCATATTTCTAATATGAAGAAAGTTTTAGTGGTATAGATAAAAGATCAAAGCAGACAGAATATTCCCATAAGTCAAAGCCTAACCCACAGCAAGGCTCTCTTCAATTCTAAGAAGGCTGAGTGAGGTGAAAAACTGCAGAACAAAAGTTAAACCTTACAGAGATTGATTTATAAGTTTTAAGGAAAAAAGCCATCTTCATTTCATAGAAGTGCAAGCTGGGACAAGTTTTCTAGAAGACCTAGCTAAGATAATTAATGATCTAGCTAAGATACTTTATTAAGCCACCATTTTTTAATGAAGATAAAACAGGCTTATATTAGAAGAAGATGCCATCTAGGACTTTGATAGCTGGAGAACTAAAGTCAATGCCTGGCTTCAAAGTACCAAAAGACAGGCTGACTTTCTTGTCAGAAGTTAATGCAGCTGGTGATTTGCAGTTGAAGACAATGTCCAATTAGCATTCAAAAAATCCTAGGATCCTAAAGAATTCTGCTAAATCCGATCTGCCTGTGCTCTACAAATGGAACAACAATGCCTGCATGACATAACTTCTTTTTAAGGATGGTTAACTGAATATTTTAAGCTCACTGTTGAGACCTACTGCTCAGAAAAAATAGATTCCTTTCAAAATATTTCTTCTCATTGACAATGCACCTGGTCACCCAAGAGCTCTGGTAGAGATGTACAAGGAGATTAATGTTGGTTTCATGCCTGCTAACACAACATCCATTCTGAAGCTCATACATCAAAGAGTCTATTTGACTTTCAAGTTTTATTATTTAAAGAATATATCTTGTAAGGTCATAGCTGCCATGAATAGTGATTTCTCTGATGGATCCAGGAAATGTAAATTTAAAACTTTCTGGGAAAGATTTACCATCATATATGACATTAAAAAGATTAATGATTTTTGAGAAGAGATCAAAATGGTAACATTAACAGCATTTGAAAGTAGTTGAATCTAGCCTTCAAAAATAATTTTGAAAAGTTCAAGACTTCAGGGAAGGATATAACTGCATATGTGGTAGAAATACAAGAGAATTAACCATAACAGTTAGATCTGAAGATGTTACTGAATTTGCTACAATCTTATAGTAAACCTTGAATGAATTAAAAATTGCTACTTATAGATGATTAAAGAGAGTGATCTCTTTGGATGGAATACACTGTCAATGGAAATGCCATAAAAATTGTGGAAATGATAACAAATAATTTAGAATATTACATAAATACATTTAATAAAGCAATGACAGGGCTGGAATTGATGGACTCCAATTTTTAAAAAATTCCACAGTGAGTAAAATGCTATCAAATAGTGTCTCATGCTACAGAGAAATTTTGTATTAAGGAAAAGTCAATCATTGTGAGAAGTGTCATTACTGTCTTACTTTAAGTAATTGCTACAGCCAACTCAGGCTATAGCAACCCCTACTCTGGTCAGTCAATAGCTATCAACATTTAGACAAAACACTGTACCAAGTAAAAGGTTACTACTCTCTGAAGTTTCAGATACTCATTAGCATTTTTAAATATAAAGTCATTTTAATTAAGGTGTGGTCATTGAGATTTTTTAGACATAATGCTATTACAAACTGTATAGAATATAGAATAGTGTAGACATAAATTTATCTGCAATGGGAAACTAAAAGTTTGTAAGAATCACTTTATTGTGATATTTACTTTATCATGGCATCATGCTGAATCAGCAATATCTCTGAAGTATGCTTTTATTCATAATACCCATTTTGTCATTTTTTGGAATACTGCAAAAGTTAGAAAATGTACAAACTTTAGAAACAGGGTTTTAAATATCTGTTACATTTGTCATTAAAAATGTCCTCTCGACACAAACAAATGGAAGAACATACCATGCTCATGGATAGGAAGAATCAATATTGTGAAAATGGCCATACTGCCCAAAGTAATTTACAGATTCAATGCCACCCCCATCAAGCTACCAATGAGTTTTTTCACAGAATTGGAAAAATACTGCTTTAAAGTTCATATGGAACCAAAAGGGAGCCCACATTGCCAAGACAATCCTAAGTCAAAAGAACACAGCTGGAGGCATCATGCTACCTGACTTCAAACTATACTACAAGGCTACAGTAACCAAAACAACATGGTACTGGTATCAAAACAGACATATAGACCAATGGAATAGAACAGAGTCCTCAGAAACAATACCACACATCTACAGCCATCTGATCTTTGACAAACCTGAGGAAAACAAGAAATGGGGAAAAGATTTCCTATTTAATAAATGATGCTGGGAAAATTGGCTAGCCATAAGTAGAAAGCTGAAACTGGATCCTTTCCTTACTCCTTATATGAAAATTAATTCAAGATGGATTAGAGACTTAAATGTTAGACCTAATACCATAAAAACCCTAGAAGAAAACCTAGGTAGTACCATTCAGGACATAGGCATGGGCAAGGACTTCATGTCTAAAACACCAAAGCAATGGCAACAAAAGCCAAAATTGACAAATGGGATCTAATTCAACTAAATAGCTTCTGCATAGAGAACAGGCAAACTACAGAATGGGAGAAAATTTTTGCAATCTACTCATCTGACAAAGGGCTAATATCCAGAACCTACAAAGAACTCAAAACAAATTTATGAGAAAAAAACAACCCCATCAAAAAGTGGGCAAGGGATATGAACTGACATTTCTCAAAAGAAGACATGCATACTGCCAACAGACACATGAAAAAATGCTCGTCATCACTCGCCATCAGAGAAATGCAAATCAAAACCACAATGAGATACCATCTCACACCAGTTAGAATGGCAATCATTCAAAAGTCAGGAAACAACAGGTGCTTGAGAGGATGTGGAGAAATAGGAACACTTTTACACTGTTGTTGGGATTGTAAACTAGTTCAATCATTATGGAAAACAGTATGGCAATTCCTCAAGGATCTAGAACTAGAAGTACCATATGACCTAGCCGTCCCACTACTGGGTGTATACCCAAAGGATTATAAATCATGCTGCTATGAAGACACATGCACACGTATGTTCATTGCGGCACTATTCACAATAGCAAAGACTTGGAATCAACCCAAATGTCCATCCGTGACAGACTGGGTTAAGAAAATGTGGCACATATACACCATGGAATACTATGCAGCCATAAAAAAGGATGAGTTTGTGTCCTTTGTAGGGACATGGATGCAGCTGGAAACCATCATTCTCAGCAAACTATTGCAAGAACAGAAAACCAAACACCGCATGTTCTCACACATAGGTGGGAACTGAACAATGAGATCACTTGGACTCAGGAAGGAGAACATCACACACTGGGGCCTATTATGGGGAGGGGGGACGGGGGAGGGATTGCATTGGGAGTTATACCTGATATAAATGATGAGTTGATGGGTGCTGGTGAGTTGATGGGTGCAGCACACCAACATGGCACAAGTATACATATGTAACAAACCTGCATGTTATGCACATGTACCCTGGAACTTAAAGTATAATAATAAGAAAAAATTAAAAAAAAAAAAAAAAAGTCCTGTCCTGTTCTGTCATGTGCCAATTATTGAGTACCTGGGAAACTGTTCTAGTTCATTTATAATGATAATCTTGTAATAATTTATAATGATTTAACTGTGTACTGCCCGTGAAGTCAAATGAATACATATTTTTATTTTGTGTCCCTAAATATTGATAACATATGATTTATTATTTATTTATTTATTTATTTATTTATTTATTTATTTATTTATTTTTGTTTGTTTGTTTGTTTTTTGAGACAGAGTCCCACTCTGTCGCCCAGGCTGGAGTGCAGTGGCATGATCTCGGCTCACTGCAAGCTCTGCCTCCCAGGTTTATGCCATTCTCCTGCCTCAGCCTCCTGAGTAGTTGCTACTACAGGCGCCCGCCACCTAGCCCGGCTAGTTTTTTGTATTTTTTTAATAGAGATGAGGTTTCACCGTATTCGCCAGGATGGTCTCGATCTCCTGACCTCGTGATCCGCCCATTTAAGCCTCCCAAAGTGCTGGGATTACAGGCTTGAGCCACTGTGCCCAGCCGATAACATATGATTTAGTAATTATCTTTTCTACTTACAAAGTAACTTTTTAAGCCTGCCAGTATTAAAGAGTACTTAAGCATCCCATACAGATTGTCACAGAGTTTAAGTATTACACTCACAAATACACTGATTTATCAAATTTATTATAGTGCATTTAATACAAACTTGAGATTTGTTTTGTTGGTTCTTGTTCCAAAACTAAGTATATAGGTCATAGGAATAAGAATTTGGTCCAAAATACTTGATTATTTTATTGTCTAATAAAAAGTAGCCAAGGCGATGCATTTAGTTAAAAAAACATAAAACTGTGAAAAATTACAATCATCAATAACTATTATGATTTTGTTTTAAAAGATCCATGACTTTGATCTGTGCAATAATTTATTGGGTATGACCCCAGAAGCAGAGGCAACAAAAGCAAAAATAGGCAAACAGAATTTCATCAACTATAAAGCTTCTAAAGTTTTTCAGTTGTTTCCAGAAACATGGCTTCAGGGCTATAAATTATGTCTCTCTATATTCAGGCTGAATAGTCACCACTGGAATTTCAATAACTTGCAAGCTAAATCTCAATTACTCTGCCTTAATTAGTGTGTTTTCATTTGATATATATATAAGAAAATAAATTCACCTTATGACTATTCTTTCATTTTTTTCTGATCTATAAATAAAATTTTTAAAATGTTTTATTTTTATACATACTGAAATGACCTACAAATTTAGTTTTTATGTATGTTTTGAACATTTTTGACCTACAAATTTAGTTTTTATGTATGTTTTGAACATTGTTTGCATCTATAGCCACTCACAGAAATTTAAGTACTGTAAAAGAGAATTTAGTCATGTCTCTGAACTATGTAAAATGATAAGATGGTGACTAACAGACTTTTATCATAGTAAGAATGAAATTAAAGGGATTATTTGGAATATGGTCTGGAGCCTTAAGAGGGGAGGTGGTGAAGAAATTAACCTATGGAGTAAGAGTAGTATTTTTCTTTTTTTATCTTTAGCACAACCAATATAAGAAAACAAAATGCTATCCTAGCAGAATATCATATTGATATTCTTTCTAATGCCCAAATTGCTCACAATTCTTCTACTCTCCCCTCTCACAAATGTACATATCTGCTTTGCATGAAAAACTCTTACTCTGCTGAGTGTCTCTGCTAAGACAAGTGTGTTGAGTCAAAATCTGGCCATAAGCTGGCCCCAAAACTAGCCATAAACAAAATCTCTGCAGCACAGTAACATGTTCATAATGGTCCTAACACCCAAGCTGGAAGGCTGTGGGTTTACAGGAATGAGGGCAAGGAACACCTGACCCGCTGATGGTTAAAAATTGCTTAAAGGCATTCTCAAGTCACAAACAATAGCATGAGTAATCTGTGTCTTAAGGGCATGTTCCTGCTGCAGTTAACTAGCCCAACCTATTCCTTTAATTTGGCCCATTCCTTCATTTCCCATAAGGGATATTTTTAGTTAATTTAATATCTATAGAAACAATGCTAATGATTGGTTTGCTGTTAATAAATATGTGGGTAAATCTCTGTTTGGGGCTCTCAGCTCTGAAGGCTGTAAGACTCCTTATTTCCCACCTCACACCTCTATATTTCTGTGTGTTTGTTTTTAAATCCTCTAGTGCTGCTGGGTTAGGGTGTCCCCAGCCGACCTGGTCTCAGCAAGTGGCGTCCATTCATGAGGGTTCGAATCCAGGTTGGAGGGTCACTGGAGCAACAGTTGGAATGGAAAACTAGCTGGAGGACACCCGAGTACTCTTAAAGCAATCCCCATGGTGAGGAAGAAGGTGAGCTCAGAAGCTTCAGGGTAACAATGGGACAGGTATGGGGTCTGGTTTGTTCTGCCTTGGAACTTTTTCACAATGATGAGGAGGAAGAACAGAAGTATAGTGAAGCAACAGAAGAGGTTACAGAGCATGTTTATTTGCCAGCTAAAGCAGCAAAAGAAGGAGAGGTGCATCCCTACCCTTCTGCACCTCCTTCATATTATTTTGAAGAAAATGACCCTCCAGTTCTTTCTTTTCCAGAGGACACTGGGAAAAAAGTAATTACTTGTTGCAGGAAGTCAGGGACCCCAAATGGAGGGACTGGCCAAAGCCATGGCAGAACATAAATTGTGAAGATTTCATGGACATTTATTAGTTCCCCAAATTAATACTTTTATAATTTCTGATGCCTGTCTACCACAATCTCTGAACATAAATTATGAAGATTTCATGGACATTTATCACTTCCCCAATCAATACTCTTGTGATTTCCTATGCCTCTCTTTACTTTAATCTTTTAATCCCATCATCTTCATAAACTGAAGATGAATGTTGCCTTAGGACCCTGTGGTGATTGCATTAGCTGCACAAATTGTAGATCATGTGTGTTTGAATAATATCAAATCTGGGCACCTTAAGAACAGGATAACAGCGATTTTCAGGGAACAAGGGAGATAACTTTAAAGTCTGGCTGCCTGTGGGCTGGGCAGGACAGAGCCATATTTCTCGTATTACCGAAAATGGGTAAGAGAAATATTACTGAATTATTTCCCCAGTCAGGAATATTAATAATTAACAGCCCTGGGAAAAGAATGCATTCCCAGGGGAGTCCTCTGAAATGGCCACCCTGGGAGTATTTGCCTTTATGACAATGTAGATAGGGATGAAACACGTCCTACTCTTGCTAGGATTAGGAAATTCTAGCCTGGCAAATTCTAGTCAGACTGGTTCTCTGCTCTTGAAGCCTGTTACAATGTTTATCAATGACAATGCATACACAGTGGGACATGGAAGCTCATTAGTGATTTTAGTTTTGTTCTGATCTTGTGACCTTCCTCTGACATCCTGCATTGTGATTTTTTGTTGCCCTTAAAGCATGTGATCTCTGTGACCCACACCCTATTTGTACACTCCCTCTCCTTTTGAAAATCACTAATAAAAACTTGCTGGTATTGTGGCTTGGGGAGCATCACGGAACCTGCCAAAATGTGATGTCTCCCCCAGATACCCAGCTTTAAAATTTCTCTCTTTTGTACTCTTTCCCTTTATTTCTCAGACTGGGCAACACTTAGGGAAAATAGAAAAGAACCCATGAAGAATTATCAGGGGTGGGTTCCCCCAATAGTTGCACCAGTGACTGTTCAAGCAGCACCTTGAGTGACCATTCTTAGTTCTATTCAGGCCGGAATTCAGAAAGCTAGACGAGAGGGTGATTTAGAGGCTTGGCAATTTCCTTAGAATACACCCTGCAGATCAAGAGGGAAATATTATAGCTACATTTGAGCCTTTTCCTTTTAAATTACTCAAATAATTAAAGCAAGAAATAAGTCAGTATGGACCAGGTTCTCCTTTTGTAATGAGACTGTTAAAGAATGTTACTGTTTCCAGTTGGATGATTCCTACTGACTGGGATGCTCTCACTTGAGCTTGTCTAACTCCTGCTCAGTTCTTACAATTTAAAACTTGGTGGGCAGATGGAGCTTCCATTCAGGCTGCTCACAATGCCAAGGCCCAACCTCAAATTAATATAACTGCAGACCAACTTTTGGGGTTTGATGGCTGGACTGGTTTAGATGCACAACTGGTCATGGAGGATGATGCCATAGAACAGCTTAGACGAGTGCGCATTAGAGCTTGGGAAAAAATCACTTCAGGTGGGGAACAATACCCTTCCTTTAGTGCTATAAAACAAGGACCCAGAGAACCATATGTTGATTTTATGGCTCGGTTACAGGAGTCTCTTAAAAAGATGATTGCAGATTCGGCTGCTCAGGATATAATGTTGCAGTTATTAGCTTTCAACAATGCTAATCCTGATTGCCAGGTTGCTATGCAACCTATCAGAGGGAAAGCTCATTTAGTTGATTATATCAAGGCCTGTGATGATATTGGAGGTAATCTGCATAAAGCTACTTTGTTGGCACAGGCAATGGCAGGACTGAGAATGGATAAAGGAAATACTCTACTGCTTGGAGCTTGTTTTAACTGTGGGAAGCATGGTCACACTAAAAAAGAATGTAGAAAAAGTCGCTAGTCAGGCTACCAGATAGGGGAAAAAAGAAAACTGTTGAGCCTGAAATATTTCCAAAATGTAAAAAAGGAAAACATTGGGCTAATCAGTGTCACCCTAAGTTTGATAAAGATGGGAACCTGATTTCGGGAAATGCCATGAGGGGCCGGTCCCAGGCCCCATTCTAAACTAGGGCATTTCTAGCTCAGGCCACTCCCTCACCCCTGTACAATGTCTGTCCCCCACCACAGCTGGTAGTGCCACAGTAGATTTATGCTGCATAAAAGTTGTGAGTCTTCTGCCTGGGGAACCCCTGCAAAAGTTCCAACAGGAGTCTGTGTCACCTTGCCAGCAGGGACAATAGGGTTACTTTTATGAAGGTCTAGTGTAAATTTAAAAGGCATACAAATACATACAGGAGTCATTGATTCAGATTACAATGGGGAAATTCAAATTGTTATATCTACTTCTGTTCACTGGAAAGCAGAGCCAGGAGAGCACATAGCATAGCTCCTGATTGTGCCGTATGTGAGAATGGGAAAAAGTGAAATTAAACGATCAGGAGGATTTGGGAGCACAAATAAACAAGGCAAAGCAGCTTATTGGGTAAATCAAATTACTGATAAACGTCCTACCTGTCAAATAACTATTCAGGAAAGAAATTTAAAGGTTTGATAAATACAGGAGCAGACATTTCAATCATTTCCCTACAGCACTGGCCGTCCATGTGGCCAATTCAGCCCACTTAATTTAACATAGTTGGAGTTGGTAAAGACACTGAAGTATATCAAAGTAGTTACAGTTTGCACTGTGAGCGGCCCGATGGACAACCTGGGACTATTCAACCAATTATAACTTCTGTACCAATAAATTTATGGGAAAGAGATGTATTACAACAATAGGGAGCACAAGTTCTAATTCCAGAACAATTAGATAGCTCTCAAAGTCAACATACAATGCATGAAATGGGGCATATCCGTGGTATGGGACTAGAAAAGAATTTGCAAGGTTTGAAAGAACCGCTTCAAGAGGAAAAACAAAGTTCCTGCCAAAGATTAGGAAATAATTTTTGATGGCAGCCACTGTTAAGCTTCCAAAACCTATACTGTTAAAAAGGTTAACAGATAAGCCAATTTGGATAAAACAATGGCCACTAAGTAAAGAGAAACTGGAGGTTGTAGAGACATTAGCTACTGAGCAATTAGAAAATGGGCACATAGCTCCAACATTTTCTCCTTGGAATTCTCCAGTTTTCATAATTAAGAAAAAATCAGGTAAATGGACAATATTAATTGACTTAAGAACCATCAATTCACTTATACAGCCTATGGGAGAATTACAGCCAGGATTGCCTTCTGTTATAATACCAAAAAGTTGGCCTTTAATTGTCAATAGATTTAAAAGACTGTTTACTGTCCCTTTAGCTGAGCAAGACTGTGAATGGTTTGCATTTACAATTCCTGCAGTAAACAACCTGCAGCCTGCTAAGCATTATCATTGGAAAGTGTTGCCACAGGGCATGTCAAACAGCCCAACAATTTGCCAGACTTATGTAGAGCAAGCAATTGAACCTACTCATAAAAAATTTTCACAGTGTTACATTATTCACTATATGGATGATATATTTTGTGCTGCCCCCACTTGAGAAATATTACTCCAATGTTATGATCAATTGCAAAATTTAATTTCTTGCACTGGTTTAATTATAGCTCCTGACAAAATTCAGACTGCTACTCCTTACTCCTACTTGGGGACCTTAGTAAGTGACACTACCATTGTGCCACAAAAAGTAACCATATGTAGGGATCAACTAAAAACATTAAATGACTTTCAAAAATTACTAGGGGATATTAATTGTATACAACCTGCTCTAGGCATTCCTACCTATGCCATGAGTTATCTGTTTTCTATCCTTAGAGGAAATCCTAGTCTCACTAGCCCTTAGCAATTAACAAAGGAGGCAGAGGCAGAGTTACAACTGATTGAGAAGCAAGTCCATAAAGCTCAAATAAATAGAACAGATTCAGAGAAGACTCTAGATTTGCTATTTTTTTCAACTCAGCACTCACCTACTAGTGTTATTGTCCAAGAACAGGACTTAATAGAGTAGCTTTTTCCTCCACATACTAATTCATGGACTTTTTAACTCCTTATTTAGATCAAATTGCTACTATGATATGGATTGGGAGAACTCAGATTGTTAAATTACATGGATATGATCCTGGAAAAATTATTGTCCCTCTCATGAAGGCACAAATACAGCAAGGTTTTATAAATAGTCTTACTTGGCAAACGCCTTTAGCTGACTTTGTGGGTATTCTTGATTATCATTTTCCTAAAACAAAGCAGTTTCAGTTTTTGAAATTAACTAATTGGATTCTCACTAAAATAACTAAATTTAAACAAATTGAAGGTGCTTATAAGGTTTTAACACATGGGTCTAGTAATGGTAAAGCTTCTTATTCTAGCTCAAAAAGTAAAGTTTTTCAGATGTCCTATACTTCAGCTCAAAAAGCGGAGCTTGTAGCTGTAATTGAGGTATTGACTGCTTTTGATATGCCTATTAATGTGATTTCTGATTCTTCACACGTGGTTCATTCCACACAGTTAATTGAAAATGCTCAGTTATGATTTCAAGTAGATTAACAATTGATGGCTTTATTTACCCGATTGCAAACAGCAGTTAGGAGTAGAATGCACCCTTTCTACATCATTCTCATTAGAGCTCATACACCTCATCCAGGACCTTTGACTGAAGGGAATCAAATGGCTGATTGCCTAGTTGTTACTGCAATATCTAATGCCTGACACTTTCACAATTTAACCTATATTAATGCCTCTGTTCTCAAACGCAGATACAGCATTACCTGGAAAGAAGCTAAAGCTATTATCCAGCAATGCCCAACTTGCCAAATGGTACATTCCTCATCTTCTACAGGAGGAGTTAATCCTCAAGGACTGGAACCTAACTCTATTTGGCAAATGGATGTCACACATGTTCCCTCGTTTGGGAGACTAGCTTATGTACATGTATGTGTGGACACCTTTTCTCACTTTGTCTGGGCTACATGCCAATCAGGAGAGTCTTCTGCTTGTATTAAACATCATCTTTTGCAGTGTTTTGCGGTGATGGGCATTCCAACTTCTATTAAAATAGATAATGACCCAGGCTATATTAGCCAAGATCTAGGTATATTTTTCTCTATGTGGAATATTAAACACATTACTGGTATCACATGCAATTCTCAAGGACAAGTTATAGTGGAAAGAATGAATCTCTCCCTGAAACAGCAGTTGCAAAAGTGGAAAGGAAGAGACAGAGAATATGGAAACCCACAAATGCAACTGAACCTACTATTATTAACTTTAAATTTTTCAAGCCTGCCCAAAGGCCAGATGTTATCAGCAGCTGAACAGCATCTATGGAAACCAGCTGCAAAGACAGAAACAGAACAACTGATTTGGTGGAGAGATCCAATAACAAAAAGTGGGAAATAGGTAAAATAATAATTTGAGGTAGAGGTTATGCTTGCAATTCTCAAGGCCAAAATCAACAGACAATTTGGATACCATCAAGACATCTGAAACCTTATCATGAGCCAGATGCTGAAGAAGAGACTCCAGGAGGATCCCAATGATGCTCCAGTTGGAGCCATGTCAAGACTAATGCTGAGGAGGATCCTAACTGTCACTAACAACACCTGTTGAACACAGCCACCCACCTGGGGACAAATCAAGAAGCAATTAGAGATGGCGGAAGAAAACCTGAGGAAAGTGGGACAACCAGTCACAATACATAATTTAGTGGTAGCTATGATAGTGGTTATCACCACTGCCGTGAGTATTCCTTCAATAAGGGCTGGTAATAATGCCTGGATGCAGTCACTCCATGACATAGTTACACATGCTTTCTGATCTCAGTATTTACCACAATAAATTTGCTCCTATAATTGAGGCATACTACTCTCAAAAACCTATTTGTAAACAGGATAGGACCCAGTTAGAAAAAATGAACGTACTTGTTTAAGAAGATTGCTTTGCAGAACAGGCAGAAGTGCTGCACAATGATTCCTATGGAATCATTATTAATTAGTCCCCTAAAGGGATGTTTAGCTTGAATTGCATTTCTCAGTCTGTGTGCCATGGTCACACCATGTTCAGATGATCTGAACAAAATGGTCAGATGGTAGAAATGTTAAGAAGTATGGCAAAAGTTCCTATTATCTGGAACCATGGTGCTATAGTGGCACCTCAACCTCAAATGATATGGCCCACTCTAGGAGCTAAACATAACGATTTGTGGAAACTATTAAATGCTCTCAATAGGATCAAAATTTGGAAAAGAATGAAAAAGCATCTAAAAAGACACTCTACACACTTGTCTTTGGGTATTGCAAAATTAAAGAACAATATTTAAAGCATCCCAGGCACACCTGACCTTACTGGAGTGCTTGAAGGAGTTGCAGAAAAATTAGCAGCTAGTAACCCATTAAAATGAATAAAAACATTGGAAGCTCTGTGATTTCAATGATGATTGTGCTTTTAATCTATGTTGTTTGTCTTTGTGTAGTCTGCAAATGTGGATTCTGACTCCTTTGAGAAGTAGCTCACCATGACAAAGCTGCCCTTGCTTTTATCTCTTTGCAAATCAGAGAAGGGGGACATGTTGGGAGCAATCCCCCACAAATCTGGCCATTAACTGGCCCCAAAACTGGCCATAAACAAAATCTCTGCAGCACTGCAACATGTTCATAATGGCCCTAATGCCCAAGCTGGAAGGTTGTGGGCTTACGAGAATGAAGGCAAGGAACCCCTGCCCGCCCACTGCAGAAAAACCACTTAAAGGCATTCTTAAGCCACAAACAATAGCATGAGTGATCTGTGTCTTAAGGGAATGTTCCTTCTGCAGTTAACTAGCCCAACCTATTCCTTTAATTTGGCCCATCCCTTCATTTCCCATAAGGGATAATTTTAGTTAATTTAATATCTATAGAAACAATGCTAATGACTGATTTCCTGTTAATAAATATGTGGGTAATTCTCTGTTCAGGGCTCTCAGCTCTGAAGGCTGTGAGACCCTTGATTTCCCACTTCACACCTCTATATTTCTGTGTGTGTGTCTTTAATTCCTCTAGCGCCACTGGGTTGGGGTCTCCCTGACTGAGCTGGTCTTGCACAAGTGGACAATACAATAACTATGTTCACATATTATGCTAAAAGCCATGAAAATTTACAAATATTAAAAATATCTTATGATTTTCCAAATGCTGGAGTTCAGGAGGAGAATTTGAGTTGTAGACGCCAGAGGAGGTGGAGAGACACACAGAATAAGACAATTTAAGAGACAGAGAAAACTCATGGGATTTTCTTGTTCAATTTAGTGAACATCCTTGATTGAGCACTTACAAAGCCAGATAGTAAGACTCTAGTGCTCTTAGATGATATGTAGAGAAAACTTGAGTTAATTAAAATAGAGACACAATACCTGCTTCTGCAGCCACTCAAACACATTTTTTGTTTACTCTTACTTTACCACCAGAAATATGGATATAAATGTGTCAGGAACATGTTTTTTTTTTTTTTTTTTTTTAGAAAGTCATTGCTCGAGTAGTAAGTGGCACTGATGGAGAGTGGTGTTACTACCATCTTCATGCTTCTCTTTTCTGCTGACTTGTGAAGAAGGTGCCTGCTTCTCTCTTCTGCCATTATTGTAAGTTTCCTGGGTCCTCCCCAGCCATGCAGAACTGTGGGTCAATTGAACCTCTTTCAGTTATAAATTACCAAGTCTCTGGGAAGTTCCTTATAGCAATGCGTAAATGCACTAACACAGGAAATTGGTATCTGTAGTGAGACACTGCTATAAAGATATTTTAAAATGTGGAAGCAACTGAAACTGGGTAATTGGCAGAGTTTGGAACAGTCTGGAGTGCTCAGAAGAAGACAGAAAGATGTGGGAAACTGAAACTTCCTAGAGAATTGATGTTGAATGGTTTTTACCAAAATGCTGATAGTAATGTGGACAAGGAAGTCCAGTCTGAGGTGGACTCAGATGGAAATAAGGAGTGTCTTGGGAACAAAGGCCACTCTCGCTATGCTTTAGCAAAGAGACTGGTGGCATTTTGTCCCTTCCCTAGAGATCTGTAGAACTTTGAAGTTGAGAGAGATGATCTGAAACTGGAACTTACATTTAAAAGGGAAGTAGAGCATACAAGTTTGGAAAATTTGCAGCCTGACATTGTGATAGAAAAGAAAAACCCATTTTCTGAGGAGAAATCCAAGCTGGCTACAGAAATTTGCATAAGTAATGAGCAGCCAAATGCAAATCAAGGCATTAGGGAAAAATGTCTCCAATGCATGTCAGAGATCTTAGCAGCATCTTGTCCCACCACAGGCCTCGAGACCTAGAGAAAATATTAGTTTTATGGTCTGAGCCAAGGATCCTTCTGCTGTGTGCAGTCTCAGGGCTTGGTGTCTTGTGTCCCAGGAGCTCCAGCTCTAGTTGTGTCTAAAAGGGGTTAAGGTACAGCTCCGACCATTGTTTCAGAGGGTGCAAGCCCCAAGCCTTTGTGACTTTCACATTGTTTAAGCCTGTGGGTATGCAGAAGTTAAGAATTGAGGTTTGGGAATATCCACCTAGATTTCAGAGGATGTATGGAAGCACCTGGATGTTCAGGCAGAAGTCTGTTGCAGAGGTGGAACCCTCAAGTAGAACCTTTGATAGGGTAGTACAGAAGGAAAATGTGGGGTTGGAGGCCCCATACTGAGTCCCCACTTGGGCATTGCCTAGTGGAGCTGTGAGAAAAGGACCACTATCCTCCTGACTCCAGAATAGTATATCCACTGACAGCTAGCACCATATTCCTGGAAAAGTGACAGTCACTCAATATCAACCTATGAAGGAGCTGCCCAAGGTCATGGGAGCTCATCTCTTGCATCAGCATGACCTTGATGTGAAATGTGAAATAAAAGAAGATTATTTCAGAGCTTTAAAATTTAATGACTGCCCCACTAAATTTCAGACTCTTGTAGGGCCTGTAGCTTATTTGTTTTGGCCAATTTCTCCAATTTGGAATGGGTGTATTTACCCAATGCCTGTACTCACATTTTATCTAGGAAGTAAGTAACTTGTTTTGATTTTACAGGCCCATAGGTGGAAGGGACTTGCTGTGTCTCAGATAGAAATTTTGACTGTGGACTTTAGAGTTAATGCCAAAATGAGTTAAGACTTTGGGGAACTGTTAGGAAGGCATGATTGTTTTTGAAATGTGAAAAGACATGAAATTTGAGAAAGGGCAGGGGCAGAATGATATGGTGGGGCTTTGTGTCTCCACCCACATTTCATCTCTAGTAGTAATCCCCATATGTCAGAGGAGGGACCTGTTATCCCCACATGTGGAGGGAGGGAGGCGATTGAATTATGGCAGTGGTTACCCCATGCTCTTCTCATGATGGTGAGTTCTCACAAGATCTGATGGTATTATAACCATTTGGAAGCTCCTCCTTAATGTTTCTCTTTTCTATTAACTTGAGAAGAAGGTGACTGATTCCCCTTCTGCCATGATTGTTAAGTTTCCTGAGGTCTCCCCAGCCATGTGGAGCTGTGAGTTAATTAAATCTCTTTCCTGTATAAAGTACACAGTCTCTAGGAAGTTCTTTAGAGCTGTGTGAAAATAGACTAACACAATACTCATAACAACACTAGTTAAAAACAATGCATACATAGGGCTAAATTAAAATAAAAGATCAGGGATTGGAGGTAGAAGAGGATGGCCAAATAGAAGCCACCACCAGTTGTCCTCCCGACAGGAAAACCAAATTCATCAACTATTCACACACCAAAAAAACACACCTTCATAGGAAACAAAAATCAGGCGAGCACTCACAGTACTTGGTTTTATCCTTAGGTCACTGAAACAGGCACTGAAGAGGTTAGAAAAGTCACTCATGAATTGCCAGTGCCAACCTTTCCCATCCCCAGGCAGTGGCTGTGTGGCATAAAAAAATCTATATGCTTGTGGAAAGGAATGCACAGTAATTGTGGAAATTTGCACTGTGACTCAGTGATTCCCTCTCACAGCAGAAAATAACACCAAGTAGAACTCAGACAGGCTCATGGAGGAAGCATTCAGACCCGCTTAAACCAGAAGGAATCCCCATGCCAGCAATTGGAACTGGAGTTCTTGCAAGCCTCACAACCATGGGCTAAAGTGTTTTGGACTCTAAATAAACTTGAAAGACCATCAAACCCACGAGGACTGCAATTTTTGGGCAAGTTGTGGTATTGTGCTGGGCTCAGAGTTAGTGGATGTTGGTGTCATGTGACCCACTAAGATACCAGCCTAGGCAGCTAAGGAAGTGTTTGTGTCACTTCTTCCCCAGCCACATGCAGCACAGAAGACTCATTCTCTGCCTAAATCCAAGGTGACATTTCTAGACACACCCTGGGCCAGAAGGGAACTCATTGCCTTGAGGAGAAAAACCAGAGATCCACTCCTGGCGGGATTCATTACCTGCTGATTATAGAACCCTTGGGCCCTGAATAATCAGCATTGGTAGCAAAGCAGTACTTGTCACAGGCCTTGCATGAAGCTCATATATGTGCTGGCTTCATATGTGACCGAGAACATTTCTAATTGTGACTATGGGGAGAAACTCCTGTTTGAGAAAAGGAAAAAGAAGAATAAAGGGGGCATTGCCTTACAGCTTAAATACAGCTTGGCAAGAGTGGGGCAGAGCACAAAGTGGGTTCTTGGGGGTCCATGATTCCAGACTTTAACTCCTGGACAGAATTTCTGGAATGACTCTGGGTCATTCAGGAGCCCACGGCCTTGAGGGAGAGTGCCTGACCTGGTAGCATTCACCGCAAGCACTGATGAGCCCCTGGGCCTTCAGGGAATATCATCAGTAGCCAGGAAGTACTTGCTGTGAGCCTGGGGGACTGTGGCCAAGGGAAGAGACTCCTCTGACTGTGGAAACGGCAGGGAAGGCTGGCAAGAATTTTGTCTTATGGCTTAGGTACTAGCTTAGCCACAATAGAATAGAGCACCGGGTAGATTCCCAAGATTTCAAACTCCAGGACCTGGCTTCTGGGTAGCATCTCTGGATCCACCTGGGGCCAGAGGGAACTCAGGGGCCTGAAAAGGAAGACTTAAACCTAGCTGGCTATGCCACTTGCAAATTATAAAGCCCTAGAGTCTTAAGTGAACATAGGCAGTAGCAAGGAAGTGGTTATTGTGGGCCTTTGGTGAGACCCAGTGCTGTACTGGCTTCACATTTCACTCAGTACAGCCACAGTGTTGGTGGACATAGGGGTGCTTGTATTACCCCTCACTCAGGTTGCAGGCAACTCAGTACATAGAGAGACTCCATTTGTATAGTATTTGTATTGTAATCTGTGAATATCTTCTGGATCTTATCCAAGATCACCAGGCAGTACTTCTGTAAGTCTGGAGAAGCTACAGTGTTACTGAGGTTGAGGTGCTCTCCAATGCAGATACAGCTGTAGTGACCAAAACTTAGATCATAACACTCAAATATTATTCAATACCTGGACAGCCTTCCCAGGAAGGACCAGTGCAGAAAAGCCCAGACCAAAAAATGTCTAACTCTTCAATGCCCAGACACTGAGAAATGTGCCCATTTATTAAGACTATTCATGAAAAGATAACCTCAACAAGATAACTAAATAAGGCACCAGGGGCCAATTCCAAAGAAACAGAGATATAGAACAATTCAGAAAGGAAAGAGAGCTCAAAATAACTGTTTTGAGGAAATGCAACAAATTTCAAGATAATAGAGAAAAGAAATTCAGAGTTCTATCTGAGAAACAGAGATTGAAATAATTAAAAAGAATCAAGCAGGAATTCATGAATTGAAAAACTGACATAGTGAAGAATAAACACATCAATTTCTTAATAGCAGAATTGATCAAGAAGAATTAGTGAGCTTGAAGACAGACTATTCAAAAAGATAGAGTTAGAAAAGGCAAAGAGGAGGTCAGGGATGGTGACTCATGTCTGTAATCCCAGCACTTTTGGAGGCTGAGGTGGGTGCACCACTTGAGGTCAGGCATTCAGGACCAACCTGGCCAACATGGTGAAACCCCATCTCTACTAAAAATGCAAAAATTAGTAGGATATGGTGGCATGTGCCTGTATTCCCAGCTACTCAGGAGGCTGAGGCATGAGAATCACTTGAACCCAAGAGGTGAAGGTTGCAGTGAGCCAAGATCACACCACTGCACTCCAGCCTGGGGGGATAGAGCAAGACTCCATCTCAAAAAACAAAGAAAAGAGAGAGAGAAAAAAGAAAAGACAAAGAGGAAAGTATAAAAAAGAGTGAACAACACCTACATGATCCTGAAAATAGACTCCAAAAAGCAAATCTAAGATTTTTTTTTGGACTTAAAAGAGGAGGTAGAGAGACAGCGATAGGGGTAGAAAACCTATTCAAACAAATAATAATGGAAAACTTTCCAAACTTAAAGTATAATATCAATATTCAAGTACAAGAAGGCTATAGAACACCAGGCAGGCTTAACCCAAAGAAGGCTACCTGAAAGCATTTAATTTAATAAGCAAACTTTCAAAGGTCAAGGATAAATAAATTATTCTAAAAGCAGGAAGAGAGAATAAACAACCTACACGGGAACACAATATGTCTGACAGTAGACTTTTCAGTGGAAACCTTACATGGTAGAAGAGGGTGGTGTAACATTTAAATTGCTGAAGGAGAAAAAAAAAAAAAAAACTCATATACTAGAAAAATGTATTTAGCAAAGATATTCTTCAAATACGAAGGAAAAATAAAGACTTTCCTTGAGAAAGAGAGCTGAGGAATTTCATCACAACCAGACCTGTTCCACAAGATATGTTAAAGAGACTTCTTCATTCTGAAAGAAAATAATGTTAGTAAGCAATAATAATTCATCTGGAAGTACAAAACTTACAGGTAATCATAAGTACACAGAAAACAACACATTATTATAACAATAATTGTGGTGTGTAAACTACCCATTCTTTAATAAAAAGACTAAAACAATCAATCAAAAATAATAACCAAAACAACTTTTCACAACACAGACAGTACAATACAATAGAAATAGAAATAATAAAAAGTTAGGAACGAGGGGCACAAAGTGTAAAGTGTAGAGTTTTATTAGTTTTTTGTTGTTGTTATTGTTGTTGTTGCTCATGGCAATCTCAAATCAAAAAATATACAACAGATATACAAAAAATAAAATATAAGAAATTAAAACCTACCATCACTAGAAAAAAAAGTACCATATCACTAAAAGGAAGACAGAAAGAAATAAATGAAAAAAGAGAAGACAACCAAACAACCAGAAAACAAATTACAAAATGGCAGTGGTCAGTCATCACTTATCAATAATAACATGGAATATAAGTAGACAAAATTCTCCAATAAAATAACATAGGGTGGCTGAATGGATTAAATAACAAAACCCAAAGATCTGTAGCCTCCAAGAAACACACTTCACCTTTAAAGACACACATAGACTGAGAATGAAGAGAGGGAAAAAGTTACTCCATGCCAATGAAAACCAAAAAAAGTGCAGGACCAGCTATACTTATATCACACAAAATAGATTTCAAGGCAAAATCCATACAAAAAGAAAAAGAAGGTTTTTATACAATAATAAAGTGGTTGATTCAGCAAGATAATGTAATAATTGTAACTATACATGCATCTAATACTGGAGCACCCAGACATAAAAAGAAAATATTATTAGAGCTGAAGAGAGAGATAAATCCAATAAAATAATAGGTGAATGCTTGAACACCCCACTTTGAGCATTGGATTGATCATCCAGCAGAAATTCAACTGACAAACATCATGCTTAATCTGCATAATAGACCAAATGGACCTAATAGATATTTTCAGAACATTTCATCCAACGACTGCAGAACATAAATTCTTCTCCTCAGTGCATGGGTTCTTGTCAAGAATAGACCATATATTAGGCCACAAAATAAGTTATGACAAATTCAAAAAATCTACTTATATCTAATATCTTCTCTACAATGGTGTAAAACTAGAAATTAATAATATGAAACTTTGGAAAATACACAAACACATAAAAATTAAGCAACAGTCTCCTGAATAAGTAGTGGATCAATGAATAAATTAAAAAGAAAATTTTAAAATTTATTGAAACAAATTATACTAGAAACACAACATATTAAAACCTATGGGATTGTGTAAAAGCACTAATAAGAGGAAAGTTTATAACTATAAGGGCTTACTCCGAAAAAGTAGGAAAACTTCAAATAAAAAACAAAACTAACAATGCATCTTAAAGAAATAGAATATCAAGAGCAAACCAAACCCAAAATTAGTAGAAGAAAATAAATAATAAAGGTTAGAGCAAAAATAAAATTAAAATGAAGGAAACAATAAAAAAGATCAGTGAAATGAGAAGTTGGTTTTCTGAAAAAACAAAATCAACAAAACTTTAGCCAGACTAACCAGAAAAAAAAGAGCACACAAATACATAACATTGGAAATAAAGAAGGCTACATTATAACCAATACCACAAAAATTCAAAGAACCACTAGAGGATAGCATGAGTGACTATTTACCAATGAACAGGAAAACCTAGAGAAAACCGATAAATTCCTAAACACATAAAACCTACCAAAATTGAATTAGGAAGAAATCCAAATCCTGAACGTACCACTAACAAGTAACAAGAAGAAAGCTGTAATAAAATGTCTTCAAGCAAATAAAGCCCAGAACCCAGTGGTATTACTCCTAAATTTTACCAAACATTTAAAGAACTGACACTACTCTTACTCAAACAGTTTAAGTCATAGAGGAAGGAAGACTTTCACTTTTACTTATACTTGCTTGCACATTTTGAATAGTTTTAACCACAGTTTGAATCTCTTTATTAAACATAAAATTAATATTGTTAATTTTTATTTATTGAAATTTTTATTTTTAATCCCTTAGTTGACAAAAATGTTAAAATAAAAGTACTTATCAGAAACCATTACATCATGATCTTTCTGAAGTGAAAAAAGTGTCTGATGTTTGGCTGTTAAAAAAAAAATATGACAAAGGAATACCTGCAAGCTCATTCTACAAGGCAAATGTTACCCTGATACTAAAACCAGACAAAGACACATGAAAAAAAAGAAAACTACAGGCCAATGTTTCTGATAAATATTGATGTGAAAGTCCTCAACCAAATACTAGCAAACTGAATTCAACAATACATTAAAAATACGATTCATTATGAGCAAGTGAGATTTATCCCAGGAATGCAAACATAGTTAAATATATAAAAATCAGTCAATGTGATGCATCATATCAACAGAATGAAGGATAAAATTATTTCACTTAATGTTAAAAAAGCATTGGATAAAATTTTATATTCCTTCATGATAAAAATTCTCAAAAACTAGGTATCAAAGGAATGCACCTCAACACAACAAAAGCCCCATATGAAAGATCAACAGCTAGTATCACATTGAATGGGGAGAAAGCTGAATCAAAAGAAATGTGCAACATCTCCAAGAAATGTAGAATTACATAAAATGGCCAAACTTAAAAATAATTGGTGTTCCTGAGAAAGAAGAGAAAGCGAATAGTTTGGAAATTTTGTTTTAGGAAATAATTAAAGAAAACTTCTCTGGCCTTGCTAGAGTTTTAGATAGCCAAATACAAGAAGCTCAAAAAACTCCTGGGAGATTCATTGTAAAAAGTTCATCACCAAGGTATATAGTCATTAGGCTGTCTAACAGCAACATTAAGGAACGCATTCTAAGAAAAATGAGACAAAAGCATTAGGCAAACTATACATGAAAACCTATCAGACTAACAGCAGACTTTTTAGCAGAAACCTTACAAGCAAGAGGGAATTGGGGTTCTATCTTTAGTCTCCTTATGCAAAATAACTATCAGTAAAAAATCTGTATTTTGTAAAATTAATTTTCATAAATGAAGGGGAAATTAAGTCATTTTCACACAAACACATGTGAAGGAATTTATTACTACCAGACTATCCCTATAAGAAATGTTAAAATGAGTTGTAAATCTTGAAGCAAAGGTTCTATATGCATCAGAATAGAACCTCTTTAATGCATAAAATTCACAGGACTTATGAAACAGTGATGCAATATTAAAAAAATGAAGTTAACTAGGTAACAATTAACATGATGACTGGAACAGTACTTCACATCTCAATATTAGTTTCAAATGTGAATGGCTTAAATGCTTCACTCAAAAGATACAGATTGGCAGAATGGATTAAAGAAATCAGATACCAAATATCTGTTGTGTTCAAGAGACTCACCTAACACATAAGTATTCATATAAATTTAAGATAAAGAGGTAGAAAGATATTTCACGCAAATTAAAACCAAAAGCAAGTAGGAGTAGCTAGTCTCATATCAAATAAAAAGAACTTTAAAGCAACATCATTAAAAAAGTCAAAGAAGGTTACTGTATAATGATAAAAGAATCAATCTAACAAGAATATATTAATTAAATCCTAAACTTACATGCCTCTAACACAGGAGCTCCCAGATTAATAAAACAATTACTCCTTTACTCAAGAAATAAGACAGACTGCAAGACAATAATACTAGGAGAATTCAGTACTCCATTAACAGTATTAGACAGGTCATCTAGACAGAAAGTCAACAAAGAAGCAATGAACTTAAACTATACTTGAGAACAAATGGACCTAATAGACATTTACAGAACATTCTACCCAAGAACTGCAGAAAATACATTCTTCTCGTCAGCACATGAAACATTCTCCAAGATATACCATATCATAAGCCACAAAAAAAGTCTCTATACATTAAAAAAAAAAAAAAAGTCAAGTGTCTTCTCAGATCACAGTAGAATAAAACTAAAAATCGACTCCAAAAGAAACCCCCAAAACTATACATAGAAATTAATCAGTATGATTCTAAATGATTTTTGGGATAGCAATGAAATCAATATGTATATTGAAATATTCTTTGAAATGAATAATAACAGTGACACAATTTATCAAAACTTCTGGATACAGCAAGAGCATTGCCTAGAGGGAAGTTTATAGTGTTAAATACCTACATCAAAATATCTGAAGGATCACAAATTGACGACTTAATATCATACTTCTAGAATCACAAAAACAAGAACAAATTGAAGACAAAGTTACCAGAATAAAAGAAATAAAAAAGATTACAAAGAACTAAATGAAATGGAAACAAAAAATATACAAAAATAAATAAGTAAAACAAAACGTTGGTTATTTGAAAAGATAAATGAAATTGACAGACTATTAGCTAGATAAACCAAGAAGAGAAGATTCAAATATGCTTAATTAGAAATGAAACTGAAGACATTACAACTGACACTAGAGAAATACAAAAGATCATTCAAGACTACTATAAACACTTTTATGCACACAATCTAGAAAACCTAGGAAATAGATAAAGAAACATCAACCCTCCAAGATTAAATAAAGAAGAAATTGAAACCCTGAACTGACCAGTAACAAAAGCAAGGTTCAATCAGTCATTTAAAAATTGCCAATAACAAAAAAACCTAGGGCCAGATGGAGTCACAGCTGAATTCTACCAGACATTCAAAGATGAATTGGTGCCAATCCTACTGAAACTCTTCCAAAATATTGAGAAAGAGGGAATCTTCTCTAAATTGTTCTATGAAGCCAGTATCATCCTGATACCAAAACAAGGAAAGGTCATAACAACAACAAGAAAATACCTACAAACAAATATTCCCAGTAAATTTAGATGCAAACGTCCTCCACAACACACTAGCTAACGAAATCTAACATCATATCAATAATAGAACACCATAATTAAGTGGGTTTCATCTTAGGGATGCAGGGATGATTTAACATATGCAAGTCATAAATGTGATACACCTCTAAACAGAATTAAAAAGTAAAACCATATGAGCATTTCAATAGATGCAGAAAACGCATTCAATAAAATCCAGCATCATTTAATGACAAAAACCCTCAAGAAAATAGGCATAGAAGAAACTTACCTCAAAATAGTAAAAGCCGTATATTAAAAGCTCTCAACCAACATCATCCTGAATATATATTCTTATGTAAAAGAGACAATAAATAAGAAAGAGTAAAATCCCTTTAAAAAAGACTGGATGGCCGGGCGCGGTGGCTCAAGCCTGTAATCCCAGCACTTTGGGAGGCCGAGGTGGGCGGATCACGAGGTCAGGAGATCGAGACCATCCTGGCTAACACGGTGAAACCCCATCTCTACTAAAAAATACAAAAAACTAGCCGGGCGACGTGGCGGGCACCTATAGTCCCAGCTACTCGGGAGGCTGAGGCAGGAGAATGGCGTAAAACCCGGGAGGCGGAGCTTGCAGTGAGCTGAGATCCGGCCATTGCACACTAGCCTGGGCGGCAGAGCAAGACTCCGTCTCAAAAAAAAAAAAAAAGACTGGATGAGTGCTTGCTGAAGGCAAAGGGAATATAGAATGAATAGTAGAAGAATGTAGTCATCAATACCCGTTATGACCACATAATCAGCTACAGAAATGAGGACTGTAATTGTCATGAATATTTCCTTCTTGTTTGTGTTTAAAACATATAGACTTGTACTAAGAAAATATCTTCATTTTATTTGCTTTCTCCTTTAATATGTGACATAAGATGTTCTGACTTCACATCAATGTTTAAGTATTGTTAACTTTATGTAGTGGTATTTGAGTGAGGAATTGGTTGTAGTTTTAGAGAAACTATGGAATGAGAGAAGAAAGTGACATAGTGACAGGTTGTTCAATAAAATAGGGTAAGTGGTGAAGGACTTAAAGTTGTTTCCTAGGAATGTCAGATTCTATTCTGGAGAATACATTCTAGGCCTTAAACATTCTGCCTGAATTTTACAAGTAAATAACTGTATATGTGACTGAATATCAATTAAACAGCCAAAGTAATATTTACTGTGTTTAAAAAATTAGTTTCTTAACTGGATAAAAGTAATCTTTCTCAGAGGACTCCTTATTATTCAAGTTACCACAGCCCAAACCCTCCAATTATTCAGAATATTATATGCTTCAAATAAATTAACTAAATTATTTTCTAAAAATCTTTGTTTAACTGTGTATATGTATATATTTTATATTTATTATTCACATATTAGTATATATGAAAAACAATTAACATTTTATTTTCAGTTCTTCCAATATTTGGAACTAAAGAGAAAATTTTCTTTTGCAGCAAGTCACTGCTGAAAATGATATATCTGGCTAAAAGTTTTAATCCTCTCATATTTTCTTTTAATTTTCAGGCTGTCAAATTTATGCCAATAAAAAATGCCCCAACTGACAATCTGTGAGAACAAATTCCTTCATAGAGTTCCTATCATTGAGGGCTTATTTAACCTTCACATAACCCCTTTAACAGAATTACTAACACTGAGATCGTCAATAAGAAAATATAATTCAGAGTGAAAAGAATGAATAAAATTTTGACAGGTGACACTGGAAACAGATTTGAAATGACAATGTGTGTTGTGAAATTACTATTGCTGCTGTCACATCTTTATTTACTAAAGCAACCTAGAGTTTTCAGTTTATTCATAATTCTTATTTATTTTGGCTTAGAAACACTAACAATGAATTAAATTAAATTATGACTCAAGCATTATTGCTGTATTTCAAAAAATAACATAAAATAAATATTTAACCTGTTGTGACCTTTACTTGCATGTAACAAAATGTGAGCGACTATCAGATAGTTCTTATATTTAGGTATATCTAAATATCTTCTATTAAGGTATATTATATAATTCTTATATTTAAGCATTAAGATTTATAGAAATATTTCAGGAATTAGTCATCTTTCTGGCAACAAAAGCATTTCATAAACGCATGTAGACTGTCATCCCAAGACTGAATAGGTAAATAGGTCCAAATTATATCATCAGAGTCAGCAATTAAGAATTTTAGATTGCTACAGCCTGTTACTTCTGTAGTTTAATTCGATTACAACAATATAATTAATAAGCAAAAAGGCACATATATAACCTTGTTTGTCTGATCTATTCTAGTTGGCACCCTTACTTGGGAGAAAGTCACAGAAGCCCACATCAAAATAAGATGGAAACTCCTAGTGTCTTGGTCGAGATTTCCTGGAATGAGAAATTGTAACAGACAATTATTTCAATTGCCCTTCCTCTTTCACCACATCATTTTTTGCACCAATATGGTTTAGGGGTCCTACCTTCAGTTATTCAAGATAACATTTATAATTTTTAATATATAATTCAGAGACTTTCATGATTGTTTATTGGTTCTTTTTTTCATGCTCATTTCTAGCTACTCCTCTATAAAAACCTTGAATAAAAGCCACTCCACTATGTCTGGTTTCAGAAGAAATATTTTCTTTTACTTTTGTGCTTTTATTCATGTTCCTGGGAAGTAGTTCCCTAACTTCTATATCTGGCTAACTCTCAATCATTCTCCAAAACTTATCTCAGGCATTACCTTTTCTGAAATATTATTTTCCATGTGGCACTGTAGATTAGAAGTTTTTCAGTGCATCCCCACCAGAGCATTATGTATTTTCTCTCATAATAACAGTTGCATTCTGTAGTAATTGATAATATAGAATTAATGGAGGCATAGAGAATATACATTTGGAAAAGGAGATATGGGGAGATAAGGTTGATCTGGATTCAACACTGTCCTTAAGTGCTGAACAAGTTAATGAAACATATTTAGTCTTGTTTTTGTCTTCTGTAAAATAAGGGCTAAAAGTTTATTCAATAAAAAGACAGTTTTGACAATAACATCTATTAATTCAGATATATATATATATATATCTGAATAAATAAATGAATAAAGGAAGAGAGAGACAGAGAAACAGAGACAAAGAGAGGAAGAAAATCTGAGAATAGAAAATGGTGTGATTTCTGCAGCATAGGATTTTACCATCTAAACCGTAAAAAGCAAGTGAAGAAAAGTATTTTTTTTCTAACTTTGGAAAATTAAGACTTAAGAAATAAAGAGAATAGGAAAAATAATAATTCAATACACTATGGCTTGGAATAAATGATCAAGGCTCATGAAATGTTCTTTTCTTTTTTTATTGATTTTTTCCAGCTTTATTAAAATTTCACAAACATTTTATATAAACAGTGTACCATGTGATGTTTTGATATGTGTACACATTGTACAATAATTGAATTAAGCTAATTAACAGATACTTCACCTCACATACTTATTATTTTTTGTGGTGAGAACATTTAAGGTATACTGTCTTAGCAGTTTTCAAGTGTACATTATTATTAATGCTAGTCACCATGCTATACAGTAGATCTCCAGAAATTACTCCTCTTATCTGACTGAAACTTTGTAACTTTGATCAACATATCCACATCACCCCCTTTCTCCCAGCACAGCCCCTGTGCACTTGCCATTTCACTCTCTGCTAAAGTTCAACTTTTTGGTTCCATATATAAGTGAAATAATGCAGTGTTTGTCTTTCTGTGCCTGGCTTATTGCACTGAGCATAATGTCCTCCAAGTTCATTCATGTCATTCAAATGGCAGGATTTCTTTACTGTTTAATAGCTAAGTAGTATTCTACTGTATATATAGAGCACATTTTCTTTATCCATTCATACATTGATGGACATTTAGGTTGACTCCATATATTGGCTATTGTAAATAATGCTGCAATGAACATGGGAGTGCAGATAACTCTTTGACATGCTGACTTCACTTCCTTTGAATATATATCTAGAAGTAGAAATGCTAGATCATATGGTAGTTCTATTATTATTATTATTATTATTATTATTATTATTATTATTATACTTTAAGGTCTAGGGTACATGTGCACAACGTGCAGGTTTGTTACATATGTATACATGTGCCATTTTCGTGTGCTGCACCCATTAACTCGTCATTTACATTAGGTGTATCTCCTAATGCTATCCTTCCCCACTCTCTGCTCCTCACAATATGCCCTGTTGTGTGATATTCCCCTTCCTGTGTCCAAGTGATCTCATTGTTCAGTTCCCACCTATGAGTGAGAACATGCAGTGTTTGGTTTTCTGTTCTTGCGATAGTTTGCTGAGAATGATGGTTTCCAGCTGCATCCATGTCCCTACAAAGGACACAAACTCATCCTTTTTTATGGCTGCATAGTATTCCATGGTGTATATGTGACACATTTTCTTAATCCAATCTGTCACTGATGGACATTTGGGTTGATTCAAAGTCTTTGCTCTTGTGAATAGTGCAGCAATAAAAATATTTGTGCATGTCTTTATAGCAGCATGATTTATAATCCTTTGGGTATATACCCAGTAATGGGATGGCTGGGTCAAATGGTATTTCTAGTTCTAGATTCTTCAGGAATTGCCACACTGTTTTCCACAATGGTTGAACTAGTTAACAGTCCCACCAACAGTGTAAAAATGTTCCTATTTCTCCACATCCTCTCCAGCACCTGTTGTTTCCTGATTTTTTAATGAATGCCATTTTAACCAGTGTGAGATGGTATCTCATTGTGGTTTTGATTTGCATTTCTCTGATGGCGTGTGATGATGAACATTTTTTCATGTGTCTGTTGGCTGTATGCATGTCTTCTTTTGAGAAGTGTCTCTTCATATCCTTTGCCCACTTTTTGATGGGGTTGTTTGTTTTTTTCTTGTAAATTGTTTGAGTTCTTTGTAGGTTCTGGATAATAGCCCTTTGTCAGATGAGTAGATTGCCAAATATTTTCCCCATTCTGTAGGTTGCCTGTTCACTCTGATGGTAGTTTCTTTTGCTGTGCAGAAGCTCTTTAGTTTAATGAGATCCCATTTGTCAATTTTGGCTTTTGTTGTCATTGCTTTTGGTGTTTTAGACATGAAGTCCTTGCCCATGCCTATGTCCTGAATGGTATTCCCTAGGTTTTCTTCTAGGGTTTTTATGGTTTTAGGTCTAACATTTAAGTCTCTAATCCATCTTGAATTAATTTTCATATAAGGAGTAAGGAAAGGATCCAGTTTCAGCTTTCTACTTATGGCTAGCCAATTTTCTCAGCACCATCTATTAAATAGGGAATCCTTTCCCCATTTCTTGTTTTTCTCAGGTTTGTCAAAGATCAGATGGCTGTAGATGTGTGGTATTATTTCTGAGGACTCTGTTCTGTTCCATTGGTCTATATCTCTGTTTTGGTACTAGTAAAATGCTGTTTTGGTTACTGTAGCCATGTAGTATAGTTTGAAGTCAGGTAGTGTGATGCCTCCAGCTTTGTCTTTTGACTTAGGATTGTCTTGGCAATGCGGGTCTTTTTTGGTTTCATATGAACTTCAAAGCAGTTTTTTTTTTCCAATTCTGAGAAGAACGTCATTGGTAGCTTAATGGGGATGGCATTGAATCTATAAATTATTTTGGGCAGTATGGCCATTTTCACAATATTGATTTATCCTATCCATGTGCATGGTATGTTCTTCCATTTGTTTGTGTCCTCTTTTATTTCACTGAGCAGTGATTTGTAGTTCTCCTTGAAGAGGTTCTTTACATCCCTTGTAAGTTGGATTCCTAGGTGTTTTATTCTCTTTGAAGCTATTGTGAATAGGAGTTCATTCATGATTTGGCTCTCTGTTTGTCTGTTACTGGTGTATAAGAATGCTTGTGATTTGGCACATTGATTTGTATCCTGAGACTTTGCTGAAGTTGCTTATCAGCTTAAGGAGATTTTGGGCTGAGACAAATTTGGGTTTTCTAAATATACAATCATGTCATCTGCAAACAAGGACAATTTGACTTCTTCTTTTCCTAACTGAATACCCTTTATTTCTTCCACTTGCCTGATTGCCTTAGCCAGAACTTCCAACACTATGTTGAGTAGGAGTGGTGAGAGAGGGCATCCCTGTCTTGTGCCAGTTTTCAAAGGGAATGCTTCCAGTTTTTGCCCATTCAGTATGATATTAGCTGTGGGTTTGTCATAAATAGCTCTTATTATTTTGAGATACGTTCCATCAATACCGAATTTGTTGAGCGTTTTTAGCATGAAGGGCTGTTGAATTTTGTCAAAAGCCTTTTCTGCATCTATTGAGATAATCATGTGGTTCTTGTCTTTGGTTCAGTTTATATGCTGGATTACGTTTATTGATTTGCGAATGTTGAACCAGGCTTGCATCCCAGGGATGAAGCC
>NC_045435.1:120416740-120474042 GCF_002776525.5 Piliocolobus tephrosceles | reverse complement strand
TTCCCTTTGAAAACTGGCACAAGACAGGGATGCCCTCTCTCACCACTCCTATTCAACATAGTGTTGGAAGTTCTGGCTAGGGCAATCAGGCAAGAGAAAGAAATCAAGGGTATTCAGTTAGGAAAAGAAGAAGTCAAATTGTCCCTGTTTGCAGATGACATGATTGTATATTTAGAAAACCCCATCGTCTCAGCCCAAAATCTTCTTAAGCTGATAAGCAACTTCAGCAAAGTCTCAGGATACAAAATTAATGTGCAAAAATCACAAGCATTCTTATACACCAGTAACAGACAAGCAGAGAGCCAAATCAGGAATGAACTTCCATTCCCAATAGCTTCAAAGAGAATAAAATACCTAGGAATCCAACTTACAAGGGATGTAAAGGACCTCTTCAAGCAGAACTACAAACCACTGCTCAGTGAAATCAAAGAGGACACAAACAAATGGAAGAACATACCATGCTCATGGATAGGAAGAATCAATATCGTGAAAATGGCCATACTGCCCAAGGTTATTAATAGATTCAATGCCATCTCCATCAAGCTACCAATGAGTTTCTTCACCGAATTGGAAAAAACTGCTTTCAAGTTCATATGGAACCAAAAAAGAGCCCGCATTGCCAAGACAATCCTAAGTCAAAAGGACAAAGCCGGAGGCGTCACGCTACCTGACTTCAAACTATACTACAAGGCTACAGTAACCAAAACAGCATGGTACTGGTACCAAAACAGAGATATAGACCAATGGAACAGAACGGAGTCCTCAGAAATAATGCCACACATCTACAACCATCTGATCTTTGACAAACCTGACAAAAACAAGAAATGGGGAAAGGATTCCCTATTTAATAAATGGTGCTGGGAAAATTGGCTAGCCATAAGTAGAAAGCTGAAACTGGATCCTTTCCTTACTCCTTATACGAAGATTAATTCAAGATGGATTAGAGACTTAAATGTAAGACCTAATACCATAAAAACCCTAGAAGAAAATCTAGGTAGTACCATTCAGGACATAGGCATGGGCAAGCACTTCATGTCTGAAACACCACAAGCAACAGCAGCAAAAGCCAAAATTGACAAATGGGATCTCATTAAACTAAAGAGCTTCTGCACAGCAAAAGAAACTACCATCAGAGTGAACAGGCAACCTACAGAATGGGAGAAAATTTTTGCAATCTACTCATCTGACAAAGGGCTCATTTCCAGAATCTACAAAGAACTCAAACAAATATACAAGAAAAAAACAAACAACCGCATCAAAAAGTGGGGAAAGGAAATGAACAGACATTTCTCAAAAGAAGACATTCATACAGCCAACAGACACATGAAAAAATGCTCATCATCACTCGCCATCAGAGAAATGCAAATCAAAACCACAATGAGATACCATCTCACACCAGTTAGAATGGCAATCATTAAAAAATCAGGAAACAACAGGTGTTGGAGAGGATGTGGAGAAATAGGAACACTTTTACACTGTTGGTGGGATTGTAAACTAGTTCAACCATTATGGAAACCAGTATAGCAATTCCTCAAGGATCTAGAACTAGATGTACCATATGATCCAGCCATCCCACTACTGGGTATATACCCAAAGGATTGTAAATTATGGTACTACAAAGACACATGCACACGTATGTTTATTGCGGCACTATTCACAATAGCAAAGACTTGGAATCAACCCAAATGTCCATCAGTGACAGACTGGATGAAGAAAATGTGGCACATATACACCATGGAATACTATGCAGCCATAAAAAAGGATGAGTTTGCGTCCTTTGTAGGGACATGGATGCAGCTGGAAACCATCATTCTTAGCAAACTATTACAAGAAGAGAAAACCAAACACCGCATGTTCTCACTCATAGGTGGGAACTGAACAATGAGCTCACTTGGACTCGGGAAGGGGAACATCACACAATGGGGCCTATCATGGGGAGGGGGAGGGATTGCATTGGGGAGTTATACCTGATATAAATGATGAATTGTTGGGTGCTGACGAGTTGATGGGTTCAGCACACCAACATGGCACATGTATACATATGTAACAAACCTGCACATTATGCACATGTACCCTAGAACTTAAAGTATAATAATAAAAAAAAAAAAATTTCTCCAGAAATATACAAAAATTTCTGTTATCACAAACACATTCTGTTACTAAACTTTTAGATATATGAAAACATGTGTTAAATGTAATAATTTGTATGATATTTAGTTATATTTTTATTACTCTTAGTTTGAACATTCTGTTCAAGAGATGGAAATAAAATTGTTGGCTTGGCTTTTCTCCCTTTTCATATGCTATTTAATATTTTCCTGCATAAAATATTATTTAAAAAATCATCTGTTTTTCATTTTCTTATGAATAAGATGACCTTTTTGGTTTGCTTGCTCATTTGTTTTTTATGTCTAGTTATTTTAGCAGGTTAGTCTCAACTGTATTTGTTTTAACTTCATTGTAGAATGTTTTGATACAAACTTCCAATTGTTTTAATTCTTTTTTTTTTTGAGATGGAGTCCGCCTCTGTGGCCGAGGCTGGAGTGCAGTGGCCGGATCTCAGCTCGCTGCAAGCTCTGCCTTCTGGGTTTACACCATTCTCCTGCCTCAGCCTCCCGAGTAGCTGGGACTACAGGCGCCCGCTGCCTTGCCCAGCTAGTTTTTTGTATTTTTTAGTAGAGACAGGGTTTCTCCGTGTTAGCCAGGATGATCTCGATCTCCTGTGCTGGGATTACAGGCGTGAGCCACTGCGCCCGGCCCAAATGTTTTAATTCTTTACAAAAAAAATCACACATTTTGAAATGTAGTTTTTAGGTTGCTAGTGTTTGGGCTGTTTCACTGTGTTTTCTTATATACACAATGTGTGTGTGTGTGTGTGTGTGTGTGTGTGTGTGTGTGTGTGTATATATATATATCTTATATATAAGGTATACATGTACTGGCTTTTGTTGCCTAACTTCTCTATTTTTTCTCATTTCTTATTATAACTTTTATTTTTTTTTAAAGTTTCATTCTTTCACCTTCTAGCATCTTATGTCATTTTTCTTGATCTTTTTAAAACGTATTTTATTTATAATTTATTCTTCATTTCTGGAATATTTCCTATTATTTTATAAATATTTCTTGAAGTCTCATGTCTATTTTCTGAGTTTTTATATTTCTGACTGTTGTGTTTTTATATTTTTATGTTTTTAATTTAACTTAAAGATAATTTTAATATATGTGGTCATGACTTTCTGACATATTTTCGTTGTCTGTAAAGATGTTATTCTGCTTTTTATACTTTGAAAAAAATACTTCTGAATGGAATTCTTGATCTCAATTATTTTATGTTACTCATTATTAAGCTAGGATTCTTTTCTTGATGTTTTAAATAAGATAAATTGGCCAGGAAAGCTTTTATAGTTTCATTTCTCCAGAAATTTCTCGTTTTTGTAGATTAAAAAAAAACAAAAACAAACAAAAACACTCCTATTTCCTGACATCTCCCAGCTTTGTTACCTGTTCCCCTCTTATGTGATCTTCTTTGCCCCAGTTGCATCTGTCCTGATTAGTCAGGAAAATATCACTAGCAGTTTCTCCTTAGTGTGAGGCTCTTTCATGGATCAGCTAGTTAATTTTCAAAGTTTATTTTTTTCTTGTTTTGAGATGGAGTCTTGCTCTGTAGCCCTGGCCGGAGTGCAGTGGTGCGATCTCGGCTCACTGCAAGCTCCGCCTCCCGGGTTCATGCCATTCTCCTGCCTCAGCCTCCCGAGTAGCTGGGACTACAGGCACCCGCCACCACGCCTGGCTAATTTTTTATTTTCATTTTTATTTATTTATTTTTTTTTTTGTATTTTTAGTAGAGATGGGGTTTCACCGTATTAGCCAGGATGGCCTCGATTTTCTGACCTTGTGATCTGCCCACCTCGGCCTTCCAAAGTGCTGGGATTACAGGCGTGAGCCATGGCCGGCCAATTTTCAAAGATCCCAAATCTTCAAGCATGATTCGGGATCACCAATACTTGCCCAAAATTTAAGTGTAGACTTCTTCTCAGTTAAATTGTCTGTTTTCAAATAGCCCCAGTGTACGTCCTAGTGAATATCTGTGTGATATTTGGGGCAGGATGCTACTCTTTGTATCCCTTCCAGCATGTCTTCATTTCTGTGATGATTTAATTTTTATAACTTTTTTTGTTTGTTTTCCTCCCTCAGATTTCAGTTTATCCTCTTCTCTTAGCATTTCTTTCCTAACTTTGTGTATTTCTACAATGTGAATTTTTTTCTTAACGACAATCATTTTGTTACGCTTTTAAAAAACTTGTCGAAAAATATTTGATTTTGGTTTTCGGTTTTTCCCTTGGAATTTTTTTCTTGTGAATATTTTTTGTTTATGATTTGCTTTTCCTTTGCTCTAATGGTGAATTTGTAGACACAGTCATATTTCCTGAAGAAAGTAGGATTTTCTGGTTTTTAAGTCTCTGACTCCCTTTACAAGCAATGCCATCATAGTTGAGAATGTGCTATTTAATAACAGGCTGCCCTCTATTTCTATGTTAGGGCTTCACAGTGAAGAAGAACAGAACTCATGTCTTAACCTCATGCTTACTGGCTGCACTTACCAACAGCTTCATTAAATTTCTAGATTCTTGCAAAAGGTTTATTTTTGCAGTCTTCATGTCAACTGTAATTTTTCTCTTTACTCTCCTCACAACAGAATAAAATACGTCAAGGAGAGCTTGCCAGGAGCTATGTTAAATGAGAAGATTTTTGATAATTATTTTGTAAACCATGTTTTTGGGAAAGTTATGTGCCAGTGAAACAAACATTCATTGAATGCTTGTGTGTACCTAAAGATACAGACTAACATTGAATATAATAGTGAACAGCAAAGAAATAGTTTCAACATTCAAGGATTTTATATTAATGGGAGAAGAGACATACAAAGAAATAAACAGTTAACGAAGTTGCACTTCAGAAAGCTACTTAGAGAAAAATTAATCATGGCTAGTGTGATAGGGAAGCCCTGGAGACTGATTAGGCTTGTTATTTTACACAGGGAAAGCATTAAAAACCTCAGTAGTAGATTAAAAGTTGAGCAGAGACTGGAAAGAAGCAGAGTTAGACATAGAAGCAATTGTCGAGGACTTATAGCCTAGGAGTCTAAAATGTACATGGAATTTAAGAGCTTGATTCTACTCTACCTTTAAGGTATGTGTATGTGTGTCGTGTCCTAGAATTTTATAACCTTACTATTCTTATTCTTTTTTTTACTTTATAATTTAATTGATCCTTTATTTATAGGTTTCATGTTTTTCTACTCTTATACTATTTTAATACTAGATTTAGACTGATACTTTTTTCCAGTTACAATATGATTTTCTGTATTACTATGGAAACTTTCTGATACATTATCAGAGAGTTCCTAAAGTATTATTTAAACAAATTTGTGATAATTATTTATTCTCTGTTATAGGTTGAATTGTGTCCCTTAAAAGAGATGTTGAAGTCCCAATCCCCAGTACCTGAGAAATTGGCCAGATTTAGAAATAGGATGGTTGCTAACGTAGTTAGTTACAATGAGGTCATTAGAGTGGGTCCTAATTCAATATGACTGTTGTCTTTATTAAAGGGGTGAATTTGGATACAAAGACAGACATGAATTGAGGGAAGACAATGTGAACACATACAGGGAGAAGGTGACCATATGATGGGAGCAGTGTTCCTACAAGCCAAGAATTGCCAATAAACCACCAAAAGCAAGAAAATTCAGGGCAAGATCCTCCTCTAGAGCCTTCAAAGAAAGCATGGCCCTGCCAATACCTTGATTTTGGATTTTTAGCCTCCACAGATGTGAAAGAATAAATGTATGTTGTTTTAAGCCACCTAGTTTTTGATATTTTCTTATGACCTTTCCCTAGGAAATTAGTATATCCTTATATGTCTTGCATTTTCTTTATCCACCACTGAGCTATGCCAACATAGAAATAGAAAAATGCAATTTTTAAAATTTTTATTCCCATCGGCTTATAAAATCCCTCCTCCTTTTATTTTACTTATTTCACAGCTTTGGAAAGGTCCCTGCTTCCTCTGAGCCTTCTACAGATATAGCAAGAACCCACTGGATGAGGTGACCCATGGCTTTCACCTATAACTGGAGTATCTTCTGGCCAGGCCCATGGAGGAATACTCCCTAATACCCAAATTCTGAGGCATTTATTCATTATCTTTAACGTAGTGCTTCCCAAACTGTAATATATATTAATATAAATTACCTATTGATCTTGTTAAAATGCATAGTCTAATTGAGTATTCTGATTGAATATTTTATATTTCTAATAAGTTACCTAACAATGCTGATGCTCTTGTCCCAAGGGCTACATATTGAGACACAAAACTCTAAAACTTGACCCAATAACTCAAGTCATAAACCCAAGTATTATTCTTAACTTCCTCAGCCAAAACTACTTCCAGGTTAAGCAGCAGTTTTCTGCAGTTTTGAAAAATAGTACTTCTCTACATGTTGCAACTTGAAAAAGATATTCTATTGGTGAATAAATTAAAAATAGATGCCCCACTTGGATGGATATTTTAGGAGACAACACAGCTTCTGTTGGAATATATAGCTGTAACAGGACTCAGGGACTGGCAAATTAAACAAGAGCTTCATTTCAGTCTCCAGTTTCCTTTTACTCAAATGTCTTTAAAAGGCACAATCTGTAAAAAGTGAGGCCTGTCCCTTCTCCACCTTCCTGCCCATGAAGAGCAATCAAGTTATGTCAAGTATAATTCAAATATTCTCTTTAATCTATCTTCTCTTTCCTCCTTGACTCATTCAGACATTAATCGCATGCAATCTAATTACTTCTCTTCAATCACTTATCCCGGAAAGATACTTTCTTTATTGCAACCATATTTACCCTTCTAAAACATAACACTACTTATATTCTTCCTCTCCTTAAAAATGTATCAAGAGTATACACCGTTATTAGTCCATTCTCACACTACTGTGAAGAAGTACCCGAGACTGGCTAATTTATAAAGGAAAGAGGTTTCATTGACTCACAGTTCAGCATGGCTGGGGAGTTCTCAGGAAACTTCTAATCATGGCAGAAGGCACCTCTTCACAGGGTGACAGGAGAATGAGTGCCAGAGAGGAAATGCCAGATACCTATAAAACCACCAGATCTCATGAGATTCTTCTACTATCATGAGAAGAGCATGCAGGAAAGAGTCCTCATGATCCAATTATCTTCCAGTGGGTCCCTCCCAGGATATATGTGGATAATGGGAAGTATAATTCAAGATGAGATTTAGGTGGGGACACAACCAAACTATATCAACACCTTCAAGGTGATAACCTACAAATCCCTCAGCATGACATAGAAGAGGTTTTAAGATACTACCCTAACTATGACTTAAGGTTAACTGTACTTCTTTGGTTTCTATTTCCCTACATCTCACCTGTGTATTTGACTAGAGTTTCTGGTCACTACTATGGCATACTAGGTGCGGTGGAACTTAAATTTATCAAGCCCAGACTGGGTTGGCAAACAAAACAAGCATACTATAGTCGAATGGAGAGAATTATAATATCAAGAGGCTTTGCTACAAGTGAAAGCTTGAATGTAATAATAGAACTTAATACTAACCTTCAATGTAGTTATTCATTAGATTTTGTTAAAGTCTTAACACAGTTCAAAAGTAAAAACAAACAAACAAAAATATGCTTACCTATGATACTGTAAAAGATAGTGTCTGTGGCTCATTAAAATGGATAATGTCTTCCTGGGCACAGAGTCAGACTCAATTTCTTACTCTCAATTCCACATAAGGATAGCCATATATCTAAGTTCTAAATGATGTGTGCTACATTGTTACAACAATGCCTCCTAGTGAGTTATATCTCTGTCTATCTCCATTGCTTTATGAGGTGACTTTACAACTCTTCATATCAAAAGATGGAGTTCATTTCCAACCTCTTTTAATTCAGACTGGTCTTGGGACTTGTTTTGAGCAATAGAATATGACAGAAAAATGTTGTGATCTCTGAGGTAGGTCTTACAGATTTTGCAGCTTCTGTTTGCATCCTCCACCTTCCACCTGCATTTTAGTCTTTCATTTTAGGCTTCTTCAAAGCATAGACATAGAAAAGCAATGAAAAGCATAGGCATAGAAAAGCAAAGCCTAAAATGAAAGACTACCTGACCAGTTCCCATCTGATCCATCAGCTGAATGCAGCCACTGACTTAGCCAAATCAAGACTAGCAGAAGATCAACTCAATCAAATCATGAAATTATGTGTTTCGGGGAAAACATTGTAGTTGTTTTAGGACATAGAGTGTTGGAGTGATCCTTTACACAGAAATAGATACAGAAAGTAACATTTCCAAAAATAATTGTACCATTTCCAGAACTGACCCAAAATACTCTCTTTTTCTCATTAGCTGGAATGGAGAAGATTCCCAAAAGACCTTAGAAGGCAAAGCCTTTACTGAAGAAAGCAAAGCCCCCCAGAGCCTGATTTCTGAATGACTGTCCATTGCCATAGTCACCAGGTAAGTTCAGATACACTGCAAGAAATAAAAAGTATATTTTAGTCATTTTACATTTTGAGTTTTAGTACAAAATTTAACTTACACTAAGTAATATATCAGCAGTAATACCATTAATATAGTCTTTGGCATTTGTTTAGCTAATGTCTAGTTTCAGAAGCATTTTATTTATAAACGGATAGCTTTTGTGAAAAATTATTGGTTCTTATTTATATATGATTATATTTGTAATATAAATTATTTTTTCACACTAAAACATTTTGATAAAATAGAGAAAAATCAGGATAGGAAAGCATTTTTCTATAATTCTAATACTTGCATGTTTTATTTCTTGTATATGTACATTTTTAACTAAATTTATACTTTTAAGCTAACATTATATTACATACAATTTCTATACTAATTCATAACTTTTTAAAATGGTTGCATCACACTCCATCTAGTGGATGCAGCATAACATTTCTTATGCCTTTTTATTAATAATTTAAGTTCCAAATACTCAGTGTTGTAATTCTATAATGAGCATTTTCATAAACATACCTGTTTCTTTTTTATGTCACTCCTTTATTTGCTACCCTTAAGCTCAACATTTTATTACTTATGTTGAGTTATTCAAATTATTTAGTTCACTTAATCCACTATACATAATATTTGCTTTAAGTTTGTGTTATGGTCATTTAAAAGACAATAATATTACTGTAATATTGAATTCTTCTTTATCAAACACCACCGTTTCCCCTCAATTTTCAAGCTTAGTCACTATATAGAATGTGAGATAATGATGATTACTGCTTTCTCCCCCAAAAATGTTTAGGCTGTTATTCCCCAAAAAATGGCTTAATACTTTGAATGTCTTTTTTTTTCTATGTGGTTAATGATAGTTATTTTCCAAAACCCAAAAATGAATAACACTTTTGTTCTACTGAACCATGTTCTCCATATCATATTACCCCCAAGAAACAATGATTTCATGTAACGCAATAAGGTAACTATATCTACAACCCTATCATTGACTTCTTCACATCTTCTTCTGTTTATCACTACTTGAATATATTGCTGACACCTAAAATGTAAAATTTTAAAACAACATAAATTACATTATCTGTCAACACATACTTTTCCCAATATTTCTATTTCTTTTAAAATGTTGTCAGCATCCTCAAGCTTACCCAGAGCTTCCTCCTGCTATTCAGACTTCTGTATTTTTCATTAGCTGGCCCATAGGCTCCTGAAAATAATATATGTCCAAAATGAAACCTATCATTTTACTTTTGCATCTACTTCAATTTCTGATTTTTCCCTCTCTCCAAGTAGAAGTATCAATCCAAGTCATTCAAACCAAAAACCAGAGAGTCATACTCATGCTACCAAAACCCTTCTTAACTGATCACTTTTTATTTGGTTTTGTTCAATTTTACTTGTTAAAATTTTTATTGACATATAAAATTTATGCAGAAAGTACAGAAATATTAAACAGCTTTATGAATTTTTACCAGCTAAATACATGTTTATAAGCAGGAAGAATTTAACGTGAATAACATTGCTAATATATGAGAAAACTCTGTTAATGCCTACTTTCAGTGACTAAACTCCATAGAACTTTAACCATGATACTAATTTTCTCTTTTTTTATTTTTCTTTTAATTATACTTGAGGTTCTGGGATACATGTGCAGCACGTGCAGGTTTGTTACATAGGCATATACATATGCCATGGTGGTTTGCTACACACATCAACCCGTCATCTACATTAGATATTTCTCCTAATGCTATCCCTCCCTAAGCCTTTCGCCCCGCAACAGGCCCTGGTGTGTGATGTTCCCCTCCCTGTGTCCATGTGTTCTCATTGTTCACCTCCCACTTATGAGTGAAAACATGCAGTGTTTTGTTTTCTGTTCCTGTGTAGTTTGCTGAGAATTATAGCTTCCAGCTCCATCCATGTTCCTGCAAAGGGCACAAACTCATCTTTTTCTACGGCTGTATAGCATTCCATGGTGTATATGTGCCATATTTTCATTATCTGGTTTATCATTAATGGGCATTTCGGTTGGTTCCAAGTCTTCACTATTGTGAATAGTGCTGCAATAAACATATGTGTGCATGTGTCTTTATAGTAGAATGATTTATAATCCTTTGGAGGTACACCCAGTAATGAGATTGCCGGATCAAATGGTATTTCTGGTTCAAGATCCTTGAGAAATCTCCACACTGTCTTCCACAATAGTGGAACTAATTTACACTTCCAATAACAGTGTAAAAGTGTTCCTATTTCTCCACATCCTCTCCAGCATCTGCTGTTTCTTGACTTTTAATGATACCATTCTAACTGGCATGAGATGGTATCTCACTGTGGTTTTGATTTGCATTTCTCTAATGACCAGTAGTGATGAGCTTTTTTTTCATTGTTTTCATATGTTTGTTGGCCACATAAATGTCTTCTTTTGAGAAGTGTCTGTCCATATCCTTCACCCACTTTTTTATGGAGTTGTTTTTCTTTCTTGTAACTTTAATTTCCTTGTAGATTCTGAATATTAACCCTTTGTGAGATACATTGCAAAAATTTTCTCCCATTCTATAGGTTGCCTGTTCATTCTGATGATAGTTTCTTTTGCTGTGCAGAGGCTGTTTAGTTTAGTTAGATGCCATTTGTCCATTTTGGCTTTTGTTGCCATTGCTCTTGGTGTTTTAGTCATGAAGTCTTTGCCCATGCCTATGTCCTGAATGGTATTGCCTAGGTTTTCTTCTAGGGATTTTATGGTTTTAGGTCTTACATGTAAGTCTTTAATCCATTTTGAGTTAATTTCTGTATAAGGTATAAGAGAGGGGTCCAGTTTCAGTTTTCTGCATATGGCCAGCCAGTTTTCCCAACACCATATATTAAATAGGGAATACTTTCTCCATTGCTTGTTTTTGTCAGGTTTGTCAAAGATCAGATGATTGTAGATGTGTGGCATTATTTCTGAGGCCTCTGTTCTTTTCCACTGGTCTATATATATATATATATGTTTTGATACCAGTACCATGCTGTTTTGGTTACTGTGACCTTGTTATATAGTTCAAAGTCAGGTAGCGTGATGCCTCCAGATTTGTTTCTTTTGCTTATAATTGTCTTGTCTACACAGACTCTTCTATTAGTTCCATATGAAATTTACAGTACTTTTTTTCTAATTCAGCAAAGAAAGTCAGTGGTAGCTTGATGGGGATAGCATTGAATCTATAAATTACTTTGGGCAATATGGCCATTTTCATGATATTGATTCTTCTTATCCATGAGCATGGAATGTTTTTCCATTTGTTTGTGTCTTCTCTTATTTCCTTGAGCAGTGGCTTATAATTCTCCTTGAAGAGGTCCTTCACATCCCTTGTAAGTTGTTTTCCTAGGTATTTTATTATCTTGGAAGCAATTGTGAATGAGAGCTCACTCATGATTTGGCTTTTTGTTTGTCTATTATTGGTGTATAAGAATGCTTGCGATTGTTGCACATTGATTTTGTATCCTGAGACTTTGCTGAAGTTGCTTATCAGCTTAAGGAGATTTTGGGCTAAGATGGTGGGGTTTTCTAAATATGCAGTCATGTCATCTGCGGACACAGACAATTTGAGTTCCTCTCTTCCTGTTGAATACCCTTTATTTCTTTCTCTTGCCTGATTGCCCTAGCCAGAACTTTCAATTCTCTGTTAAATAGCAGTGGTGAGAGAGAGCATCGTTGTCTTGTGCTGATTTTCAAAGAGAATGCTTCCATCTTTTGCCCATTCTGTATGATATTGGCTGTGGGTTTGTCATAAATACCTCTTATTATTTTGAGATATGTTCCATCAATGCCCAGTTTATTGAGTGTTTTTTTATGAAGAAGTGTTGGATTTTATTGAAGGCCTTTTCTGCATCTATTGAGACAACCATGTGGTTTTTGTCATTGGTTCTGTTTACATGATGGATTATGTTTATTGATTTGTGTATGTTGATCCAGCCTTGTATCCCAGGAATGAAGCTGACTTGATCGTGATGGCTAAGCTGATGTGCTGCTGGATTCGGTTTGCCAGCATTTTATTGAGGATTTTCACAGCAATATTCATCAGTAATATTGGCCTGAAATTTTGTTTTTTTGTTGTGTCTCTGCCAGGTTTTGGTATCAGGATTATGCTGGCTTCATAAAATGAGTTAGGGAGAAGTCTCTCTTTTTCTATTGCTTGGAATCGTTTCAGAAGGAATGGTACCAGCTCCTCTTTGTACCTCTGGTAGAATTTGGCTGTGAATCCATCTGGTCCTGGACTTTTTTGATAGGTAGGCTATTAATTACTGCCTCAATTTCAGAACTTGTTATTGGTCTGTTCAGGGATTTCACTTCTTCCTGGTTTAGTCTTGGGAGGGTGTATGTGTTCAGAAATTTATCAATTTCTTTTAGATTTTCTAGTTTATTTGCAAATAAGTGTTTATAGTATTATCTGATGGTAGTCTGTATTTCTGTGGGATCAGTGGTGATATCCCCTTTATCATTTTTTAATGTGCTTATTTGATTCTTCTCTCTTTTCTTCTTTATTAGTCTGACTAGAGTTTTATCTGTTTTGTTAATCTTTTCAAAAAAAATGAGCTCCTGGATTCATTGATTTTTAAAGTTTTTTTGTGTGTGTTTGTGTGTCTATATAGCCTTCAGTTCTGCCTAATCTTAGTTATTTATTTTCTTCTGCCAGCTTTTGAATTTTTTTTGCTGTTGCTTCTATAGTTCTTTTAATTGTGATGTTAGGGTGTCAATTTCAGATCTTTCCTGCTTTCTCATGTGGGCATTTAGAGCTCTAAATTTCCCTCTAAACACTGCTTTAGCTATGTCCCAGAGATTCTGGTACATTGTGTCTTCATTCTCTAGTTTCAAATAACTTATTTATTTCTGCCTCAATTTTGTTGTTTACCCAGTAGTCATTCAGGGGCAGGTTGTTCAGTTTCCATATAGTTCTGTGGTTTTGAGGGAGTTTCTTAATCCTGAGTTCTAATTTGATTGCACTGTGGTCTGAGAGAATTTTGTTGTGATTTCCATTCTTTTGCATTTGCTGAGGAGTGTTTTACTTTCAACTATGTAGTCAGTTTTAGAATAAGTGTGATGTGGTGCTGAGAAGAATGTATATTCTGTTGATTTGGGGTGGAGAATTCTGTAGATGTCTGTTAGGTCTGCTTGGTTCAGAGCTGAGTTGAAATCCTGAATATTCTTGTTAATTTTCTGTCTCATTGATCTGTCTAATATTGACAGTAGGTTGTTAAAGTCTCCTGCTATTATTGTGTGGAAGTCTAAGTCTCTTTGTAGGGCTCTAAGAACTTGCTTTATGAATCTGGGTGCTCCTGTATTGGGTGCATATATATTTAGGATAGTTAGCTCCTCTTGTTGCATCGATGCTTTTACCATTATGTAATGCCCTTCTTTGTCTTTTTTGTTTGTTTGTTTTAAAGTCTGTTTTATCAGAGACTCAGATTACAACCCCTGTTTTTTTTTTTTTTTTTTCTTTCCATTTTAAATGTTCCTCTATCACGTTATTTTGAGCCTATATGTGTCTTTGCATGTGAGATGGGTCTCCTGAATACAGCACACCAATGGGGTCTTGACTCTTTATCCAATTTTTCAGTCTGAGTCTTTTAATTGGGGCATTTAGCCCATTTATATTTAAGGTTAATATTGTTATGTGTGCATTTGATCCTATCATTATGATGCTGGCTGGTTATTTTTCCTGTTAGTTGATGCAGTTTCTGCATAGTGTCTAGGGTCTTTACATTTTGGTATGTTTTTGCAGTGGCTGGTACTGGTTTTTCCTTTCCATATTTAGTGCTTTCTTCAGGAGTTCTTGTAAGACAGGCCTGGTGGTGACAAAGTCCCTCAGCATTTGCTTGTCTGCAAAATATTTTATTTCTCCTTCAATTATGAGGCTTAGATTGGCTGGATATGAAAGTCTGGGTTGAAAATTCTTTTCTTTAAGAATGTTGAATATTGGCCCTCACTGTCTTCTGGCTTGTAAGATTTCTGCAGAGAGATTCACTGTCAGTCTGATGGTCTTCCCTTTGTGGTTGACCCAACCTTTCTCTCTGGCTACCCTTAACATTTTTTCCTTCATTTCAACCTTGGTGAATCTGATTATTATGTGTCTTGGGATTGCTCTTCTCAAGGAGTATCTTCGTGGTGTTTTCTGTATTTCCTGAATTTGAATGTTGGCCTGTCCTGCTAGGTTGGGGAATTGTTCTTGGATAATATCCTGAAGTGTGTTTTCCAACTTGGTTCCAATCTTTCCATCACTTTCAGGTATGCCAGTCAAACATATGTTTGATCTTTTCACATAGTGCTATATTTCTTGGAGACATTGTCCATTCCTTTTATTTTTTTTTTCTCTAATATTGTCTTCATGCTTTACTTCATTAAGTTGATCTTCAATCTCTGATATCCTTTCTTCCACTTGATTGATTCAGCTATTGATATTTGTGTATGCTTTATGAAGTTCTCATGCTCTGTTTTTCAGCTATATCTGGTCATTTATGTTCTTCTCTAAACTGGTTATTCTAGCTAACAGTTCTTATAAGCTTTTATCAATGCTCTTTGCTTCCTTGCATTGGGTTAGAAAATGCTCCTTTAGCTCAGAGGAGTTTGTTATTCCACCTCTGAAGTCTACTTCTGTCAATTCGTCAAACATTCTCTGTCCAGTTCCCTTGATGGTGAAGAGTTGTGATCCTTTGGAGGAGAGGAAGCATTCTGGTTTTTGGAACTTTCAGCCTTTTTGCACTGGTTTTTCCTTATCTCCATGAATTTATCTACCTTTGATCTTTGATCTTGGTGACCCTTGGATGGGGTTTTTTGCATGGACGTCCTTTTTGTTGATATTGATGCTATTGCTTTCTGTTTGCTAGTTTCTGTGCATGTGTCTGTACATGATTTATTGTGCATTTATGTAGATATATACTGAAAAGAGAAATAAAATTGCAGACTAATGGAATATAAATATGTATAAATATATAGATGTATCTATCTATCTATCTGAGAGATGATTGATAGGTAGATAGATTCTGGTCTATTTGATACTTAAAATGGTTTACGGAATTGTTGACACAAACTTGCATTTCCAACATTAGTATACAAGCAAGGGTTGCAGTTACTTTACATCTTTTCAAATATTGTATATTGTTTGTCTTTTTTTTTTCTACTTTTGCCATTCCTGTGAGTGTATAGTGGTTTTAGATTATGGATTTAATTTAAATTTTCCAAAGAAACTTAGTAACTTTTAATTTGAATATCTTCTTTTATGAAATACCAATATTTTCAAGCAATTCTCTTTCTCATACTTATTAGAATTTCATTACATATTATGGATATGAGTCATGTATTGAATATATATAAAAATTTCTCCCACATCATGTTTATTTTTAATGTTTTAATGCTATATATTATATATAATCCAATTTACGTTTTTATGTCCTTTGTGATTACTGCTGTTAGTATTCAGTCTGAGAAATCTTTGTATACCTCACAGCTATTAAGATGATTTTTTAATTTTCTTCTAAAACTTATTATTTTACATTATTTCATTAGCTCAAAATTCACCTGAAAAATAATGTTTTTCATTGTTTAACTTAGGGTCAAGTGTTTTTGTTTTGTTTTGTTTAGTTTTATGTATTGACACAAAATTGAGCCTCTATAAAATATGCAGAAGACTATCTTTTCTCTACTGTTCCTCTTTATAATAAACCATGACATAATATTTGTTATTCTGTTTTGAATTTCCTCTTCTGTTCCATCAGTCAACTTATCTTTCATTATGCTGATAATATAGCATCTTAATTACCATATTTTTATAGTAACTTGATAAAATAGCTAGAGTTTAAGAACTTTGTTGATCTTCAGTATCAGCTTAGTTGCTATCAGCCCTTTGCATTTTTATTAAAAAATTAAATCTTCTTATTTTCTATGAAAAACTTGCTGAGATTTTGCTAGGATTGTATTAAATCCGTAGAATAATTTGGAGAAAACTGACATCATTATAATCTTGAGTGCTCCAACCCATGAACATTTTGTATTTATTCATTTATTTAAATATGTCATTTTCTTTTTTACTTTTAACATAGAGGTTATATGGGTTGTATGATGTATTTACTTATAGATATTTGATTTTTTTGACCATGGTACTTTTTTTATAAGTATTTTCTGGTAGCCAGGTACAGTGGTGCATTCCTGTCATCTCAGCTAGTTGTGACACTGAGGTGGGAGGATTGTATAAGCACAGGAGTTTAAGGCCAGCCTGGACAACATAGCAAAACACTGTGTCTAAAATTTTTATTTTCTATTTGTTCATTGCTGTTGTTTAAAAGCTGGAAGCAATCTTTGTATTGACCTTGTATTAGCCACTTTTTAAAATTCACATCTTCCATATTACAAACCTCAGAAGATATGTTTAAATTTAACCCATCTACATGATAAATTATATAGATTTTCTGTACTTAATAGATTGAATAAGATCTCTTACCAGTTTGCTAAATGCTGTTGTAATTAATATTTGCTAAATTTTACTATATGTTTTTCTTGTATTTTCCTGAGTAGTTTAATTTTTGAATGTTAAACCATTGCATTCTTTTTTGTGTGTTAAGTCTGTTCATGATACTAAAACAAAATAACTTAAACTGGCCATTTAATAGGAACAGAAATGTATTCCTTACAATTCTGGAGAATGGCAAGACCAAGATCAAGCTGCTCTCAGATTCAGTGTATGGTGAGGGCTGCCCTCTGCCCAATTGGCACTTTCTCTTTGTGTGTGTGTGTGTGTGTGTGTGTGTGTGTGTGTGTGTGTGTGTGCGCGCGCGTGTGTTTTGACATTTTTTTTTTTCTTAACTTTTATTTCAGATTCTAGGTTACATGTGAAGGTTTGTTCCATAGGTAAACTCATGTTACAGGTGTTTGTTGTACAGATTATTTTATTACCCAGTTATTAAGCCCAGAACCCAATATATTTTCCCCTCCTCTTCCTGTTCCCATCCAACCTCAAGAAGACACCAGTGTCTCTTGTTTTCTTCTTTGTGTTCATGAATTCTCATCATTTAGCTCCCACTGACAAGTGAAAACATGTGGTATTTGGTTTTCTGTTCTTGTTTTACTTTGCTAAGGAGAATAGCCTTCACCTCCATCCATGTTCCTGTAAAATACATGACCTCATTTTTTTACAACTGTATAGTGTTTCATGGTGTATATGTACCACAGTTTCTTTATCCAGTCATTGATGGGCATTTAGGTTGATTTCATGTTTTTGCTATTGTGAATAGTGCTGCAACAAACATTTTTGTGCATAAGTCTTTATGGTAGAATCACTTCTATTCCTTTGAGTATATACCCAATAATGGGGTTGCTGGGTTGAATAGTAGTTCTGCTTTTAGCTCTTTGAGGAATTGCCATACTGCTTTCTACAATAGTTAGACTAATTTACACTCCCACTAAGAGTGTATTGTTTTCTTTTCTCCACAACCTTGCCAGTATCTGTTAGTTTTTGACTTTTTAGTAATAACCATTCTGAGTGGTGTGAGATGGTATTTCCTTGTGATTTTGATTACACTCTAATGATCAGTGATGTTGAGCATTTTTTCCTATGCTTATTGGCCACATGTATGTCTTCTTTTAAAAATTGTCCTTTCATGTACTTTGCCTGCTTTTTAATGGTGTTGTTTCTTTTTCTCTCGTAAATTTGTTTAATTTCCTAATAGATGTAGGACAGCAGACCTTTGCTAGATGCATAGTTTGCAAACCTTCTCCCATTCTGTAGGTTGTCTGTTTACTCTGTTGATAGTTTCTTTTGCAGTGAAGAATCTCAAGTTTAATTAGATCCCCCGTGTCAATTTTTGCTTTTGTTGCGATTGCTTTTGGTGTCTTTGTCATGAAATCGTTGCCCATTCCTATTTCCAGGATGATATTGCCTAGGTTATCTTCCATGGTTTTTATAGCTTTTGGTGTTTTAGTTAAGTTAATCAATGTTATATTAATTTTTGTAAACAGTGTAAGGAAAGGGTCCAGTTGTAATCTTCTGAAGATAGCTAGCCAGTTATCCCAGAACAATTTATTCAATAGGGAGTCTTTTCCCCATCGCTTTTGTCAGCTTTGTTGAAGTTCACATGGTTATAGGTGTGAGGCCTTATTTGTGGTCTCTCTATTATGTACCTTTGTTTTATGTGCTTGTTTCTGTACTGAAGCCATATTGTTTTGGTTACTATAACCTTGTGGTATAGTTTGAAGTTGGGTAACATGATGCCTCCAGCTTTGTTTTTATTGTTTAGGATTGCTTTGGCTATTCAGGTTCTTTTTGGGTTCCATATTAATTTTAAAATAGTTTTTTGCTAGATCTGTGAATTATTGGTAGTTTGATGGGAATAGCATTGAATCTGTAAATTGTTTTGGCCAATTTAATGCTTGATTCTTCCTATTTATGAGCATGGGACTTTTTTTTGTTTTTCATTTGTTTGTGTCTTCTCTGGTTCCCCTCAGCAGTGGTTAATAGTTCTCCTTGAAGAGGTCCTTCACTTTCCTTGTTAGCTGTATTCCTAGGTGTTTTATTCTTTTTTGGCAACTGTGAATGGGACTGCTTTCCTGATTTGGCTCTCGGCTTAGCCAGTGTTGCTATATAAGAATTCTAGTGATTTTTGTACATTGATTTTGTATCCTAAAACTTTGTGGAAATTTTTATCAGCTGAAGGAGGAGTTGGGCCAACACTGTGGGGTTTTCTAGACATAGAATTGTGTCTGCAAACAGAGATAGTTTGACTTCCTCTCCTACTATTTGGATGTCCTTTATTTCTTTCTCTTGCCCAATTGCCTTGAATAGGACTTCCAATATTGTGCTGAATAACACTGGTGAGAGAGGATATGCTTGTCTTATGTTGTTTTTCAAGGGGAATGCTTCCAGCTTTTTCCCATGTAGTATGATGTTGGCTGTGGTTTTTTTTAATAGATGGCTCTATTTTGAGGTGTGTTCCTTTAATACCTAGCTTGCTGAGAGTTTTTCACATGAAGCAGTGTTGAATTTCATCAAAAGACTTTTCTGCATCTATTGAGATAATCATGTGGTTTTTGTCTTTATTCCTGCTTATGCAATGAATCACATTTATTGATTTGCACAAGCTGAAGCAACCGTGTATCCCAGAGACGGTGCCTACTTGACTGTGGTGGATTAGCTTTTTGATATTCTGTTGAATTTGATTTGTGAATGTTTTGTTGAAAATTTTACATCAGTGTTCATCAAGTATATTGGCCTAAAGTTTTCTTTTATTGCTCTGTCTCTGCTAGATTTTGGTATCAAGATGATGCTGCTTTTGTAGAATGAGTAGAGGAGAAGTCCCTCCTCCTCACTTTTTGGAATAATTTTAGTGGGAATGACACCATCTCTTCTTTGTACATGTGGTATAATTCAGCCGTTAATCCATCAGATTTTGGACTTTTCTCATTGGTAGGCTATTTATAACTTATTCAGTTTTGGAGCTCATTACTGGTCAGTTCAGGGAATCAATTTCTTCCTGGTTCAGTCTTGGGAAGGTGTATGTTTCCAGCAATTTATCAGTCTCTTTTAGGTGTTCTAGTTTGTGTGCATAGAGGTATTCATGATAGTTTATGTTGTTATTTTTTTATTCCTTCAAGATCAGTGGTAACATTCCCTTTGTCATTTCTAGTTGTGTTTATTTGTATCTTCTCTCTTTTCTTTACTAGTCTGGATAGTGGCCTATTTTATTAATCTTTTCAAAACTAACTCCTGAATTCTTTGATCTTTTGAATGGGTTATCTTGTCTTAACTTCCTTCAGCTCAGCTCTGATTTCTGTTATTTCTTGTCTTCTGCTAGCTATGGGGTTGATTTGGACTTGCTTCAATTAATTCTTTCAGTTGTGATGCTAAGTTGTTAAATTGAGATCTTTCTAACTTTTGATGTGGACGTTTAGTGCTATGAATTTCCCTCTTAACACTGCCTTAGCTGTGTCTCGGAGATTCTGGTATGTTGTATTTTTGTTCTCATTATTTTCAAAGAACATTTTCATTTCTGCCTTTATTTCATTATTTACTCAAAAATCATTTAGAAGAATGTTGTTTAGTTTCCTTCTAATTGTATGATTTTGAGCAATTTTCTTAGTCTTGACTTCTATTTTTATCTCACTGTGGCCTAAGATTGTGTTTGGTATTATTTTGGTTCCTTTACATTTGCTAAGGATTTGTTATGTCCAAGTACATGGTTGATTTTAAAGTATGTGCCATATGATGATGAGAAGAATGTGCATTCTGTTGTTTTTGTGTGGAGAGTTCTGCAGAGGTCTATCAGATCCATTTGATCCATTGTTGAGTTCAGGTCCTGAGTATCTTTGTTAATTTTCTGCCTTGATAATCTGTCTAATACTGTCAGTGAAGTATTGAAGTGTCACACTATTATTATGTGGGAGTCTATTTCTCCTTGTATATCTCTAAGAACTTGCTTTATGAATCTGGGTGCTCTTGTGTTGGGAGCATATATATTTAGGACACTTAGGACTTGTTGAATTGAGCCCTTTACAAATACGTGATGCCCTTTGTCTTTTTTTGATTTTTGCTGGTTTGAAGTTTGTTTTGTCTAAAATTAATTAAGCAACCTGCTTTTTTTTTGGTTTCCATTTGCTTGGTTGATTTGCCTCCATCACTTTATTTTTTGCCTATGGTTGTCATTACATGTGAGATGGGTCTCTTGAAGACAGTATACCATTGGGTGTTACTTTTTTATTCAACTTGCCACTCTGTGCCTCTTAGATGGGGCATTTACCAAATTTATATTCAAAGTTAGTATTAATGTGTGGATTTGATCCTGTTGTTGTGCTGTTAGTTGGTTATTGTGTTGACTTGTTTGGTTGGTTGCTCTCCAGTGACCCTGGACTGTGTGTTTAAGTGTGTTTTTGTATTAGCTGATAGTGGTCTTTTCTTTCTATATTTATTGCTCCTTTCAAAGTCTTTTGTAAGGCAAGTCTAGTGGTAATGAAGTCCATCACATTTCCTTATCTGGAAAGGATCATTTTTCTTCTTCACTTAAGATGCTTAGTTTGGCTCGATATGATATTCATGGTTGAAGATTTTTGTTTTCTTTAAGAAAGTTGAATACAGCCCCCGAATCTCTCTGGGTATCTGATTTCAGCTGAGAGGTCCTCTGAAACCCTGATGGGCTTCTCTTTGTAGGTGACCTCCCTTTTCCCTCTAGCTGCCTTTAACATTCTTTCTCCAATGTTGACCTTGGAAAATCCAATTATTATGTTTCTTGAGGATGATCTTTTTGTGTAGTCAAGTAGCCAGACTGTTTTCCACAGGGGTCCCTGACTTTGCTACTTCTCACTGGGTAGCACCTCCCTAACTGTGTTCCCAGCACAGTCTCCCTGTTCCCACCTTAACTCTCTGGCCAATAGCAGTCCTACATTTCTCTGGGATGAAGCTCCCAGAGGTAACAGAGACATCTGCCATTTTTCCTGTTGCTACAACTCCTACCTTCACTCCCCTAAGGCTGGGAAAGAGTGAACAACCTAGGAGTATCACGGGTCTTCAGGACACTGAAACTCATTCATGCAAAAGTGGCCAGACTGTTTACCACACGCATCTCCCCCAGCACAGCTGCCCTGATACTGCCTAAACACTTCAGTTGGTGATAGCTTTGCATTTCTCTACAGAGGAATTCCTAAAGACAACCCACAGCCCTCTGCCATTGTAGCTGCAACAGCACTACCTTACTGTCCTCGGCCTAAGGAAGAAACAAAGAGCCTGGTGCTTCACTAGCAACTCTAGCATGCCACAGCTGCCACACAGAAGGGAGTGCAGTCTTTCTTCCCTATGAGACCCCATCCATTTCTCTTCACCAAGTTTGGCCCTGTCTTGGGCCTACAGCACAGTCACTTCATCCCCTGCTGAACATTTCCATTGACAGAAGCACTGTGATTCTCTGAGGTGGGGTTCCCAGAAACAATTGACAGCCCTTCTGCCATGCCACTGGAGTGATACTGCATTTGCTGCCCTCAGACTGGGAAAGGAACAAACATCCTGAGTGCTTTACTTTAACTTCCAGCATGCTGCAACCACTCTAAGGTGAACAGACCAATATTTGTTTGCTGCTAGCCCTCTCCCCCTAATACTTGTCACTAGGGAGGGTCATCAAGCTTGAGCCTGTAAGGCAGCTCCCCCACCTGATGGTGACCATTCCAATTGGCAGTGGCTCTGCATTTCTCTGGGATGGAATCCCAAGAAACAAGTGAAAGACCCTCTGCTACTACCATTACCCCTTCTGTGCCCAAGTTGGGAGACAACAAAACCTCAGTTCTCTCAGAGCTGCACTGCACAGCCAGAGAGTGCCAAGCAGAGATCTTCAGCTAGCATTCAAGTGGGAGAGAAACCCACATCCTCATAACAGTGAAAGTGAGCACAACTGCAAATACAAGCAAGTACATAGGAGCAACGTGGCTGAGCAAGATTCCACCTACCAGCCATTACACTTAAAGGCCAGGTACTGTATTGCAGCCAAACCTTGGTACCAAAAATAATTTACTAATATACTTCCCTGTGAAACCAATTACAAGAATTTAGCCACAAATAAAGACCATCACACAACTTCCATTTTGTAAAAACATCCAGGAATGAAGCCAACTGACTATAATCTAATTACACAACAGTTAAGGGAACATCAGTTCACCCAGGTGAGAAAGAATTAGTGCAAGAACTCTGGCAACTCTAAAGGCCAGAGTGTCTTCTTACCTCTAAATGATAACACTAGCTCCCAAGTAATAATTCTTAAACAGAAAAAAAATGGCTGAAATGACAGAATTCAGAATCTGGAGGGCAACAAAGATCATTAAATTTCAGAAGAAAGTTGAAACCTATTCCAAGGAGTTTAAGGAATCCAGTAAAATGCCTTAAGAGTTGAAAGACAAAATAGCCCTTCTAAGAATGCATGAAACCAAGCTGATGGAACTGAAAAAACTCACCACAATAATTTTATAATACAATCACAAATATTAACAGCAGATTAAAAGAAAGAATCTCAGAGCTCAAAGACAAGCTCTTCAAATTAGCTCAGTTGGACAAAAATTTATAAAGGACTTTAACAACTGAGCAAAACCTCCGAGAAATATGAGATTATGTAAAGAGATCAAATCAAAGAATTATTGACATCTATGAAAGAGAAAGCAAGCAACTTCAAAACATGTTTGAAGATAACTTCCATAAGGACTATCCCAACCTTGCTAGAGAGATAGACATGCAAATTCAGAAAATGTAGAAAAATCATGCAAGACATTATATGAGAAACCATTCCCAAGACACGTAGTAATCACATTCTTCAAGGCCAATGTAAAAGAAAAACTATTAAATGCGTCTAGAAAATAGGAAGAGGTTACCTACAGAGGGAACCCCCATCAGGCTAACAGCAGAACTTTTAGCAGAAACTCTACAAGCTAAAAGAGATTGAGGGCCTATATTCAGCATTCTTAAAGAAAAAAAATTCCAACCAAAATTTCACATCCAGCCAAACAAATGAGAAATAAGATCCTTTTCAGACAAGCGAATACTAAGGGAATTTGTTATTACTAGGTGTGCCTTAGCATTAGCCCTTGAAGAGTGCTACATATGAAACGAAAAAGTGTTACAGGCTACCAGAAAAAGACACTCAAATGGATAGGCTATCAACACTATAAGCAAATACACAATCAAGTCTACATAACAACCAGTTAACAACACAATGTCAGAACCAAATTCACACATATAAGCATGAACCTTGAACTTAAGTTAAACGCCCTACGTAAAAGGCCCCGTATGGCAAGTTGTACAAAGAAGCAAGACCTAACTCTAGGCTGTCTTCAAAAGACCCAACAAGAAATGGAATCCTTCAACAGATAAATAACAAGTTCCAAAATTGATTCAGTAATAGAAAGCCAACCAACCAAAAAAAGCTCAGGATCAGATAGATGTATAGATGAATTCTACCAGATGTATAAAGAAGAGCTGCTGGCATTACTACTGAAACTATGGCAAAAAAATTGAGGAGGAAGAATTTCTCTATAATGAATTTTATGAGGTCAGTATCGTCTGTACAAAAACCTGGCAGAGATTAAAAAAAAAAATCAAAAACTTCAAGCCAATATCCTTTATGAATATAGATGCAAAAATTTTTAACAAAATACTAGCAAAGAGAATCTAGATGTGCATCAAAAAATAAATCCACTATGATCAAGTAGGCAACATTCCTGGGATGCAAGGTCAATTCAACATATGGAAATCAATAAATATGATTCATCAATAAACAGAACTAAAAATAATCACATGATTATCTCAATAGATGCAGAATAAAAAAAAATATTTCAATAAAATGCAACATGTCTTCACGTTAAAAACCCTCAATAAACTAGGTATCAAAGGTATGTACCTGAAGAGTGATCACATCTACAGCCAACATTATGCAGAAGAGACAAATGCTGGAACCATTCACCTTTAGAAACAGAGCAAAACAAGGATATTCATCCACTCCCACAACTCCTATTTTACATATTAATGGAAGTCCTAGCAGGCGCAATCAGGCTTAAGAAAGCAATAAAAGACATCCAAATAGGAAGAGAGGAAGTTTAACTAATACTAAGAAAAAAAAAAAAAAAGATATCATTATTATTAATAATTGAGACAGCTGAACATTTATGGTATTTTAAATATTATACTTTTTATTTTGTCTCTTTGTTGTTCATTGCTTCCTTTAGTCCTTTGATGCGTATTTGAATACCCAAAAACTTACTTACTTAAAACAATGATTTATATTTCTCATGATTTTGCAAGTTTCCAAGGCAGTTTCTGCCACGGTTTCAGCCAGGTTCATTCATGCTGCTTCATTTAACAGAAGACAATGCTGTGCTGGAGCTGACTCTTAGCAACAGAGGAGAACTGATGGTTGCAGACATTCTGTAAACCAGGTACCATCACATTAATGGATTGAAATTTACCATGATTGATGTCTTTAGACAGAAAATGCCAAATGCTACAAATTAGGCATTTTTCCTTCCCATAGAACTGCGTTGTTAAACATTTATCAGCACACCACCTATTGGAGGACTGGCTGAACTCAAAGTTTCAAGATGACTTCACTAGATATTTTCACTAATTTCTGTCAGCTGATGTTGGCAATTATCTGAGAAACCTCAGCTTTCATCCATGATATAGGTCTGATTACTTAAAAGTGTGTGGTACCTCACCCCTTACTGTTGTTATTATCTTCTACTTGCTCCTGCTTTTGCCATGTGACATGACTGCTCCCCCTTCACCTTCCACTGTGATTGTAAGCTTTCTGAGACCACCCTAGAAGCTTCCTGTAAAGGCTGCAGCCAATTAAACCTCTTTTCTGTATAAATTACCCAGTCTTCATTATTTCTTTACATCAGTGCAAGTATGACCTAATATAGTCCACATGACTACTCACGCTCCAAAAGTCTGAGCCGACTTCTTTACCTCGCAGTTTCAGTGCAACACTCTAAGAGGAACAGAAGTTGAAGTTGCTATCTGTCTTAACAAGTTACATAACATTACTTCGATCACATTCCATTGGTTACTTACGTAGCCTCTCTGATGCCTAGTTTCCTTTATCTATAAAGTTAATGTAGCTTACTAATAGCTTTTATAATAAGAATTAAACAATAAAACCCCTATGAAACATTTATGACAGTAACTTGTACATTAAAAAATTCATAAATGTCAATTACTATTATTATTTTATACTTTACATCCTTAATATGTCTCATATCGGTCACATTTTTAACCTCATTACCACTGTCTTTGTAAAAGAGGCCCTACTTAATTCCTTAACTGTACCTAGTCTATAGCAAGTCTGTCTTAGCACTCGTAGCTGTAAATAAATAGTTGTTCATTTGCCAGATTCCCACTTTTAGACTATAAACCATGGGAGGTTTAAACTCTGGAAAAATCACTCCATTCAATAAATATGTTTTGAATTAGTTTTCTTTTAGTACTATAAGATTGCTTAACCTGTTAACCCTTTTCCCATTTTCCCATGTTAATCCTTTCCCTATTTTCCCTGAAAATACACACCAGCAGCACTTGCAGCTGCAGCATTTACCCTGAGATAAGTGTGCCACAAAATATCTCACTTTTATTATTATTTTTGGATTGCTCTTGAATATCGACTTTAGAAACAAAAGACATCATTCTATTTACAGCGTTCTGTTTTTTAGTAGTGGTATTTCTGTTTCCAAAATATAGTAATTCTCAATTGATGAAAATGTCAAATCCTATAAAACAGAATTTTTATGTTTGATATTAACACCATTCTTGAACAGTTGTTACCCAAATATTCATCTGAATTCAATTTTTCCAAAAATCGGAATCCATTAGACAATTCTGATGATTCAAATTATTCTAACGTTAGCTCTGTTTAGAAACAACTCCAATAACATTTTTTATATTTTATTTTCACATTGAAAGTTGGCCAGATTTGCTTTAGCTTCATAGAGCATGTTTATGTAAAATTAAATACGCATGGGCAGCAAGCTGCACATTTTTTCTAAATGGGAAAAGAGTTCAGTTTTCATTTTTATCATATTGATACAGATATGGCAATACATTCTTGGAGAAAAAATTAGGAACATTATTAAACAAATAAATAATTGAATGGTAAAATAATTAAAATACCTTGAGTAATAAATATACAATATGGTAATTTCAAATACTGTGGACAATAAACAAGTGTCAGAATGTGAGAAGAAGTATTTTACAGTAGTTGGGTGGACAGACTCTTGATACAGGTTGACTGTAATCGGATGTCAGCTCAACAGCTTTTTCTGTGACTTTGGTAATATACTTGAACTTTTTGTGTTTTAGTTTTCTCCTGTGTAAAATTAAGATAAGAATATTTGTATCTTAGACCATTATTGTAAGCATTTAGTAAGTTAGTGTATGTAAAGTAATAAAATACTAATGTCACATAGTAACTTCCATTTAAATTTTTTGTTATTAATCATATTTTCTGACACTCTGTCTTCAGAAATCTTTGTTCTAAAAATATCATAAATATTACAGATTCAATTAAATTAGCAAATGTATCACACTACACTTGAAGAAAGTTGAGTATAATGCAAGTATTCTATAGTTTATACCTTTTTGAAAAATGAAACACTATAATACATTTTAATGACATTTTCAGTTTAAATATAGGACAATTACCTATATCTGTTATGCTGTTTTTTTTCTGTATTAGTATCTGACAAATATTAACATATATGTTTTGCCTTATGTAAACATGTGGTGCACATAAAAAACTATAAAAGTAAGAAAAAATAAATCGTATCTTATAATATCTTGCATTTTTTGAATGTCTCTGAAGAACTCTGGTATAGTAGCTCTTATGTAACTAAATTATTTCTTTTGCTTAATCTTGCTATTTCCACTATTTGTCAATTATATTTTCTATTTTAATCCATTTAACATCACTTAGCTTTTGTTTTGTTTTTTCTTTTTCAGATTTATCTATTACAACATTAACTTAGCTTTCAAGAGAATAGATTGTTATTGACTACTATATAACACTAAAACTTGTTTTAGTAACAACTTTGTACCTAAACATTTTTAATACAGTAATTTTCCCAAGCTCCACTTTTACTTTAGACTGCCTCCAGCTAAATTTTCATCTCCATATTAGGTTATTCTTGCATTTCTTTAAAGAAATACCTGAGGATGGGTAATTTATAAAGAAAAAGGTTTAACTGACTGAAATTCTTCAAGCTATACAGGAAGCATGATGCTGGCATCTGCTTGTCTTCCGGGGAGGCCTCAGACAACTTACAATTATAATGAAAGCAAATAGGAGCTAGGTGTCTCACATGGTAAGAGCAGAAGCACAGATTGGGGGAGGTGCCACACACTGTTAAACAACCAGATCTCATGAGAACTCACCATCACTAATGACACCTCCAAGCAGCATGCTCTTAAACCATGAGAACTTCCCCCATGATCCAATCACCTCCCACCCAGCCCCACCTTTAACACTGGAGGGTACAACTGAACATAAATTTTTGGTGGGCACACACATCTGAACCACATTCTTCTTCCCCTTGCCCCTCCCACATCTCATGTCCTTTCACATTCCAAAATACAATCATATCTTTCTAGCAATCTTCCCCAAAGCCTTAACTCACTACAACAATTCTGAAGTCCAAAGTCTCATCTGAGACAATGCTACTCTGTAACCTTATAAAGTCAAATTTAAATAAAAAAAAAAAATTAGCTACTTCCAAGATACAGTGGGAGTATAGGCATTGGATAAATACTCTTATTCCAAAGGGGAGAAATCAGCCAAAAGGAATGAGCTACAGCCTCATGCAAGTCCAAAATCCATCTGGGCAGTCATTAAATCTTAAAGCTACAATATAATCACCTTTGACATCATGTCCCACACCCAGGGCACAATGACGCAAAAGGTAGGCTCCCAAAGGCTTGGGAAGTTCTACTCCTGTGATTTTTCAGGGTTCAGCCATCACAGCTGTTCTCACAGGCTGGCACTGAGTGTTCGTGGCTTTTCCAGGCACAGGATATATGTTAGTCCACTCTGGCTTTTCTATAAAGGATTATCTGAGACTTGGTAATTTATAAGGAAAGAGGCTTTATTAGATTGTGGTTCTGTAGGCTGTTCAGAAAGCATGGTGGCATCAGCTTCTGGGGAGGCCTCAGAATACTTAAAATCATGGCAAAAGGTGAAGAGGAAGCAGACACATCTGTCTGCAGCCCTAGGAAAAGAGAGAGGGAGGAGATGCTACACAGTTTTAAAGAAAGATCTCATGGGAACTCTATCACAAAAACGGCACTAGGGGGATGGTACTAAATGATTCTTGAGAAACTACCCCTATGATCCAATCACCTCCCACCAGGCCCCACCTCCAACACTGGGGATTGCAACTGAACATTAGATTTGGATGGGGACACAGATTCAAACCATATCAATCTTCTTCTACTGCATGTCTATCTAATCTTAAATCTACTATTTTGCCTCAAACATGTTTCCTTGACTTTTAAAGACAGTACTTGAAATTTACCTGTGTTTCTTTGACTTTTATGGATGCTGGTTAAAATTTACTTCTGTTCTATGCAGTATATATTGTTTCAACAGGTGATATTATTTATCTTTTATATGTGTCTTACTTCCTCTGCGCCACAAAAAAAAAAAAAATTACTCTGTTCCTTTTTCTTAATTTATTTTTTGCATCTATATTTTTCTCTTTACCATTAAAGAATTGGGAGTTCTCTTTTAGCCTGATATTTCAGAAATAAGAAATACTTCAGAAATAAGAAATACTTCAGAAATAAGATTCTTTTTTAAGAATTTTCTCATTTTGAAGTGGTATCTGTTTACAGACCATTTTTAGGGCCAACTATAAAACTTGTTAACAATGTAGTCATTGAGCTGGTTATTTGTCTATAGGCACTTAGCTCTGCTCTAACATTTTGTGATTTCCCTTCCCTGAAGGAAGCTGGAAGCCTAAAAGCTTTATTTTGAGTGATCCTTTACCATCTTGGTTATTTAGATTCTGCCAGTGGGAGATAATAATGAATTGGAAGGTGAGAGTAAGAAAGGAGTCTTTTATTCTCTGTATATTGTGGTGCCTCTGGAAGGGGGAAGATGGAGATTGAAATATCTGTGATGGTTTCAGTGTTTCTGAATGCACACTGACTGAACTCTCCAGTGCAATCAGAAGTAGCCCATGCATTACACAATGTACTCATCATTCCTACCATTATAATCAAGCAAAATAGCTCATTTCAGGCTCACATACTTGCCTTTCATTTAATCCAGTTGATGTACAGTTTTGCATTTGCTGACATGAAACAGAAATAGCCCATTATTCACTGGCAAAAAAGTCACAACTTTCAAATGACAAATAGATTAACAAACTCACATTCCAATCCTTGAAAGCCTATTTCTGAGTTAACTTCTTTAACAAATACCAAAGCAGCCAAAGTGTCGTTGGGAAATAAAAGCCTTTCTAGTGATATCAAACAGATGGGAATATAAAGAAATAAATTGATGGCAGAGAGTTCTACAGAGTTAAAGGAGGGGGTTTTCTGGAGAAGTGACTGGAGATTATGAAGGGAATGGTGAGTAGCTGTTGGAGAGCGTTATGGTCCCTTGCCTTAGTCCATAAGGTCACACTTACCCCCAACAAGCTGAGGGTGATGTCACTGCCTTTTCTTCTGTTGCTATTGCTGCTTCATATGAACTAAGCTGCCGTCTCTGCTCCAGATGCTCTCGACACCACCACTGACTCTGCTGAAGCCACTGTAACAGTCGTTGTGTAGGCAACACGTGAAGCAGCAAAATGACTTTTTCCTTCCTCTTTCCAGTGCACTCATTGTAAAAGCTGTCTCCTGGTAAGCTGCCCTGAAAGTCTGTCCCTTGGAGTTAACAAAAATACAAATTGCAGGCTATTAGTCCCTTAGAAATATAGAGGAAAGGATGGAATGACAATAGGAACTAAGAGACAAAAATAAATAAATGTTATACACAGGAGTTTGCATGATTTAGCACTTTGGCAATCCTGGTAGGAAAAATTCATCTTTTCATAGATTATCCTATTTGGCACAAATATACTGAATTAACTTCAAAACCCAGTGTTAATATGTCTCTTTCTAGAGAAGGAAGAGCCTTGATTCTTAAGATCATTTTGTCGACTAAAATAATCATTAAGACAGCAAAGAACTTTGCTGCCAAGTAAAAACTTTCTCTGAGGCTACTACTATCTCCACCAAAAGCTGCCTATATTAAGTACAACTCCACAGTCATCTGAATTTTCAGGTCCAATCCTGATTATTAAACATTTCCTGCATCAAAGAAAAATCTCAAAAACTACTCCCTACTACTATAGGCTTTCTGTTAAGAACAGGAAGATGTCACTACTAGACCTGTACACTACTACAGGCTTTCTGTCAGGAAATCTTGAGTGGTGACATTACCATTGCTATGACATCTGCTAATCTGTAGTAACAAAAGGCATTCTAGTTAAAATACTTGTTTGGAATCTCACAGCCTGTCCCTGTCAGCCATTTTCCTGTCAAGGCAATTCATGGGACATAGACTCTCCTCTGGTTTATTTGGGAGGAAAGACATGTCCTTATTTCAAAAGAAAGTTTTGAGATCTAGGCTGGTGCATCCTTTAATTTCAATCTATTTCTGCTGTGTGGAGTAGAAAACACAGAATTCTGAACTAAGATGGTTCTTTTGCCTTGCTTTCAATTCTAATGAACCATTTTCCCTGTTATATATTTCCTGTGCCATTCAGGAGGAAAAAAAGATACATCAGTTTTCCATTGCTGCTCTAACAAATTACCACAAACTTAGTTGCTTAAGTGATACAAATGTATTCATCTGACATTTGTGTGGGTTGGAGGGCCAAGGGATTCACTGAACTAAAATCAAGGTGTCTGAAGAACTTCATTCCTTTCAGGAAGTTTTAGAGGAGAATCTATTTTCTTGTCAGCTGCTAGAATCTGCCCTCACTTTCCGGTTCATGGCTCTTTTGCCCCATCTTCAAAGATGCCAAATGCAAGTCAACTCCTCATATTGTATCACTTGTACTCCTCTCTCTGTCTCTCTCTGTCTCTCTCTCTCTCTCTCCCCCTTTCTCTTACCATAACTGAGAAGGTTTCTATACTTTTAAGGACTCACGTGATTATATTTGCCCACCACAATAATCTCCTCTCAAGGTCCAGGATGCCAATCAGATTTGTAAAGTCTCTTTGGCCATGGAAGATACCATATTCACAAATCTCAGGAATTAGGGCATGGACATTTTGGGGGAGCCATTATTCTGCCTATTACAAAAGAGTATTATTTCTTGCTCCTACTATCTTTTCCTCTTTCCTTCCTTTCTTCCTTTCTTCTGTCCTTCCTTCTAGAATGACATTTTTCACTACAACTTCCTAATATATTGCAAAGAATTTGAGTACAAAAATCTGTCTTAATTTTGTATAACCCCAGGACCTAGTACAGTGTCTTGGCAGTGAAATATAGTGAAAACGACTATCCCTAATTTATCCTAAAATATTTTTCTTACACCTACTCAGGATTGGCAATTGTGCAATGTAGTAAGGACAGAAAAGTAAGCAAAGTAGAGATGTTTGTGGATCTTAGGGAATAGAGATAGTAAACACATAATTTTAAGTGTCAAGAATGCAAGAGAGCCAGCACTACCTAACTGCTAAATAGCCTCTCTAATTTTCTCCACAAAATAAAAATAACCCGATAATATCTACCTTCAGGGATTTTTTGTGAAGAATAAAGAGGCTAAAACATCACAAAATACTTCATAAACTATAATGTCCTATATATTGACCAAACAAAAAAAGTGTTATCATTTCTGAAGGCACCAAATGGTTACTTCAATTGTTGAATTAAATTTTCACTAAAACTCGAGGAACTGCCATGCTATGGGATGGCAATACTTTAAATTTATACCGGAATGGAAGCACTGCCTTTACTGCAATCTTTTGATTTAGGCTTTAAAGAATGGTCATTAATCTCCTCTATGCTGATGTGATTTAGAAGGCAGTGTGTTAGTTTTTCCCACCTAGCATTTGGATTAATGCCATTCTGGCATTTCTTTGTGTAGGATAATTCAAGGGACAGCCATACTGCCGAGATGGTTATTTTATATTGCTCTGTCCAGATTACTTTATCTACTTGTAGGTACTAGAGTCCAATCATTCCTGCCTAGAAATTGAGGAAGGGACAAGATTTATTTTCTCAAGAATTTTTCTAAGAATCTAACACACATACATAAAACACTGCACTAAATGTTGGTAATACGAATATACATACAATCATGTCTTCCCTCTTGTTCACTGTTTAATGTCAAATACATAAAGTAAACTGATTGTCCTAAAGAATGTGAGGAGTCCTATGAAAACAACAGTAAGTCTATTTTATATACAATACGTTTTCAAGATTTTGTAATTTCTTCCAACATCCTGGAAAATTAGTGCAATTTTCATGCCCAGTAGAAAATCTTGAAAAAAAATGGCACCATTTCCTCTTCCCTGGGCAACAGATCTGGAAAAAAAAAAAAAAAAAAAGACAAGTAAATGGGAAGTTTTGCGTCCCTCTCTTTCACTTGCTAGAAGAGACTCGCAGGACTCAGAAGGAAAACAGCAATAAGAAAAGAAAATTTGAGCAGGGAAGAAGTGAGGTAAGGATGCAAAGAAAAAAGAGACCCAACAATCTTTCTCAACTGAATAGCAATTTCAGTTTCTATTGCAGGTCCTTATGAAAAGAAATGAATTTTAGTTTTAAGGAGTACATTTCTGTTTGTTCTGGGTCAACTGTTTGAAGAGAGGGAGAATTCTCGCATTCATTTTGCAATTTAACTTACAGATTTTATAATGACATCTGAAAAGTGTTAATAATTATTAGAAAGATTAATCTTTTTTTTTTCTTTTTTACTTAAAACATGGTTGTCTACTGGACACTTATGCTTTTGTTAAAGACTTCCAAATATAATTCTCCCTGGCTATTTTGAGAATATTGTTTAAGTAACATTGAAATGTAACCAGAATTCCTAAAAGTATGCTAATGCTTTACTTCAAACAGTTACAATTCTGAATGGAGTGCAGAAAACATTAGGTGGTAATGGGAGGTGAAGGGATAGTCCACGAGTGATCATATCACACATGTCTTAACTGTCAAAGTCTATAGCTTGCCAAACTGAAATACGCATGAAATTCTTTTGTAAAGTGTGAAGTACCATACTAACATTGCAGCTCTTTTTCAGTCCTAACTAAAATGCAATAGATTAAAGACAGATAATATACACTTAAGTGACATTTTTAATGCGTAAAGTTTGCCTCTGTTGACTATTTTGACCAAGGTTGATACTTTGAGCCACTTTAGAACTTAGCTTCGCATTGATGATATGTAAGTGATACAAATCCTTTCATTGTAAGAAAATTTTGATTATTTCAAATTAAATATATTAAATGTTTTATATTTCTTGTATTGTACTTACTTCTATAATGAGATCACTAACTTTTCTTGTTTTCTAAGAAAATATTGAAACTTAAGCTTTAAATTCTTTGCTTGATGATCTTAGACAAGTTCCTTAACTTCTCTTCTTTTCAGTCTCCAATCTGAAAAACAGAACCAAGTGTATCCATTTCACAGGGGGATAGAAAACGTATAGAACATTAAAGATTGCCTGGCATAGTATATTTACTACTTTTAAAAATCATCACCAGGCACCTCATTAATTTATATCTCTATCATGGAAAATTTACAGTTATTGCTTTGTAGATATTTTAAATTATTTTATCTTAAGCATGTCTTAATTCTTATGAAAGAATAACTTTTACTTGATGTTTAGTAATTACATTACTAGATTAAAAAACAAAAGCCATAATATGTTAAGAGACCACAGCTGGCATAGGTCTACACCATCACAGAACTACATACAGTTAGGGTTAATGATTTTCATCTTCTGTTAGCTTCTGTCAGGATCTCTCATAATAGGTTATTCTACTGTTCTTTCACTAGAAAAAATAAACTGGAAAGGACACAAAATAGAGTAAAAACAATTCTGGTTTGTATTTAGATGAGCAGTTCAGGATCATTCCTTTATAGGTATTAGATCTATAGCACTGAGCAATCATTATCTTTATGTCCTTTTTCAGGGATTTTTCAACAGTCTGTTGAGGAAGCCAAAGGACCTTCCTAGTCATTTATCATGCATTGATGTTACTTTCATCTCTGAACATATGGACTCGATTACTTTCATTAGAAAAACAAAATTGCAGAGTTTAAACTGTTATATTCCTACAAGACAGTTTCTTACAAAGGAATGAACACATACAAAATATTTTTCAGTTTTTATATCTTAAAGTATAACATGAGAATGTATTTTATGCATTTCTTAATACACATGGTAGAGAATAGAAGCAGCTCTATTTTTCAGTTCCCTAAATAAAAAAGAAAAAGTTATAATTATATCTGAATTTCTTCACATATAAGCATATTGGGCAACAAAAGGGAAGGCAGCCCAACCTCAGGACAAGAAACATTGACAAGTTTTTGTACATGAAATGAGATTGGTGGACAATTTTGTCTGCCACTTTTAAGACAAAAAATAAATAAATAAATCTTAAAAATTGTTAAATTTTGTCCAGCTATTTGAAATACTTCAGATAGAACCTTCAACACCAGAAAGTTAAGAAACCAGTGTTTGTCATATTTCTTAAAAAATATTATCTGGATAAAAATGGAAGGACTTTGTATTCTCTTTGAAGCTCATGAATTTAAATTTCACATGTTTCATTTACTGACTGAAAATTAATTTATTAACTACTTTGTGGCCTGGAAAGAAGACAGACATTTCCCATGATTTGGGTAAAAAGTTTCCTAAAACATGACATGTGTGATGATAAAATATTAACTGAAAAACACTTAAGTAGAATCAAATAAATGTTTCACAAGTTTTAATGTTATGTATGAACAAAATTATCCTTAAAAATCCTGCAAGTCACCCTGAAATTGATTTTGAACATTTTGTATATACATACAATTATTATTTTTTATGTATGACTATATTTATATATGTATAACTGTATTATTTGCATGAATTAATTTTATACATATTACATGTTTTACCCACACAGACTCATAAATCTATTGTTACTAGTTTCATTTATCGATAAGGCTAAGCTGCAATGGCAACTGGACCAAGGTTACCAAGTAGAAAGTTGCAGAATCAAAGTCTATTAAATAAGTAATTACTAAGGGGAAAAAAAATCCACATCTTTATAATCCACACTGCGCAAATCAAATGTTACTGATTTCATTTAAAATATCTAAGTCAGTATTCCAACAGTGAATGAAAAATTCTCTCTCTCTGTCTCTCTGTACCCTAAAAAGACAAAAATGCAAAATAAATTCACCTCAAAGAAATTAAAAAAAAAAAAAAATGCCTTGCTTTAAGGGATTGAAAACAAAGAATAATAAAATCTTGTTGAATAATGGAAGGTATGGAATACAGCTATCATACACTCAGAAGTAAGGGTGTGTCCTTTCTCAAAACAAGAGCATCTAGAAAACCTTATTTTGATAATAAATTGGCCAATGCCAAAAGACTTAGTCCCGAGGTTCTCAAAGTGTGGTCCTGGAACCAGCACATCAGCATCACCTGGAAACTCATTAGAAATGTCAGTACTCCGCCGGGCGCGGTGGCTCAAGCCTGTAATCCCAGCACTTTGGGAGGCTGAGACGGGCGGACCACGAGATCAGGTGATCAAGACCATCCTGGCTAACATGGTGAAACCCCGTCTCTACTAAAAAATACAAAAAACTAGCCGGGCGAGGTGGCGGGCGCATGTAGTCACAGCTACTTGGGAGGCTGAAGCAGGAGAATGGCCGTAAACCTGGGAGGCAGAGCTTGCAGTGAGCTGAGATCCGGCCACTGCACTCCAGCCTGGGCGACAGAGCCAGACTCCGTCTCAAAAAAAAAGAGAGATGTCAGTACTCTGGCTCCTCCCCAAACCTACTGAATCAAAAACTCTGAGCATAGGGCCCACTAGTCTGATTTAACAAGCCATGCAGGTGAGTTTTATATACTAAAGTGTTTGAGAACCTTTGACTTACTGAGACTATGTGTTTTATTTTCTCCCCTCACGTGTGGGTGAAACGAGGCTTCACCCCTGAATCTGCAACCTTAGACAAGTTTCCCCACAATGCTACTCTGAGATCAAGATCTCATCTGTACATCCTGGAGACAACACAACAATACAAGGGAATAAAATATTATACAACTGTCAGAGATACTGTGGAGTTCAAATTCGATGATATAGAATGACACCAAGGAAAATACATTGTGAAATTTGACGAGATTCTGAACTCAAAAGGAGATGCTGCTCTATTCATTTCAAAACAATTCATAACAAAAGTGTTTCGCAGGGTGCGGTGGCTCAGGCCTGTAATCCCAACACTTTGGGAGGCTGAGGCGGGCAGATCACGAGGTCAGGAAATCGCGACCATCCTGGCTAATGCGGTGAAACTCTGTCTCTACTAAAAAAATACAAAAATATTAGCCAGGCGTGGTGGCGGGCGCCTGTAGTCCCAGCTACTGGGGAGGCTGAGGTAGGAAAATGGCATGAACCGGGGAGTTGGAGCTTGCAGTGAGCCGAGATCGCGCCACTGCACTCCAGCCTGGGCCACAGGGCTAGACTACGTCGCTTCCTCTGAAAAAAAAAAAAAAAAAAAGTTTTCCAACTTAGCTAGTTTTTGGCATTAACCAATCATACTTCAATCTCACTTTTATTGTTGCTCTTCTTGTTTTTGTAACTGGCACCTGCAGCAGGTCAGTCCCATTCCTCATTTTACAGGGACACCTTCGATGCCAGATTCTTTTTGCCTTCCGGTAAGATTTTTTTTTTTTTTTTTTTTTTAGTATGTTAACCATTTAGGGGGAGGGAGAATAAGAAATAAAAGGACAGTATTAGAGCGTGAATAAATTGTTTTTTGTAAAATTGTTTTTTGTAACTATGTTTTAGTGCTTCTTCAAGATTTCTGAAAGAATCTACATTATGGATTCACTCTATCATTGTAAGCCTTACTAGGATTCCTGAATTTTGACATATATTTATTTTTTCTCCTGACTGAAGGTTTGAATGACAAGAATGCTGTCATGTTTTCTATATTTTCCACAAGATAGAATAAAATACCCATCAACTCTCCTTACACATACACTTCTTAATAAATTATTTAAACTACTTATATCTCCAGTGGCTAATTTGGGATGATAGAGTAATGCACATGTTTTTAAATATATATCAAGAGCATATTAAGCAATTCCACAGCACAGATGAATAATATTGTTACCAATGAAAATGATGCTGTATCCTAAAACAAATAGCCAATATTCAACATAATAAACCAAATATCCTTTTACCTTTATTATCAGTTTGGGAGCTGTTAAATTATTGGGGAAGTGGCAAGTAAATTTTTCTTTTTATCTTTTCTGAAAATAAAATAATCTGGTTATGTTCCAGGTCAGTATACAAAGAGCTTTTCTAATTTATGTATAAATTTTTAAAATAAAGTATAATAGAGCAAACAGCTCACCAACATTTATAACTGTCCTGATAACAGAATGCCAGGGCCTGGGCTTGAGTTTTGTGTAAAAAGATTGTAGGTGCTAAATCATCTCTATTTCTCATATCATGATTAATTCTCCAGAGAATTATAGCAGGTACACAAATTAGAACAGCTCTTTGAATCTTACTTTCAAATCTGAAAAAGAAAATGTGTATTGTTTTGCAATATAACTTTTGAATTAATGTGTTTTTAATTTATATTATTATTCTGATCTAATATTTAGGTATTATATATTTGAAACAAATAGACAAGCCACCATCATATTAAGCATGACATGAAGTACCTGACATATTCTGAGTTATGTGTACAGGTAATTAGTTCTAACTCAAAGTAATGTTCTCATAAATAGGGAACAAATATTACCAAATTCATTAATTAGTCATGCTTATACTTCTGTCATTTGGAATAATGTGTTTGTTTGAACTAAGGTTTCCTATTTATTAGAGTCATTAATGACTGTCGGTAAGATACAGTGCTCTAACATTTCACCAATATTTGAGAAATGCACAGGTATTGCATTTCTTAACAGGGGACTAGTCTCATTTTATATTTTTATGGAATGACAACCATAGTATTAAATTCCCTTGGTCTATTTCTGCTACTTTCCTTTATTTCTTTCATCCTACTCTGCTTCCTCTACCATATAACATGTATATCATCATATCATAATTACTTGTTTGCATTTCTGCCTTCCTCCAGTAAAGCATATGAATCATTCTGCTTCTCATAAGCTTCCTCATTTGTTGTTTAATGAATTTCAACACTCACTTATATGCATATATTTCAATAAAACTTTCAAATAAACTATTTTAACTAAATTAAAATATTTTGGCTGTTAATATACATATGCAGTGATTCTTCTATGAATATATGCCACAACATTACTTTGCATTATATGTCTAAATGCAAACACAAGGACTATTGTAGTAGTCCTTTTTCATGCTGCTGATAAAGACATACCCAAGACTGGGTAATTTATAAAGAAAAAGAGTTTTAATGGAGTCACAGTTCCATGTGGCTGGGGAGACCTCACAATCATGTTAGAAGGTGAAAGGCACATCTTACATGGTGGCAGCCAAGAGAGACTGAAAGCCAAGTGAAAAAGGAAACCCCTTATAAAACCATCATATCTTGAAAACAGTATGGGGGAAACCATCCCCATGATTCAATTAGCTCCCACTGGGTCCCTCCCACAACACATGAGAATTATGGGAGCTACAATTCAAGATGAGATTTGGGTGGGGACACAGAGTCAAACCATATCAACCACAAGTAGGAATGAGAATGTTTTCAAAATCTGATGAAAATCTAAAAACCAGTATAAAAGTGTAATTTTATTTTAAAACTACAAGAATAAAACTATATATCCATGCTAATGGGAGGTTGCTTATAAGACAAAGTCTTATATATATGATTTCTTACAAGTCATTGATTCCAATATTTTTAGAAATCTACTACAACACATTATCAACAAAATAAAAGAAAATCACACAAAAGCATGTTAAATATTTTGTTATGATATTTTATGCAACTTTCTAAAGCATATATTATTTCATCTAACTAAAACATATATGAGTATTTCTATATTTTCAAAGTGAACTAAGGCAGCATTTCTCAAAGGGTGTTTCAGAAAATATAAGTCTTTAGAGATGTTCTTAAAAAAATGAATTGTTAGATAGATTAAAAATAAGCATATGAAAATGTTCTTAACAACGTAAGTCATCAGGGAATTGCAAATGAAAACACCAAGGAGATAACACTACATACATATTAGAATGAATGAATAAAAAAAAAAAAAAACTAAATTCAAATTGCTGACAAAGATTCTGAACAAGAATTCTCACTCATGCTGGTGAGAATCTAAAATGACACAGCCACTTTGGAAGACCACTTGGCTATTTCATACAAAAACAACACTTTTGCTGTACAATGCAGCAATCATGCTACTAGATATTCATCCAGCCAAATTGAGAATGTATGACCACATAAAAACCTGTGTGTTAATGTTTATAGTGACTTTATTCATTGTCAGTAAACATGGGAAATAGTCAAAATGTCTTTCCTTAGATGAATAAACTTGACACATTCATATAATGGAATATTATTCAGCAATTACAAAAATGAGTCTCCGCCAGGTGCAGTGGCTCAAGCCTGTAATCTCAGCACTTTGGGAGGCTGAGATGGGCAGATCACGAGGTCAGGAGATCGAGACCATCCTGGCTAACACGGTGAAACCCCATCTCTACTAATAAATACAAAAAACTAGCTGGGCGAGGTGGCGGGCGCCTGTAGTCCCAGCTACTCGGGAGGCTGAGGTAGGAGAATGGCCTAAACCCAGGAGGCGGAGCTTGCAGTGAGCTGAGATCCGGCGACTGCACTCCAGTCTGGGCAACAGAGCGAGACTCTGTCTAAAAAAAAAAAAAAAAAAAATTGAGCTCTCAAGCCGTGAAAGGGCATGAATAACCTTTTTTTTTTGGGGTTTTTTTTTAACTTAAAGTTCTGTGCAGAATGTGCATGTTTGTTATACAGGTGTATGTGTGCCATGGTGGTTTGCTGCACCTATCAACCCATAACCTAGGTTTTAAGCCGCTCATGCATTACCTATTTATCCTTATGTTCTCCCTCCCCTAACTACCCCCCACATATAGGCTGCAGTGTGTGTTGTTTCCCTCCCTACGTCCATGTGTTCTCATTGTTCAACACCTACTTAAGAGTGAGAAAATGCAGTGTTTGGTTTTCTGTTCCTGTGTGACTTTGCTGAGGATGATGGCTTCCAGCTTCATTCAACTCCCTGCAAAGGATATGATCTCATTCCTTTTATGGTTGCATAGTATTCCGTGGTGTATATGTGCCACATTTTCTTTATCCAGTCTGTCACTGATGGTCATTTGGGTTGGTTCCATGTATTTCCTATTGTGAAGAATGCTGCAATAAACATACATCTACATATATCTTTATAATAGAATGATTTTTATTCTTTTGGATATATACCCAGTAATGGGATTGCTGGGTCAAATGGTATTTCTCATTCTAGATCATTGAGGAATTGCCACACTGTCTTCCACAATGGTTGAACTAGTTTACTTTCCCACCAACAGTGTAAAAGTGTTACTACTTTTCCACAGCCATGCCAGCATCTGTCCTTCATTGACTTTTTAATAATCACTATTCTGAGTGGTATGAGATGGTACCTCATTGTGATTTTGTGTTTCTCTTTATGATCAGGTAAATTTTTTCATATGTTTTTTGGCCACATAAATGTCTTCTTTTGAGAAATGTCTGTTCAGGCCCTTTGCCCACTTTTCAATAGTGTTGTTGGTTTTTTTCTTGTAAATTTGTTTAAGTTCCTTGTAAATTCTGGATACTGGATCTTTGCAAATGGGTAGAATGCAAATATTTTCTCCCAATCTGTAGGTGGCCTATTCACCCTGATGATAGTTTTGTCGTTGTTGTTGTTTGTTTTTTGTTGTTTCTGTGCAGAAACTCTTTAGTGCAATTAGATCCCATTTGTCAATTTTAGCTTCTGTTGCAATTGCTTTTGGTAATTTCATCATAAAATATTTGCCCATGCCTATGTCCAGAATGATACTGCCTAGTTTTTCTTCTAGGATTTTTATGGTTTTGGGTTTCACATTTACATCTTTAATCCATCTTGAGTTAACTTTTGTATAAGGTATAAAGAAAGGGTCCAGTTTAAGTTTTCTGCATATGACTAGCCAGTTTTCCCAGAAACATTTATTAAATAGGGAATCCTTTCCCCATTGCTTGTTTCTGTCAGGTTTGTCAAAGATCAGATGCTTGTAGAATACTGGTAGAACAGGAATAGCTTGTAGAATGAGAATAGCATTGCATCTATAAATTACTTTGGGTAGTATGTCCATTTTCACAATACTGATTATTTCTATCTGTGAGGATAGAATGTTTCTTCATTTGTTTGTGTCCTCTCTTATTTCCTTAAGGAATGGTTTGTAGTTCTAATTTAAGAGGTCCTTGACATCCCTTGTTAAGCTGTATTCCTAGGCATTTTATTCTCTTTGTAGCAACTGTGAATGGGAGTTCATTCATTATTTGGATTTTTGCTCATCTCTTGTTGTTGTATAGGAATGCTCATGATTTTTGCACATTGATTTTGTATCCTGAGACTATGCTGAAGTTGCTTATCAGCTTAAGGAGACTTTGGGCTAAGATGATGGGGTTTTCTAAATATACAATCATACTGTCTGCAAACAGTGACAATTTAACTTCCTCCTTTCCTATTTGAATACCTTTATTTATTTCTCTTGCCTGATTGACCATGCCAGAACTTCCAATAGTATGTTGAACAGCAGTGCTGAGAGAGGACATCCTTGTCTTGTGCCAGTTTTCGAAGGGAATGCTTCCAGCTTTTGCCCATTCAACATGATATTGACTGTGAGTTTGTTATAAATACTTCTTATTATTTTGAGATATGTTTCATCAATACTTAGTTTATGGAGAGTTTTTAACATAAAGGGATGCTGAATTTTATTGAAGGCATTTTCTGCATCTATTTAGGTAATCATTTGGTTTTTGTCATTGGTTCTGTTTATGTGATGGATTACGTTTATTGATTTGCATAGGTTGAACCAGCCTTTCATGACAGGGATGAAGCTGACTTGATCATGGTGGATAACCTTTTTGATGTATTGCTATATTTGGTTTGCCAGTATTTTATTGAGGGTTTCTGCATTGATGTCCATTAGGGATATTGGCCTGAAGTTTTCTCTTTTTGTTGTGTCTCTACCAGGTTTTGGTATCAGAATGATGCTGGCCTTATAAATGAGTTAGAGAGGAGTCCTTCCTATCAATTGTTTGCATTATTTTTTGAAGGAATGATACCAGCACCTCTTTGTACTTCTAGTAGAATTCGACTGTGAATCCATCTTGTCCTCTTGTCCTGGGCTTTTTTTTTTTTGGTTGGTATGTTATTTTATCACTGCCTCAATTTCAGAGCTTGTTATTGTTCTATTCAAGGATTTGACTTTTTCTTGTTATTCATTTCTTCTAAATTTCTGGTTTATTTGCATAGAGGTGTTTATAATATTCTCTGATGGTAGTTTTTATTTCTGTGGGGTCAGTGATAATACCCCCTTTATTTTTTTGATTCTGTCTGATTCTTCTCTCTTTTCTTTGTCTAGTTAGCAGTCTATTGCATTATTTTTTTCAAAAAAATCAGCTCCTGGATTCATTAATTTTTTGGAGGGATTTTCATGTCTCAATCTCCTTCAGTTCCGTTCTGATCTTAGTTATTTCTTGTTTTAATTTCCAAAACATCATTTTGACAAGGTAAGAACTATTTTCTAGGCTTCACTGCCCACTAAGAACCAAAGAGAACTAGATAACCCACCATATTCACCAAGAGTAACATTCTTCTCAATTGATTTCTGGTTGTTTCTTATGCTTTTCTTTTTCAGTTTTTAGGTTCAGGGTTATATATGCAGGGTACATATAGGTTACATAAGTAAATTATGTGTCATAAGAATTTGGTGTACAGATTATTCCATCATCCAGGGAATACGCATACTACCTAATAGGTAGTTTTTTTATACTCACCCTGCTTCCTCCCTCCACCTTCAAATAGACCCTGGTATCTATTATTTCCTTCTTTGTATCTATGTGTATTCAATGTTTAGCTTCAACTTATAAGAGAGAACATACAGTATTTTATTTTCTGTTCTTGTATTAATTTGCTTAGGATAATGGCCTCCAGTTCCATACATGTTCTGCAAAAGACACAATATTATTCTTTTTTATAATTGTATGCTATTCCATGGTGTTTATGTACCATAATTTCTTTATCCAGTCTACCACTGATGGGCATTTAGGTTGGTTCTATATTTTTGCTCTTGTGAATAATACTATAATGAACATAAGCATGTATTTGTCTTTATGGTATAACAATTTATATTCCTTTGGTTGTATACCCAATAATAGGATGGCTGGGTTGAATGGTAATTCTGTTTAAGATTCTTTGAGAAATCTCCAGACAGGTTTCCACAGTCACTGAACTAATTTACATCCCCACTAGCAGGGTATAAGTATTCCTGACCCTGTGCATCCTCACCAGCCTAGGTTATTTAATGACTTTTAAGTAATAGCCATTCTGATGGGTATGAGATGTTATCTCATTGTGGTTTTGATTTGCATTTCTCTAATGATTAATGATGTTGAGCAGTTTTTATATGCTTGTTTGTCATGTGTATGTCTTTTTTTGAGAAATGTCTGTTCACATCCTTTGTCTATTTTTAATGAGGTTTTTTGATTTTCTTTATTTAGGTTTTCTCTGTATTGTAAATATTAGACCTTTGCTGGGTGCAAAGTTTGCAAGTATTTTATTTTATTATATAGGTTCTCTGTTTATTCTGTCAATAGTGTCTTTTGCTATATAGAAGCTCTTTAGTTAAATTAGGTCCTACTTGTCAATATTTTTCTTTGTTGTTATTGCAATTGCTTGAGGGATCTTTGCCATGAAATCTTTGCCAGGGCTTATGTCCAGAATGGGATTTCCAGGCTTTCTTCTAGGGTTTTTATAGTATTAGGCTTCACATTTAAGTCTTTAATCTATCTTGAGTTGATTTTTGTATATGGTAAAATGTAGGGGTCCAGTTTTAATGTTCAGCATATATAGCTAGCCAGTTATCCTAGCAACCTTTATTGAATAGAGAGTTATTTCTTCATTGCTTGGTAATGTCTACTTTGTCAAAGTTCATAGGGTTGTAAGTGTGCAACTTTATTTCTGCTTTTCTGTCATCAAGAGCTCTACCAATGATCTTCATCAGAAACACTTGGTTCAGTGATTCTAAAATAACACAAGATCATGCTAAGCTACAGAAACTACATGTATATATACATTGTGATATAAATTATACACTTTACCTTTATTGCCAAAGTAGTTTGCTTCAGTTATCTATTTTAGGTAATCTGAGCAAAATTACAATGTGAAACATAAAATAACACATAGAAAAAATAGATTTGCAGCACTTAAATGAACATTATGAAAATAAATAATTGTATAGAGTGATACAACAGTCTCAGACATTTTATATTTCTGATTCAGCTTAATATTTATCACAAATGGCTTAAGGAAATTGCTATGACCTCCAATGTAGAAAAGAGAAAACTGAGGCCCAGATAAGTTTTCATTTTAGTAAATTTAGATCTTTTGTATTTAAACATAAGAAAGTTTCATTGCTTAATCAGTAAAAATATACACATCTAATGATTTCAGTTATTTAATATAGCCACACCTAAAATTATATTCAATCAATGTGAAATTTATAAGTAAATGTACTCTTTCATTTGTTCTAGAGTGTTTATGCCATCTATTATGTTAACAACTTTAAATTATCCAATTAAATTGTAATATTAAGTGCTTAGTGTTATACAAAATAATAAAGGCAATTTCTTTTTTATTGTGTGGGCATTCTAGTGGAAATTTGTTTACATTTAACAATGTTTGCATAGGCAATAATGTCGCTTTGTGAATTATGAGCTTGTGTTTTAAATGAGAACATTATTTTAATTATAGAATATCTTAAATGGAATATAAAGGCTAGCAATGTAATTTTATTTTAATGATCTCGATTTAATGAAATACAGCTATCATTTTCTTAATGCTAGTAGGAGTCCCATCATTGTGCTTCCTAACACAATAGCATTCAAATTTGAATTCAAAAGCATTTTTAAAAATTTTCTGCCTCTTTCTCTGTAGACAAAAGAAAATTATTGGAGCAGTAGTAAGAGAGATCAAACCCAACACTTTACAGAGAATGAACAATCATCTGGTACATTTGACCAATCCCTCAAATTTCACTTTGTACATGATCATAAAAATCAACAGTCTACTCAATTTCAGTGAGAGGCTAAACCTTTCTGTCTACCAGAGTAAGATCCTGTTCTAGTTTTCACAATAGCTAAAATTACACCACTGGAAATACTTTCCTTTGAAAAAAGTAAAATCATCTTTTTTATAAATGACAGATGTTTTTTCAATGTTGTACAGTATTTTCACTTAAATGAACTTAATATATTACTTTGTCCTCTTATACAAGTGACTTAGATCAATATGAAGTTGCCTTGAGCACAGCAAGGGAAGTGGAAATGGAGAGAAAGAAAAGGTCTGCACTGGATGAGGATGAGATTCTTTATCACTGACTGAAATAAAAATTGGAATACCTTAATCAAAAAGGGAAATGACTTATAAAGGTAATGAGGGTCTCATGGACTACCAGGAAATCAATATAACTGGGCCTCACAAAGAACTCAAACTGAGTATTTAATGCCAAGTCCAGTTCCCCATCTTCCACATCTCATCTTCTCTAGGCATTTGTTTTATGCTCTCTGAAGACCCACAATGTGGTTCATATGGCAGAAAACTTGACAGCAGAGAGCATCTAGTTTAATCTCTTATATAAATAGTTTAAATAGCTTCAGCTTCCAGAGAGACTGCAAGATTTTATCTCTATCTCAAGGCTTATCTTTTTTAGAAGATCATTGTGACTTCATCTTGAGTGTAGAATCTGTGATCAGCTAGTTGCACATATATTTAGTTCTAGTGCAAGACTCATGCATTCTTCAAGTCATGAGGATTATAGAATCACAGAATATTAGATCTAGGTTTATGTAAGGTCCTATAATCCAGTCCCTTCATTTTACTTATAAACAAACTGAATTTTAGAAAGCAAAGTCAACTTTTTCAAGAGAAGTAGCAGAGACACTGCTCATGCCCCAATGTCATCAAGAGCTACACTTATTCTGGGTACATATATAAATTGTCAGAACACAGTGGATACTATATACTTTCAGTGACCACCACTCCCCACAAAAATCTTTATCTTAATTTACTTATTTAAGTTTCAAAATTAATTCAAGTCCAACAGAGAATAAAGGAGAAAAAATTTAAAATTAATAAATACATAAATTTTAAAATAAACTACATAAAATATAAAAGAAGGCAAAATTCCCTATTAATATGCTTTTCTCCCAGAGGCAATCAGTGCTAATAATATCCACTTTGCAATATCCAATTATGTTCTATACATCATTTGTGTGTGTGTGTGTGTGTACACCTGTGTGAGCTCACTTATGTAAATATGCATCAACACAATTTTCAGCATAAATTACCTTAAATGGATAAATGATTATGAGACTTGCTGTTCTTAACATCTTTACATTCATTGCATATATGTTTAACTTTTTTAACAGCTACATGACATTGCAATAGTATCTACCTAGTATCATTTATTAACTGTCTATTTATTGAGCAGTATTTAGGTTGCCTCCAAAAATTTGCATGATAAACAATAACGAAGACTGGTAGCACCTCTGTGCTTCCTGGGACAGAGCTCTGTCCCAGGTGAAAGGCTCTCTTCCATTGCCTAATTCAAAATCCCTTCACCTGGTGCCCCCACTTGTAGCAAGAAGGCCCACCATTTTTATTGCTCTACAGCTCCTACTCCTATTGCTCTCAGGATTAGGAGCAAGAAAAAAGTCTACGGACTAACTCAGGCCTCCAGTACAGCACAGCTGCCTTATAGAAAAGCAGTCAGACTGTTTTTCAAGGAGTTTCTGGCCCGTGTTACTCCTCACTGAACAGGGCCTCTCAACCTGGCCCCCCCACCGCCCCAGCACAGCCTCCCTGCCCCAAACTGAACACTTTAGTTGGTGACAGGCCTGTGTTTTGTGGGGAGAAAATCCCAGAGACAACCACTCTCCCTTTACAGTCCCTCCCCTAGTACAGCTCCTGTGGTAACACCCTTATGGTCCTAGGCCTAAGGAAAAAAGGAAGGGCCTGATGATGTGACTGGCATCTTCAGCATGCTGCAACCACCATACAGAGAGGTGCCTAGCCTCTCTTCTCTGTGAACCTCCACCCTCTACTGCTCAAAATGGAGGGTGCCTGGCTCAGGATCACAAAGCAGATGCCTCACCCCCAACTCCAACTGAGCATTCCCACTGGTGGTGGCTCTGTTTACCTGGGGTGCAGCTCCCAGTGGCAACTGATAGCCTCTTTGCCATTGCCACCACAGTTGTTTTGCCTTTGTTGTCCTCATATTGGAAAAAAAAAAAAAACAGCCTAGGGCTTTACTTGTGCCTCGAGCATGCCAGAGTTGCCATATGGAGAGGAGCCCCATCTCCCTTCTCTGTGAGCCCCTGACACCCTGTTCTTTACCAAGCAGGGCCCCCAGCTTGTAACCACAGTGCAATCACCCCACCCCTGGCTGAACATTCTCATTGGAGGAGTCTCTGCATTTCTCTGGGGTAGAGCTTCCAGAGGCAACTGAAAGCCCTTCTGCCACTGCCACTGCAGTGGTACTGCCCTTGCGTCCCTCAGACTGAGGAAGAAACAAAGACCGTGAGTGATTTACTCCAGCACAACACAGCCACCATAAAGATAAGAGGCCAGCCTGTCTTCTATATGAACCCCTGCCTCTACTTTTTGTAGGAAAAAGGTGAAGGCCCCAGCTTGGGCCCACAGTACAGATACCCCGCACTGGGCTGATTGCTCTGATTGGTAGCAGCTCTGCATTTCTCTGGGGTAAAGCTGCAAGAGACAAGTGAAAGGCCCTCTGCCATTGCCTCTTTCAAAATCCCTTCACCTGGTGGCCCCCAAGCTGGAGAGAGAACATAAAGGCTGAGTTCACCCCAGGGCTATGATGATGTGCAGCCAAGGAATGCCAAGCCAAAATCTGCAGCCAGTACTTTAGTAGGAGAGGAGCCCATACTCTTAGAGCATGAAGAGGGAGCACAGTTGCAAATGCAAGTTGATATGGTTTGACTTGGTGTCCCCACCAAATCTCATCTTGAATTGTAATTCCCCAAATCCCTATATATCAAGGGAGGGACCTGATGGGAAGTGATTGGATCACAAGGGTGGTTTCCCCCATTCTGTTCTATTGATAGTGAGTGAGTTCTCACAAGATCTGATGTTTTCATAAGGGGCTCTTTCTCCTTCACTCCCTCCCTCTTTCTCCTACCTTCATGTAAGATGTGCCTGCTTTCCCTTCCACCATAATTGTAAGTTTCCTGAGGCATCCCAAGTCACACAAAACTGTAAGTAAATTATAAATTGACTTCTTTTCATAAATTGTGCAGTCTCAGAAAGTTATTCATAGCAGTATGAAACTGAGCTAATACACAAGGAAATACAGAGGAGCTGCATGGCTGAGCAATAGCTTACCTCCAAGTCACTACACTTAAGCACCATCTACTGAATCGTAGCCCAAACTGCAACACCAAAAGTATGTTGTTTATATACACCTCCGCCCCATGAAATCAAGGACAATAATTCAGCTACAAAGAAAGACCCTGCACAAAGTTTTGACTTTCTTGAAACATCCAGAAACTGGCTGGGCACAGTGGTTCATGCCTGTAATCCCACCACTTTGGGAGGCCCAGGTGGGAGGATCACCTGAGGTCGTGAGTTGGAGACCACCCTGACCAACATGGAGAAAGCCCGTCTCCACTAAATACAAAAATTACCCGGGCATGGTGGCGCATGCCTGTAATCCCAGCTACTTGGGATACTTGGGAGACTGAGGCAGGAGAATCGCTTGAACCCTGGAGGCAGAAGTTGGAGTGAACTGAGATCTTGCCACTGCCCTACAGCCTGGACAATAAAAGCAAAATTCCATCTCAAAAACAAACAAACAAACAAACAAAACCAGAAACTAACCCAAATGAGTACACTCAAATAACATCACAGTAATAGGAACACCAAGCCATACAGATGAGAAAGAATTCCGACAACTCAAAAAGACAGAGTGTCTTCTTACCTCCAAATGACTGCACTAGTTCCTAGACAATGGCTCTTAACTAGACCGAAATGGCCAAAATGACAGAAATAGAATTCAGAGTATAGATAGGAATGAAGATCATTGACATTCAGGACAAAGTCAAAACCTAGCTCAAGAAAACTAAGGAGTACAATAAAACAATACAGGAGATGAAATATAAAATGGCCATATTAAGAAAGAAACAACTAATCTGATAGAGCTGAAAAACTAACTTCAGGAATTTCACAATACAATCACAAATATTAACAGTAGAATTGACCAAGCTGGGAAAAGAATCTCAGAGCTTAAAGACTCGTTCTCTGAAATAACTCGGTCAGACAAAATTAATTATAAAAAATGATAAAGAGGAACAAAACCTCTGAGAAATATGGAATTATGTGAAGAGACCAAATCTATGACTTGTTGGTGTTCCTGAAAGACAGAAAGAGAAAGCAAGCAACTTGGAAAACATATTTGAGGCTATCACTCAAGAAGATTGGCCCAACCGCACTAGAGAGGCTAACATGCAAATTGAGGAAATGCAGAGAACTCCTGCAAGATACTATACACATAGGCATCAGATTCTTCAAGATCAAGATAAAAGAAAAATATTAAAGACAGCTAGAGAGAAGGGGCAAGTCACTTACAAAGGTAACTGTACCAGGCTAACAACAGATGTTGTTACCAGAAACTGTATAAGCCAGAAGAGATTAGGGACCTATATTTAGCATCCTTAAAAAAAAGAAATTCCAACCAAAAATTTCACATCCACCCAAACTGAACTTCAAAAGTAGAGAAGAAATAAGATCCTTTTTAGACAAGCAACTGCTAAGGAAATTTGTTACCATCAGACCTGCCTTACAAGAGGTCCTTAAGGAAGTACTAAATATGAAAAGGAAAGAGCATTATCTACCACCACAAAGATACACTTAACACTTTTCTTATTTATAAAACAGGTGCCATCTCACTGCCAGCTCTTACTTAGTTTTACATAAGCACATTATTTGAGGCTGGAGCAAATATGACTGATTTTCAGTGTGAAAATAAAATACAAAAACTTTTCCTGGGTAAACAGAACTACATCAGAATTGTCTTAATCATCATAATCATCTATTTTGGAAAAATCAAATTCATCAACTAAATCTTCAGCCAATAACTGTTCAAAAATGATATTAACACATGTAGGAATGGTACGTTTTCTAGGATTTGACGTTTTCAATGATTGAGAATTACTATATTTTGTAAATGAAAACACTACTAAAAAAGAAGGCTATAAATAAAATGTCTTTTGTTTCCAAAGTTGATATATTAGAGTGATGAAAAAATAATAATTAAATCAAGATACTTTCTGGCAAAGTTATCTCTGGGTAAACACTGCAGCCGTAAGTGCTGCCAGCAAGTATTCTCGGGGAAAATGTGAAAAGGGTTGAGTACATAGACCACTAACATTACAACACAACTACACAATCAAGCCAACATTAATAACCAGCTAACAGCACAATGATAGGATCAAATCCATACATATCAATATTAATCTTGAATGTAAATAGCCTAATTGCTCCAATTTAAGGGCACAGAGTGGCACGATGAAAGAAGCAAGACCCAACTGTACGTTATCTTCAAAAGACCCATATCACATGCAAAGACACCCATAGGCTCAAAATAAAGGGATTAAAAAAATCTACCAAGCAAATGGAAAGCTGAAAGAAGCTTGTCTTAATGTCTGTCTAATTTCAGACATTACAGTGTTTAAACCAATAGTAATCAAAAAAGACAAAGAAGGCCATTACATAATGGTAAAGGGTTTAATTTAACAAGAAGACTTAACTATCCTAAATATATATGAACTCAATGCAGGAGCACCCAGTTTGATAAAGCAAGTTCTTAGAGACCTACAAAGAGACAGATAACCACACAATAATAGTGCAAAACTTCAACACCTTTCTAATAGTATTAGATAGACCATTGAGTCAGAAAGCTAACAAAGATATTTGGAACCTGAATTCAACACTTGACCAAATAAACCTAACAGACATCTACAGAACTCTTCAACCAAAACCAATAGAATATGCATTCTTCTCATCTGTGCATGACACATACTCTAAAATTACCTACATGATGTCATAAAACTCTTCTCAGCAAAATTTTCAAAAGAAAATCATATTAAAAACATTCAGATCATAGCACAATGAACATATACATTAATACTAAGAAAATTGCTCAAAATTACAAAATTACATGGAAATTAAACAATTTGTTCCAGAAAGACTTTTGGTTAAATAATAAAATTAATGCAGAAATCAAGAAATTCTTTGAAACTAACAAGAATGAACACACAACATACCAATATCTCTGGGACACATCCAAAGCAGTTTTAAGAAGCAAATGTATAGCACTCAATGCTCACATCAAAAATTAGGAAGATTTCAAATTAACAACATAACATCACACCTAGAGGAGCTTGAAACAAAAGAGCAAACCAATGCAAAAGCCAGCGGAACAATGGGAATCACCTAAATCCGAGTTGAACTGAAGGAAATTGAGATTCAAAAAATCATACAAAAGACCAAGGAATCCAGGGATTGCTACTTTGAAGCAGCAAATAAGATGGACATACCACTAGCTAGACTAACAAAGAAAAATAAGAAGATCCAAATAAAAATCAGAAATGATGGTAGGAGCATTACCACTGATCACAGAGAAATATAAAAAGCCCTCAGAGACCATTATAAACAACTCTATACACAAAAACTTGAAAACACAGAGGAAATAGACAAATCCCTGGAAACATACGACCTCCAAAGATTAAAACAGGAAGAAATTGAATCTCTGAAGGGACCAATAATGAATTCCAAAATAGAATTACTAAAAAAAAAAAAAGTCTACCAATCAGAAAAAGTCCAGGAACTGATGACTTCACAGTCAAATTATAGCAGGTGTATAATGAAAATGTGGTATCCATAAAAACCCTAGAAGAAAATCTAGGTAGTACCATTCAGGACATAGGCATGGGCAAGGACTTCATGTCTAAAACACCAAAAGCAACGGCAGCAAAAGCCAAAATTGACAAATGGGATCTCATTAAACTAAAGAGCTTCTGCACAGCAAAAGAAACTACCATCAGAGTGAACAGGCAACCTACAGAATGGGAGAAAATTTTTGCAATCTACTCATCTGATAAAGGGCTAATTTCCAGAATCTACAAAGAACTCAAACAAATATACAAGAAAAAAACAAACAACCCCATCCAAAAGTGGGGACAGGATATGAACAGACATTTCTCAAAAGAAGACATTCATACAGCCAACAGACACATGAAAAAATGCTCATCATCACTTGCCATCAGAGAAATGCAAATCAAAACCACAATGAGATACCATCTCACACCAGTTAGAATGGCAATCATTAAAAAATCAGGAAACAACAGGTGTTGGAGAGGATGTGGAGAAATAGGAACACTTTTACACTGTTGGTGGGATTGTAAACTAGTTCAACCATTATGGAAAACAGTATGGCAATTCCTCAAAGATCTAGAACTAGATGTACCATATGACCCAGCCATCCCACTACTGGGTATATACCCAAAGGATTATAAATTATTCTACTACAAAGACACATGCACACGTATGTTTATTGCGGCACTATTCACAATAGCAAAGACTTGGAATCCACCCAAATGTCCATCAGTGACAGACTGGATAAAGAAAATGTGGCACATATACACCATGGAATACTATGCAGCCATAAAAAAGGATGAGTTTGCGTCCTTTGTAGGGACATGGATGCAGCTGGAAACCATCATTCTTAGCAAACTATCACAAGAAGAGAAAACCAAACACCGCATGTTCTCACTCATAGGTGGGAACTGAACAATGAGCTCACTTGGACTCGGGAAGGGGAACATCATACAATGGGGCCTATCATGGGGAGGGGAGAGGGGGGAGGGATTGCATTGGGGAGTTATACCTGATATAAATGATGAATTGATGGGTGCTGATGAGTTGATGGGTGCAGCACACCAACATGGCACATATATACATATGTAACAAACCTGCACGTTATGCACATGTACCCTAGAACTTAAAGTATAATAATAATAAAAAAAAAAAAGAAGAAGATAGGGAAGAAACCATTTTCATACCCTGTCTCTAGATTGAAAATTAAATAGTGGTTCAGTTTCAATGATAAAGAATGGCTTAAAAAAAAATTAGTAATCTTAAAAAAAAAAAAAACAAAAAAACAAAAAAAAAAAACACTAGTTTAGGACTCAATGGCATTCGTTTTTTCTGTAGATACTGATGAAATTGACATACTTACCTTTTAAATGTCTAGTCATTTCACTTTTATAAATTTTATCTCGTAAACACTTAATTAAAATCTTTCAAAATATCAAAAAAAAAAAAAAGAAAAGAAAAAAGAAAATGTGGTATCATTCCTACTGAAACGATTCCAAAAAATTGAGGAGAAAGAATTTCTCCCTGACTCATTCTGTGAGTTCAGCATCATCCTGATACCAAAACCTGGCAAAGACAAAACAAAAAAAGAACACTTCAGCCCAATATATTTGATTAACATAGATGCAAAAATTCTCAACAAAATACTATTAAACAAAATCTATCAGCATATTAAAACGAATCCACAGGATCAAGTAGTCTTTATCCCTTGGAAGCAAGATTGATTCAACATATTTAAATCCATAAATGTTATTCATCACATAAATATAACTAAATAAAACCACACGTGATCATCTCAATAGACACAGAAAAGCTTTCAATGAAATGCCACCTCCCTTCATGTGAAAACTCTCAACAAACAGGGCATCAATGAAACATTCCTCATAATAATAAGAGCCATCTATGTTAAGCACACAGCACACATCCTACTGAATGGACAAAATCTGGACGCATTCTCCCTGACAACCAAAACAAGATAAGGATGCCCTCTCTTACCACTCCTATACAACATAGTATATGAATTTCTAGCCAGAACAATTGAGTAAGAAAAAGAAATAAAACTCATCCAAATAGGAAGTGAGGAAGTCAAATTGTCTGTTGGTAGATTACATGATTCTATACTAGAAAAACCCATAGTCTCTTCTCAAAAGCTCCTAGATCTAAAAAACAACGAGCCAAGTTTTGGGATACAAAATCAATGTAAAAAAAAAATAGTAGCATTTCTATAAAACAATGTCAAAGCAGAGAGTCAAATCAAGAGCATAATCTCTCTCACAGTAGCCACAAAATTAATAGAATACCTAGGAATATAGCTAATCAGAGAGGTGAATATTCTCTAAAATGGGAATTACAAAATACTGCTCAAATAAATCAGATATGACACAAACAAATGGAAAAAAAAATCATGCTCAGAGATAAAAATAATCAATATTGTTAAAATGGCCATACTGCTCAAAATACTTTACAGATTCAATGCTATTCCTATCAAACTACCAATGACATTCTTCACACAATTATAATTAAAAAAAAAAAAAAAACTCATGTGGAACAGAAAAAGAGCCTGAATAGCTAAAACAATCCTAGGCAAAGAAAACAAATCTGGAGGCATCACACTACCCTACTTCAAACTATACTACAAGGGTACACTAACTTAAGCCGTATGATACTGATATTAAAAACAAACAAACAAACAAAAACAGACATGTAGACCAATGGAACAGAAGAGAGAGTCCAGAAATACAGCTACACACAACCATCTGATCTTTGACAAAGTCAATGAAAACAAGAAATGAAGAAAGGATTCCATATTTAGTAAACGGTGCTGAAAATTGCATATCAGTATGCAGTAAATTGAAACTGGACCCCTTCCTAATAACATATGCAAAAATCAACTAAAGATGGATGAAAGACCTCAATGTAAAACCAAAAACTATAAAAATCTTAAAAGAAAACCTGGGAAATATCATTCCGGACATAGGCCCTGCCAAAGATTTCATGGTGAAGACTCCAAAAGTGATTGTAACAAAATCAAAAATTGACAAATGGGACCTAATTAAACTAAATACCTGCACAGCAAAAGACCCTATCAATAGAGTAAACAGACAGCCTATAGAATGAGAGAAAATGTTTGCAAACTATGCATCACACAAAGGTCTAATATCCATAATCTATAAAGAAATTAAATAAATAAACAAGCAAGAAACAACTCAGTAAGTGGGTAAAATAAATGAACAGACATTTTTCAAAAGAAGACATACACGTGGCAAACAGGTATATTTTAAAATGTTCAACATTACTAAGAGAAATGCATTTCAAAACCACAATGAGATACCACTCCACACCAATCAGAATGACTATCAGTAAAAAATTAAAAATGAAAATAAAAATAAACAGATATTGGTGAGGTTGCAGAGAAAAGAAACTCTTATAGACTACTTTTGGCAGTGTAAGTTAAATCAACCACTTTAGAAAGCTGTCTGGAGATTTCTCAAAGAACCTTAAACAGAATTACTATTCAACTCAGTTATCCCATTATTGGGTAAATGCCCAAAGGAATATAAATTGTTCTAAGTACACATACATGTGTATGTTCATCATAGCACTATTCACAATAGCAAAAATATGGAATCGACCTAAATGTCCGTAACTATTAGACTGGCAAATAAGTGATAGTATATATACACCATAGAATAGTACACAGTACACTGCCATAAAAAATATTAACTTTGTTCTTTGCAGCAACATGGATGAAGCTGTAAGTCAGTTTTCTTTCTTTCTTTTTTTTTCCTTTTGAGACGGAGTGTCGCTCTGTCGCCCAGGCTGGAGTGCAGTGGCGCTATCGCTCTCAGCTCACTGCAAGCTCC